>NC_069075.1:72488098-72806774 GCF_025698485.1 Gossypium arboreum
AGTCCAAGTCGTCTTGCTAGCTGGCCACCTCGGAGTCCCTCCAACCGTCGAACCACCTACTGAGGATCGCCTGAGAAAAATAAAAGAGGGGGTGAGTTTTCGAAAACTCAATGTGTACAACCCTCGGCAAATAGAAAAGTATGCAATAGCAAGTCTTTTTGGGCCTAAGCCTAATTGAATTTCAGAACAAATGTAAAGCAATCAAAATATGTACGGATCCCAACCATCCAACCGCTACACACCATCTCCATCCCCCGATACACACCATGTGGGGATATAAATATCGACCCACCCATCTAATACACTCCAATGGTAGACCGGTTGTGGTACTACCTTTATTGTAGCAAGCTGCTAATCAAATATTAGGCTTAATAGCAATTGGTGGATCCACGGTCGTCAAGCAACCATGCGATCCTCATATACTTCCTCAGTTCCATAATTCCCAACCCATATGCAACCTAAAAAGAATATTATATAAATGCAGTAGGTATACATGTAACATCCATAAATCTTACATTCCACAGATAGGGGTGTTTTAGTAATTTCTGCCCTTAGGGGATTTTCGATAATTTCTATTTATTGTGGGTTTATTACTTACCTTGGCCCGTTAACAAGTCCTCGTTGGCTAAAGTGAACAGATACTATGCATCAGGTAGGATTCTAGAGAAGAGGAGGTGAATCATTAAGACCGCTTAAGTGCCAAGCTCTCCCTAGATCCAATCCTAGACATGCATATACCCATTGCCACAACCCCTTACTAAACACTAACATATCCATACTTATTCATTAGGCCCCTTTGGGCCCAATCTCATTCATATGGCCCATCGGGCCCAATCACATTCATATGGCCCATCAAGCCCAATCACTTTCATATGGCCCGTCAGGCCCAATCACATTCATAGTCATGTAATCATATGATTTTTCATCACATAGTATCAAATTACCAATTTTGCCTATTATGGGCCCTACAACCCATCAGGCCCATTTAGCCCATTATGGCCCAGTTGGCCAATACACGGCCCAAGTCCATGGAATCGCTCATAGGGCCTCTAATAACCTATCGATTTCCCCCTTTACGAGTGTTCTCGCACTCGCAAGACTATTGTAGCCAAACTTTTGACTTTTCGGCATCTCGGCTTTCCGACATTTCAGAATTTTTCGGTCTACTGTGTGTGCAGTGTATGTACACATGTGATAGCCCTAAAGTGACCCTAGTCAGAAAGCGGTTTCGGGACCGCTAAACCGAGTCACCAAATTATTTGGATGTGATATTTATGGTATAAAATATGTGAATATGAATGTGCGAAAATCTTAAGCTTCAATTTAGTAAATTGCATGTGAATTTAGTCAAAAGGACTTGTGTGACACTTTTGAAATGTGATAGGCTAATCTACAAGGATCTTGTAGCGACGTAAAAATTTAGCTTAGCTTTCGGTTGGTCGCTAATTGTGGCGATTTATTAACATTTGAAAACCAACTTTCGATTTTATTAAGAAGGGAGTCGCCACCGATCCTTTTTATAGGTGTGATCGGACACCTAATAAAATTATTTTAGAACAAAAAGAAGGCCAAATTTAGGTCTACGTGAAAGTCCAGAGAAAAACTAGGGTTCGAGAGTCAGTTACGCGCGAGGAAGGTATTAGCACCCTCGCGACGCCCAAAATTGGTATCTCGTAAACATGTGTTGTCTAGATTTTCAAAAATACGAGTTCAATGTAACATTTAGTTGTGATCCAATTCAAAAGACGAAAACTTTCAATTTTTATTTTGAGAAGGATATAACCGTGTTAACACGGGCCTAAAAATTCCATCCAACATAGCGATGAAACTCGCGGCCTAATGTCACATCGATATATTGCCTCGCTTATTTAAAAACAAGAATAAGATTTTCGAAATAATGCTAAGCAAATTGATGCGAAATAAAGATAATTAAAGGATCTAGAAATATATTGAGGCGAATAACGAGTGTGACAAGAATATAAGAAAATAACAATAATACATGCAAGATTAAATGTAATAATAACATAAGATACGAGAAAACAATAAATATATGTATATATAAAAATGGTATTAAGAGTATGTATGTAACGACGTGAGAAATATTTATACATAATATATTTAATATGAACATATACAGTATACATATATAATAATATACATGAAATAGTAAAAGAATACATAACTAATAATATAAAAGATATATACACATACATAAAAGTGTATGAATAGTAAAGAAGTATACAATAAAGAACATTAAAAATGTATATGTATAATTTATAAATATAGAAATATATACATACATTAGAAATAATAATATGAAAAGAAGACCATTAGTATATTACATAAATACATACATGCATATATATATAAATACAAGTATTAGGAATATATAATATAATATTAGAGGTATACATAAAAATATAACTAGTAACATTAAAAATATATATAAAATATATATTAAAAGACTTATATATAACATATATGAAAAATATATAATATTAAACATTTACGTAAAAATACCTGTAAAATATTAGAAGCATATATAAATAGTACGTATAAAAATACGTATATAATATAATATTGAAATATTTACATCATAACATGATAGGAAAGTAATAATATCATTAAAGTAAAAATCAATAATAATATATACATACATACGTATATATATATATTAAGATATATATATATATATAAATGATAAGATCTATAATAATAATAAATACAATACATTAAAAATGAGAAAAGTAAGAAAAATGACTAAATGTAACTATAATCGAAACTTTTGGGGCAAATTTAGAATAAAAACAGAAGAGAGGGACTCATTCGAACACGCGTGCATGTAGTGGGGACCAATAGAGAAATTTTCCAACGCTTTAAAACGGTAAGCATCAAGGGGAACCAAATTGCGGTTTAAGCAGTTAATAGGGTCAATTTGCAAAAATTATAAGTCGATTTAAAACATAAAAAATGCGGAAGGACTGATTGCGCAAATAACCCCTCTATAAAAAAAACACGCGGATCCTTGTCCGGAGCGGATCGGATCGGGTCGGCCCGCCTCAAAACGGCGTCTTTTTTTTATTTAAATTTGGGTACCAAAACGGTACCGTTTCACTGGGCTATAAATAGCCTAAAAATCTGAAAAAAAACATTTGTGAGGTGGGAAAGAGAAAAAAAAAGAGAGAAAAGGAGAGGGGAGAAAGGAGAGGGGAGGAGAGAGGGCTCCGGTCACGGGCCGGTCATCGGCGGTTCTTCGGACGGCCACCGAGCCCGTCGACGCCGGCCAAACCACCGTAAATTTTTTTTTTTTTTTGCGTTATTTATTTATTTATATGTATTTATGGGTGTAAAAACAGATTTAAATCGAAAATAGAAAGAAAAAAAGAAAAAAAAAATCACCTTGGGGTTTTGATTTCTGATTTTTGACTTGTTGATTCACTGATCTTGTATTTGAAAAATATAGTGTATGTATTAGAACTTGCCGAAAAAAAAAAAAGAGAGAGATTACGCTTTTGATTTGGGTTTTATAACCCTTTTACACATATTTTTATTATATCTGTCTTGTCTTCTTCCTTGCTTGGGGCATGGGCGAACGGCAATGGTGGCAGAGGCATGGTGGAGCAGACGGCCGATCTTGGTGTCAAGCGTGGGGCGTGGTGCAAGTCGATGGCGGGGGTATGGGCGTGGTGGGATTAGGGTTTTCGAATCTGAGTTTAGGTTATTGGGTGGGGTAGTTGGGCTTCGGGTTTAGTTGTTTAGGCTTAGTTTATTTGTAATGCATTTGGGTCTGAGTCTTATAAATGGCCCAAAATTGGCCTATACAGATCTAATAGTGCATGTAAACAAAAAGGAGGACTTGCATGTCAAATTCCCCCTTTTTAATTGCTAGTGGCTGGCCATGACAAAGGATGATGGGCAAAACATGTCATAGACATGTTTTGTTGGTGCATCATGGGTGGAAAAATAAATTAAAGAGCATGGGCAAAGAAAGAAAAAAAAATGGTCTCATCCATGCTCCCCTCTCCCCTTGCCGTGAATGGAAAAAAGAAAACAAAGAAGAAAAAAAAAATGTTCATCCTTTGATTCATCTTTTGGCCGAAAATTTGAAGGAAAAAGGGAAGAAGGGAGTGAAGCATTCGGCTATCCTAGGTCACTATTAAGGTAAGTTTGATGTTTTGCCATGAGATTCATGTATATTTTAGTAGTTAGCTTGAGTTCTAACTAGCCATGGTTCCAATCCTTACTATGTCATGGAGATGATATTCGGCTAAGGTAAGATTGTGTTGATATCATTTGCATGCTAAAAGTGAAGCTTTGTAATGGTGCATGTGATGGTGTATTGATGATGAATGTGTTATGGAAAGAAATCGGTCTTCCTAAGAATATATTTGTGAATGTTTATATTAGTAATACACGAAATTAAAGAGGTTTGATGTCTTGAACAAACGTTGATTATATGATTCGAAAATGAGATATGTCAATGATGAAGTATAATCGGCCATGGAGGTAGCTCATTTTGGAAGTGTGATTGTGGTATATTTTCTTTGTGATTGATTATAAAAAAATTTGGCTTAAGTGAGGTAATTGGTAAAAGATGTTTTTATGATGTAATACATATGTTCTCATAAGCTAAGTTATGTATATGTGATATCTTGCATATTGGTTGTTATGGTAAGGTTTGAGATATTGACGCATTTAATATGTTTTGTTTGTGGTTCGGCAACTAATGGTTAAGTTGTTAAGTTACATGCTTGAGTAGTAAATATGTTAAGAATGGTTCTAAAATGTATATGGATGCCGTGTGATGGTGTTTGATTGGGAAGTAAATTGTTTGATTTAGCTCAAGAGCCTAGAGGGTCAAAGTCGGATAAGGGAAAAGAGGAAGTAAACGAATAGCCGTGGATATCTAGTCGTCGACCACTTTCGAGGTAAGTTTTAAGCGATAAATCGTTGAGTAAATTCAATCATAATAGGGCATAATGAGTTGATTTGATAAGATATGATGTGGCCATGATATGTCTTAAACCCAAATGGTAAGTTCATAAGTGTTTGGACTTGAAAATTTAAGAGCAAATTGTAATAAATTGCTTGGACAGCAGCAGTAAGGTGACTTTAGAAAATCACTATAAATTGTTGGTGTGGAATTATAGGCTGAATAAAATATGTAATCAAAGCTTAGTTGGTCTAGTTTCTTATAAAAGAGACCGTGGAAGCAAAGAAATTTCCTATAAAGAGATATTTAATGTTGTGCGGGACAGTGTCAGAATGACTCCGAAATCCCCTGTTCTGTTTTTGGAAAATCATTATAATTCGTACAAAAATGGTTATGAGATAAGATTTATATGCTTAGACTCATTAATGAGTCTAGTTTCAAATGGAGTCAAATAGAACACATTATGAATTCTGTACAATGAAAAATTTGATTCGTAGTGAAGAGTAGTCAGATTAGTCAAACAGTGAAACAGGGGAAACTTTAAGAAAAATCTGGTATTGATTGGCCGAACCTAAAATTCTAAAAATTTTATGGGTGGAAGATACATTAGTCTAATTTCGGGGAAAATTAACGGCAATTGATTTTGAGTTTTGTAGCTCCAGTTATAAACAACTTAGTGACTGTTGGTCAGAAAAACTGCTTGTAGTGAATATGTGATTTTGTTGTAAACTTTGATGAAACTATTTGAGTTGCTTATAAGCTATTGCTGAAATTGATGTACAAGAAAAATATGAAATATGTATGATATACATATATGTGTGATAAGGCCGAATGGCCAATGCGATGAATGTGAAAGTGTATGTATATGTGATAAGGCCTAATGGCCGATGCGATGAATGTGAAAGTGTATGTATATGTGATGAGGCCTAATGGCCGATGTGGTGAATGTGAAAGTGTATGTATCCTAATGGCCGATGTGGTGAATGTGAAAGTGTATGTATATGTGATGAGGCCTAATGGCCGATGTGGTGAATGTGAAAGTGTATGTATATGTGATAAGGCCTAACGGCCGATGTGGTGAATGTGAAAGTGTATGTATATGTGATAAGGCCTATGGCCGATGTGGTGAATGTGAAAGTGTATGTATATGTGATAAGGCCTAATGGCTAATGTAAAATATATGTGTGATATGCATATGTGGTAAAGCCGAATGGCTAATGTGAATGTTGTAACATGTGATTAAATGTACATGAAACTTGAATATGTTCCGGTGAGACCCGATGACTACGTGTGGAGATTATGACCGGTAAGACCCGATGACTATGTGTGGAGATTATGTCAGGTAAGACTTCTTTTATAAGAATTGCTTAT
Source organism: Gossypium arboreum (assembly GCF_025698485.1). Taxonomy (NCBI): domain Eukaryota; kingdom Viridiplantae; phylum Streptophyta; class Magnoliopsida; order Malvales; family Malvaceae; genus Gossypium; species Gossypium arboreum. The sequence continues at coordinate 72,494,403 of NC_069075.1, forward strand.
AAAAATACGCAATGCGAAAGGTTAAACAGTATGTACTCCAAGCTTATATGTGAGCTTGATTTAAACTAAACCATAAGGTAGTTATGTGATGTATCGAGAGCAATCTATGAGACTATTCCTATGATTATGATGAGATGTGCATATTTGGATAAAGGGGTGGTATGCCCGAAGGAAGAGTGAAATAAAAATACGAACAACTATGTTATAACTTGATTGTTATCTGTTGACACCGCTTGAAACTTACTAAGCATTGTAATGCTTACTCGTGTACTTTGTTTCCTCTGTTTTATAGATCTCATTTGGAAGCTACAGGCTCGGGGATCGTCAAGAACTAGTCACACTATCACTATCCACTGTTTGGTACTGCTATGTTTTGGAATATCTTATGGCATGTATAGAATAGACTAGTAGTGAGAGGATATCTTGGTTAATGTATAGGGCTACCCTTTTGGTGTAGGTCATGTACCCTTCGGTTTTGTGTAAATTCGGATAGCCATGCGAAAATGGCTTAGATATACTTTGATCATAGCATTATAATCGTTGTATGTTGTTTGTCAAGAGGTATGGAAATGTTGGTAACGGTTAGCCATGGAATGGTCATTCATGATCACTTTTGGTATATGTATGACAAACTCTAGTTGATCCATGGAGGATCATGAAATAGGTAAAGTTTACCTTAAAAATAGATGCTGGTAGCAGCAGTGACGTGAATGTGAAAAATCACTAAAATAGTAGAAAGGGAATTAAATAGTGAATAAATTATGTAGTCGAACCTTGATGAATCTATTTTCGTAGGAAAGTAACGAAACAATCATATGAACAGTATGTTAAGAGATATTTAAGTTTTCGTGAGACAGGGCCAGAACGGTTTCTGGATTCCCTGTTCCGAATTTGGAAATTCATTGTAAATTATCCAGAGATAATTAGGAGTCATGCCATATATGTATAGATTCCTCTTTGAGTCTAGTTTCTATAGAAACAAACGGCATCAGTATTGAAGCCCTGTACAGGGATATATCCAATTCGTAACGCACGAAGGTCAGTGTAGTCGATCCCTGCAACAGGGGAGAATTTAACTAATAAACTGTACTAATTGGCCTGACCAATAATTCTAGAAAACAATGTGTAGATGCATATATGAGTCTAGTTTCAGGGAAAAATTACGAAACTGGTTTTCGAGTTTTGGAACTCAGGATATGATTTTTAAAGTGATAGTGACGCAGTTAGCTAACTGCCTGGAAAATTTTTAAAATGGACTGTGAAAGTGAATGGTTTAAGCCGTTAACCCCTCGTGTCCGATTCCGGCAGCGGACTCGGGTACGGGGTGTTACAATTTTATTGGTGTCAGAGCTACGGTTTAGTCGATTCTAGGACTAACGTAGCACGCGTGAGTCTATTTATACATGCCATAAAGTGATAAAATGATAGTGTGATGATTTTGACTATTAAAATGTGGTTCTTTGTATTGTAATGAATCTTGATCCCGATCGAAATGTAGCAAGCTTCGACTATGAGAATTTGTGATATAACTTCACTTAGATACGCCTAAATTATTAAGTTGATCAGGTAGGTATCATGTACTCGTATTTGAATTTCGATTTGGATTGAACTAAGGGTATAAGCGATGCAATGTTGAAAGAGTTTTATGACTATAAATGTGATTTTGTATGTGGCTATGGAACCGGAAGTTGAGTGGTCGATAAGCATGTTGTGTTTGTATTCAAGTAATGTAAATGATATACAAATGTGTATTGCTATATGTGTATATGTACATGAGAATTGAGAGTGATGTATCCGGACTAAGTTCCGAAGAGCAATCATACTAGTGACGTGTATTCGGGCCTTCGTGCCTAGTAGGCTTCGTGCTGGTAATTTGAGCAAAGTTTAAGTGTTCATTTCTATACGAATTCAAACTTAAATGAGATGATATGTTTAAAAGTGTACATATATGATGTTTTATAGACTTGGTTAAGTCCTTTCAATGGGTAGTAACGAATGAATATGGGCATTACGTGTGCGAATGATTGAGGCACTATGTGTGCGAGATCAGTAATCGAGGCACTATGTGTGCGAGATCAGTAATCGAGGCACTATGTGTGCGAGATCAGTAATCGAGGCACTATGTGTGCGAGATCAGTAATCGAGGCACTATGTGTGCGAGATCGAATTGAGGCCTTGTGTGTGCGAGTTTTTCAACGAGCACTAAGTGTGTGAAATGAGACTCATGTAAGACCTCGTCTGGGACGAAGGCATTGATTTGAGATAATGTAAGACCATGCAGGACATGGCATCGGCTCGAGATGTGAGAATATGTAAGACCATATCTAGGATATGGCATTGTAAGAGCTATATGTGCTTGAATTAGTTGAGCCCTTACAAGTAAGTATTCGCTCGGTTGATAAACGAGCTACCGCCTTTGGCTAAATTGATCTTTGTGTATGAACATAAGGGTTGGTAATGTGAAGTAAGTTCTTGAGTGAATAGAGCTTAAATTATGATTTGATTAGATCATGTTTTAAGCAAATCGAAATCACGCTCTTGGTGTGTGGCTATTGAGCCGAAATTGTAAATATGATGAGTGTCTTGTGTTGGAGCTTTGGTAATGAGAATGTAATAAGAATGTGTATTGATTTGTTGATATATGTGCTTGGTTATTGAATGGTATCCGGCTAAGTCTCAAGGCTTTTGTGCTAAGTTACTAAATCCGAGCTAATTCCGAAGGCAATTGTGCGAATAACTATAACCGGCTATGTCCCGAGGACAATCGAGCGAGTCGCTATATCCGGTTAAATCCCGAAGGGACGTGATTTGGAAATGAGCAATCTTGCTGTAAAAATTTCAATTAATACGCTTGTAAAAATTCCAGCAATGAGGTATGTTCGTATGTGCTGAATGAATTAAATGTTCAGGTGTGTGGAAGATGAATATTGAGATACGACAGAGTTATAAAGGATATTTATTGGGATGTTTGAGTATATGTGTATTTTCGGCCAGGTTACAGCTTATACATGGATGAAAATGTAGGTTACAAATATGTGGGTTGATGATGTGAATTATACATGTTAGTATGTGCTTGATATGTGTTTGAAATGCAATTGTGAATTAAATTAAGTGATTATTGCTTATGAAATCAAGGAAATGAGATATATGTGCATACTTGTAGAAATGTTTATGTATTTGTTTTGAGATAAGAAAATGATTTTATAGATCGATGTGAAATCAATAATGAATTACAATTGCTATCGATGAGCTAATGTTTATATGAATATAATTCAATAAGAGGACGTTTTTCTAAACTATGCATCGGTAGAAATTTTCGGGGACGAAAATTTCTTAAGTGGGGGAGAGTTGTGACAGCCCTAAAGTGACCCTAGTCGGAAAGCGGTTTCGGGACCGCTAAACCGAGTCACCAAATTATTTGGATGTGATATTTATGGTATAAAATATGTGAATATGAAAGTGCGAAAATCTTAAGCTTCGATTTAGTAAATTGCATGTGAATTTAGTCAAAAGGACTTGTGTGACACTTTTGAAATGTGATAGGCTAATCTACAAGGATCTAATAGTGCATGTAAACAAAAAGGAGGACTTGCATGTCAAATTCCCCTTTTAATTGCTAGTGGCTGGCCATGACAAGGATGATGGGCAAAACATGTCATAGACATGTTTTGTTGGTGCATCATGGGTGGAAAAATAAATTAAAGAGCATGGGCAAAGAAAGAAAAAAAATGGTCTCATCCATGCTCCCCCTCCCTTGCCGTGATGGAAAAAAGAAAACAAAGAAGAAAAAAAATGTTCATCCTTTGATTCATCTTTTGGCGAAAATTTGAAGGAAAAAGGGAAGAAGGGAGTGAAGCATTCGGCTATCCTAGGTCACTATTAAGGTAAGTTTGATGTTTTGCCATGAGATTCATGTATATTTTAGTAGTTAGCTTGAGTTCTAACTAGCCATGGTTCCAATCCTTACTATGTCATGGAGATGATATTCGGCTAAGGTAAGATTGTGTTGATATCATTTGCATGCTAAAAGTGAAGCTTTGTAATGGTGCATGTGATGGTGTATTGATGATGAATGTGTTATGGAAAGAAATCGGTCTTCCTAAGAATATATTTGTGAATGTTTATATTAGTAATAGACGAAATTAAAGAGGTTTGATGTCTTGAACAAATGTTGATTATATGATTCGAAAATGAGATATGTCAATGATGAAGTATAATCGGCCATGGAGGTAGCTCATTTTGGAAGTGTGATTGTGGTATATTTTCTTTGTGATTGATTATAAAAAATTTGGCTTAAGTGAGGTAATTGGTAAAAGATGTGTTTATGATGTAATACATATGTTCTCATAAGCTAAGTTATGTATATGTGATATCTTGCATATTGGTTGTTATGGTAAGGTTTGAGATATTGACGCATTGAATATGTTTTGTTTGTGGTTCGGCAACTAATGGTTAAGTTGTTAAGTTACATGCTTGAGTAGTAAATATGTTAAGAATGGTTCTAAAATGTATATGGATGCCGTGTGATGGTGTTTGATTGGGAAGTAAATTGTTTGATTTAGCTCAAGAGCCTAGAGGGTCAAAGTCGGATAAGGAAAAGAGGAAGTAAGCGAATAGCCGTGGATATCTAGTCGTCGACCACTTTCGAGGTAAGTTTTAAGCGATAAATCATTGAGTAAATTCAATCATAATAGGGCATAATGAGTTGATTTGATAAGATATGATGTGGCCATGATATGTCTTAAACCCAAATGGTAAGTTCATAAGTGTTTGGACTTGGAAATTTAAGAGCAAATTGTAATAAATTGCTTGGACAGCAGCAGTAAGGTGACTTTAGAAAATCACTATAAATTGTTGGTGTGGAATTATAGGCTGAATAAAATATGTAATCAAAGCTTAGTTGGTCTAGTTTCTTATAAAAGAGACCGTGGAAGCAAAGAAATTTCCTATAAAGAGATATTTAATGTTGTGTGGGATAGTGTCTGAATGACTCTGAAATCCCCTGTTCTATTTTTGGAAAATCATTATAATTCGTACAAAAATGGTTATGAGATAAGATTTATATGTTTAGACTCCTTAATGAGTCTAGTTTCAAATGGAGTCAAATAGAACACATTATGAATTCTGTACAATGAAAAATTTGATTCGTAGTGAAGACTGGTCAGATTAGTCAAACAGTGAAACAGGGGAAATTTTAAGAAAAATCTGGTATTGATTGGCCGAACCTAAAATTCTAAAAATTTTATGGGTGGAAAATACATTAGTCTAATTTCGGGGAAAATTAACGGCAATTGATTTTGAGTTTTGTAGCTCCAGTTATAAACAACTTAGTGACTGTTGGTCAGAAAAACTGCTTGTAGTGAATATGTGATTTTGTTGTAAACTTTGATGAAACTATTTGAGTTGCTTATAAGCTATTGCTGAAATTGATGTACAAGAAAAATATGAAATATGTATGATATACATATATGTGTGATAAGGCCGAATGGCCAATGCGATGAATGTGAAAGTGTATGTATATGTGATAAGGCCTAATGGCCGATGCGATGAATGTGAAAGTGTATGTATATGTGATGAGGCCTAATGGCCGATGTGGTGAATGTGAAAGTGTATGTATCCTAATGGCCGATGAGGTGAATGTGAAAGTGTATGTATATGTGATGAGGCCTAATGGCCGATGTGGTGAATGTGAAAGTGTATGTATATGTGATAAGGCCTAACGGCCGATGTGGTGAATGTGAAAGTGTATGTATATGTGATAAGGCCTAATGGCCGATGTGGTGAATGTGAAAGTGTATGTAAATGTGATAAGGCCTAATGGCTAATGTAAAATATATGTGTGATATGCATTGTGGTAAAGCCGAATGGCTAATGTGAATGTTGTAACATGTGATTAAATGTACATGAAACTTGGAATATGTTCCGGGTGAGACCCGATGACTACGTGTGGAGATTATGAACGGGTAAGACCCGATGACTACGTGTGGAGATTATGTCCGGGTAAGACTTCTTTTATAAGAATTGCTTATAAAAATACGCAATGCGAAAGGTTAAACAGGTATGTACTCCAAGCTTATATGTGAGCTTGATTTAAACTAAACCATAAGGTAGTTATGTGATGTATACGAGAGCAATCTATGAGACTATTCCTATGATTATGATGAGATATGCATATTTGGATAAAGGGGGTGGTATGCCCGAAGGAAGAGTGAAATAAAAATACGAACAACTATGTTATAACTTGATTGTTATCTGTTGACACTGCTTGAAACTTACTAAGCATTGTAATGCTTACTCCGTGTACTTTGTTTCCTCTGTTTTATAGATCTCATTTGGAAGCTACAGGGCTCGGGGATCGTCAAGAACTAGTCACACTATCACTATCCACTGTTTGGTACTGCTATGTTTTGGAATATCTTATGGCATGTATAGAATAGACTAGTAGTGAGAGGATATCTTGGTTAATGTATAGGGCTACCCTTTTGGTGTAGGTCATGTACCCTTCGGTTTTTGTGTAATTCGGATAGCCATGTGAAAATGGCTTAGATATACTTTGATCATAGCATTATAATCGTTGTATGTTGTTTGTCAAGAGGTATGGAAATGTTGGTAACGGTTAGCCATGGAATGGTCATTCATGATCACTTTTGGTATATGTATGACAAACTCTAGTTGATCCATGGAGGATCATGAAATAGGTAAAGTTTACCTTAAAAATAGATGCTGGTAGCAGCAGTGACGTGAATGTGAAAAATCACTAAAAATAGTAGAAAGGGAATTAAATAGTGAATAAATTATGTAGTCGAACCTTGATGAATCTATTTTCGTAGGAAAGTAACGAAACAATCATATGAACAGTATGTTAAGAGATATTTAAGTTTTCGTGAGACAGGGCCAGAACGGTTTCTGGATTCCCTGTTCCGAATTTGGAAATTCATTGTAAATTATCCAGAGATAATTAGGAGTCATGCCATATATGTATAGATTCCTCTTTGAGTCTAGTTTCTATAGAAACAAACGGCATCAGTATTGAAGCCCTGTACAGGGATATATCCAATTCGTAACGCACGAAGGTCAGTGTAGTCGATCCCTGCAACAGGGGAGAATTTAACTAATAAACTGTACTAATTGGCCTGACCAATAATTCTAGAAAACAATGTGTAGATGCATATATGAGTCTAGTTTCAGGAAAAATTACGAAACTGGTTTTCGAGTTTTGGAACTCAGGATATGATTTTTAAAGTGATAGTGACGCAGTTAGCTAACTGCCTGAAAAATTTTAAAATGGACTGTGAAAGTGAATGGTTTAAGCCGTTAACCTCGTGTCCGATTCCGCAGCGGACTCGGCACGGGTGTTACAATTTTATTGGTGTCGAGCTACGGTTTAGTCGATTCTAGGACTAACGTAGCACGCGTGAGTCTATTTATACATGCCATAAAGTGATAAAATGATAGTGTGATGATTTTTGACTATTAAAATGTGGCTGCTGTATTGTAATGAATCTTGATCCCGATCGAGCTGTAGCAAGCTTCTGACTATGAGAATTTGTGATATAACTTCACTTAGATACGCCTAAATTATTAAGTTGATCAGGTAGGTATCATGTACTCGTATTTGAATTTCGATTTGGATTGAACTAAGGGTATAAGCGATGCAATGTTGAAAGAGTTTTATGACTATAAATGTGATTTTTGTATGTGGCTATGGAACTGGAAGTTGAGTGGTCGATAAGCATGTTGTGTTTGTATTCAAGTAATGTAAATGATATACAAATGTGTATTGCTATATGTGTATATGTACATGAGAATTGAGAGTGATGTATCCGGACTAAGTTCCGAAGAGCAATCATACTAGTGACGTGTATTCGGGCCTTCGTGCCTAGTAGGCTTCGTGCCGGTAATTTGAGCAAAGTTTAAGTGTTCATTTCTATACGAATTCAAACTTAAATGAGATGATATGTTTAAAAGTGTACATATATGATGTTTTATAGACTTGGTTAAGTCCTTTCAATGGGTAGTAACGAATGAATATGGGCATTACGTTATGCGAATGATTGAGGCACTATGTGTGCAAGATCGAATCGAGGCACTATGTGTGCGAGATCGAGAATCGTGGCACTATGTGTGCGAGATCGAGAATCGAGGCACTATGTGTGCGAGATCGAATCGAGGCACTATGTGTGCGAGATCGAGAATCGAGGCACTATGTGTGCGAGATCGATGTCGAGGCACTATGTGTGCGAGATCGAGAATTGAGGCACCGTGTGTGCGAGTTTTTCAACAGAGCACCAAGTGTGTGAAATGAGACTCATGTAAGACCTCGTGCTGGGACGAAGGCATTGATTTGAGATAATGTGTAAGACCATGCAGGACATGGCATCGCTCGAGATGTGAGAATATGTAAGACCATATCTAGGATATGGCATTGTAAGAGCTATATGTGCTTGAATTAGTTGAGCCCTTACAAGTAAGTATTCGCTCAGTTGATAAACGAGCTACCGGCCTTTGGCTAAATTGATCTTTTGTGTATGAACATAAGGGTTGGTAATGTGAAGTAAGTTCTTGAGTGAATAGAGCTTAAATTATGATTTGATTAGATCATGTTTTAAGCAAATCGAAATCACGCTCTTGGTGTGTGGCTATTGAGCCGAAATTGTAAATATGATGAGTGTCTTGTGTTGGAGCTTTGGTAATGAGAATGTAATAAGAATGTGTATTGATTTGTTGATATATGTGCTTGGTTATTGAATGGTATCCGGCTAAGTCTCAAGGCTTTTGTGCTAAGTTACTAAATCCGAGCTAATTCCGAAGGCAATTGTGCGAATAACTATAACGGGCTATGTCCCGAGGACAATCGGCGAGTCGCTATATCCGGTTAAATCCGAAGGGACGTGATTCGAAATGAGCAATCTTGCTGTAAAAATTTCAATTAATACGCTTGCAAAAATTCCAGCAATGAGGTATGTTCAGATATGTGCGAATGAATTAAATGTTCAGTGTGTGGAAGATGAATATTGAGATCTGACGAGTTATAAAGGATATTTATTGGGATGTTTGAGTATATGTGTATTTTCGGCCAGGTTACTGACTTATACATGGATGAAAATGTGGGTTACAAATATGTGGGTTGATGATGTGAATTATACATGTTAGTATGTGCTTGATATGTGTTTGAAATGCAATTGTGAATTAAATTAAGTGATTATTGCTTATGGAATCAAGGAAATGAGATATATGTGCATACTTGTAGAAATGTTTATGTATTTGTTTTGAGATAAGAAAATGATTTTATAGATCGATGTGAAATCAATAATGAATTACAATTGCTATCGATGAGCTAATGTTTATATGAATATAATTCAATAAGAGGACGTTTTCTAAACTATGCATCGGTAGAAATTTTGGGACGAAAATTTCTTAAGTGGGGAGAGTTGTGACAGCCCTAAAGTGACCCTAGTCGGAAAGCGGTTTCGGGACCGCTAAACCGAAGTCACCAAATTATTTGGATGTGATATTTATGGTATAAAATATGTGAATATGAAAGTGCGAAAATCTTAAGCTTCGATTTAGTAAATTGCATGTGAATTTAGTCAAAAGGACTTGTGTGACACTTTCGAAATGTGATAGGCTAATCTACAAGGATCTAATAGTGCATGTAAACAAAAAGGAGGACTTGCATGTCAAATTCCCCTTTTAATTGCTAGTGGCTGGCCATGACAAGGATGATGGGCAAAACATGTCATAGACATGTTTTGTTGGTGCATCATGGGTGGAAAAATAAATTAAAGAGCATGGGCAAAGAAAGAAAAAAAATGGTCTCATCCATGCTCCCCCTCCCTTGCCGTGAATGGAAAAAAGAAAACAAAGAAGAAAAAAATGTTCATCCTTTGATTCATCTTTTGGCGAAAATTTGAAGGAAAAAGGGAAGAAGGAGTGAAGCATTCGGCTATCCTAGGTCACTATTAAGGTAAGTTTGATGTTTTGCCATGAGATTCATGTATATTTTAGTAGTTAGCTTGAGTTCTAACTAGCCATGGTTCCAATCCTTACTATGTCATGGAGATGATATTCGCTAAGGTAAGATTGTGTTGATATCATTTGCATGCTAAAAGTGAAGCTTTGTAATGGTGCATGTGATGATGTATTGATGATGAATGTGTTATGGAAAGAAATCGGTCTTCCTAAGAATATATTTGTGAATGTTTATATTAGTAATAGCCGAAATTAAAGAGGTTTGATGTCTTGAACAAATGTTGATTATATGATTCGAAAATGAGATATGTCAATGATGAAGTATAATCGGCCATGGAGGTAGCTCATTTTGGAAGTGTGATTGTGGTATATTTTCTTTGTGATTGATTATAAAAAAATTTGGCTTAAGTGAGGTAATTGGTAAAAGATGTGTTTATGATGTAATACATATGTTCTCATAAGCTAAGTTATGTATATGTGATATCTTGCATATTGGTTGTTATGGTAAGGTTTGAGATATTGACGTGCGAATATGTTTTGTTTGTGGTTCGGCAACTAATGGTTAAGTTGTTAAGTTACATGCTTGAGTAGTAAATATGTTAAGAATGGTTCTAAAATGTATATGGATGCCGTGTGATGGTGTTTGATTGGGAAGTAAATTGTTTGATTTAGCTCAAGAGCCTAGAGGGTCAAAGTCGGATAAGGGAAAAGAGGAAGTAAACGAATAGCCGTGGATATCTAGTCGTCGACCACTTTCGAGGTAAGTTTTAAGCGATAAATCGTTGAGTAAATTCAATCACAATAGGGCATAATGAGTTGATTTGATAAGATATGATGTGGCCATGATATGTCTTAAACCCAAATGGTAAGTTCATAAGTGTTTGGACTTGGAAATTTAAGAGCAAATTGTAATAAATTGCTTGGACAGCAGCAGTAAGGTGATTTTAGAAAATCACTATAAATTGTTGGTGAGGAATTATAGGCTGAATAAAATATGTAATCAAAGCTTAGTTGGTCTAGTTTCTTATAAAAGAGACCGTGGAAGCAAAGAAATTTCCTATAAAGAGATATTTAATGTTGTGTGGGACAGTGTCAGAATGACTCTGAAATCCCCTGTTCTGTTTTTGGAAAATCATTATAATTCGTACAAAAATGGTTATGAGATAAGATTTATACGTTTAGACTCCTTAATGAGTCTAGTTTCAAATGGAGTCAAATAGAACACATTATGAATTCTGTACAATGAAAAATTTGATTCGTAGTGAAGAGTGGTCAGATTAGTCAAACAGTGAAACAGGGGAAAATTTAAGAAAAATCTGGTATTGATTGGCCAAACCTAAAATTCTGAAAATTTTATGGGTGGAAGATACATGAGTCTACGTTCGGGGAAAATTAACGGCAATTGATTTTGAGTTTTGTAGCTCCAGTTATAAACAACTTAGTGACTGTTGGTCAGAAAAACTGCTTGTAGTGAATATGTGATTTTGTTGTAAACTTTTATGAAACTATTTGAGTTGCTTATAAGCTATTGCTGAAATTGATGTACAAGAAAAATATGAAATATGTATGATATACATATATGTGTGATAAGGCCGAATGGCCAATGCGATGAATGTGAAAGTGTATGTATATGTGATAAGGCCTAATGGCCGATGCGATGAATGTGAAAGTGTATGTATATGTGATGAGGCCTAATGGCCGATGTGGTGAATGTGAAAGTGTATGTATCCTAATGGCCGATGTGGTGACTGTGAAAGTGTATGTATATGTGATGAGGCCTAATTGCCGATGTGGTGAATGTGAAAGTGTATGTATATGTGATGAGGCCTAATGGCCGATGTGGTGAATGTGAAAGTGTATGTATATGTGATAAGGCCTAATGGCCGATGTGGTGAATGTGAAAGTGTATGTATATGTGATAAGGCCTAATGGCTAATGTAAAATATATGTGTGATATGCATATGTGGTAAAGCCGAATGGCTAATGTGAATGTTGTAACATGTGATTAAATGTACATGAAACTTGGAATATGTTCCGGGTGAGACCCGATGACTACGTGTGGAGATTATGACCGGGTAAGACCCGATGATTACGTGTGGAGATTATGTTTGGGTAAGACTTCTTTTATAAGAATTGCTTATAAAAATACGCAATGCGAAAGGTTAAACAAGTATGTACTCCAAGCTTATATGTGAGCTTGATTTAAACTAAACCATAAGGTAGTTATGTGATGTATACGAGAGCAATCTATGAGACTATTCCTATGATTATGATGAGATGTGCATATTTGGATAAAAGGGGTGGTATGCCCGAAGGAAGAGGGAAATAAAAATACGAACAACTATGTTATAACTTGATTGTTATCTGTTGACACTGCTTGAAACTTACTAAGCATTGTAATGCTTACTCCGTGTACTTTGTTTCCTCTATTTTATAGATCTCATTTGGAAGCTACAGGCTCGGGGATCGTCAGCAACTAGTCACACTATCACTATCCACTGTTTGGTACTGCTATGTTTTGGAATATCTTATGGCATGTATAGAATAGACTAGTAGTGAGAGGATATCTTGGTTAATGTATAGGGCTACCCTTTTGGTGTAGGTCATGTACCCTTCGGTTTTGTGTAAATTCGGATAGCCATGCGAAAATGGCTTAGATATACTTTGATCATAGCATTATAATCGTTGTATGTTGTTTGTCAAGAGGTATGGAAATGTTGGTAACGGTTAGCCATGGGAATGGTCATTCATGATCACTTTTGGTATATGTATGACAAACTCTAGTTGATCCATGGAGGATCATGAAATAGGTAAAGTTTACCTTAAAAATAGATGCTGGTAGCAGCAGTGACGTGAATGTGAAAAATCACTAAAAATAGTAGAAAGGGAATTAAATAGTGAATAAATTATGTAGTCGAACCTTGATGAATCTATTTTCGTAGGAAAGTAACGAAACAATCATATGAACAGTATGTTAAGAGATATTTAAGTTTTCGTGAGACAGTGCCAGAATGGTTTCTGGATTCCCTGTTCCGACTTTGGAAATTCATTGTAAATTATCCAGAGATAATTAGGAGTCATGCCATATATGTATAGATTCCTCTTTGAGTCTAGTTTCTATATAAAGAAATGGCATCAGTATTGAATCCCTGTACAGGGATATATCCAATTTGTAACGCACAAAGGTCAGTGTAGTCGATCCCTGCAACAGGGGAGAATTTAACTAATAAACTGTACTAATTGGCCTAACCAATAATTCTAAAAAAAAATTTGTAGATGCATATATGAGTCTAGTTTCATGGAAAAATTACGAAACTGGTTTTCGAGTTTTGGAACTTAAGATATGATTTTTAAAGTGATAGTGACGCAGTTAGCTAACTGCCTGGAAAATTTTTAAAATGGACTGTGAAAGTGAATGGTTTAAGCCGTTAACCCCTCGTATCCGATTCCGGCAGCGGACTCGGGTACGGGGTGTTACAACACACCTGGTACTAAAACGTACTGTGATCTCCTTAGCCACAAACCTAAAAATGATGTCACTCAACGATTAATCACACACTTATCAAATACAATCACCAAAAACTGAAAATCTCACCTTTGCCTTACCTTGAACGACAAGCCTTAACAACCCTTCCTTATCACTAACCACGAGTATTTCTTAAATCTGCATCAATCGTAATCATTAAGAACCAAACAACAAGTGACTCGTAATCATCTTAAGTCACTCTTAAATCATCCATGACCATTCGGCCAACCTTAACCAATAAAAGAGGAAAACTTACTCAAAACCCCAAAACGCCTAAGGCAATTCGACAGAAATTTGAAATCTGAGATTCGATACTAATCCCCTACCAAACTGATTTAGAAAGAGTTAGGGAGAGAAGAAATCGGTACTAGGAAAACCAATTAAAAGAAAGTAAATCACTTACACAAGAATCAATCAGCCAACGTTAAAGAAAAAGTGGCGGTACAATAGGATTTTGGCCAAAAGATATTCGGCTTTAGAAAAAGTAACTAGGAGCGAGAAGAAAAGAGTTTGATGAGAAAGGAAGGGAAGAAATCGGCACAAACTAAAAGAGAACGAATAAGGGATTTTGGCTTTTAGATATTTGAAAGGAAAGTGTTTTCGGTAAAAAGAAAGGAAGAATTTGGCATTAGCCTTGAATTTCCAAAATCGGCACCTATATATACTATAGCCGAATTTACCTATCCCCAAATTCTCAATTCGGCTCCACTTCTCTACACCCCTCATCTCTTAACTTTTCTCCCTGATAAATCCTTAATCCTTTCCTTAAATTTCTCCTCTGATCACTCCCATCAAAGTTCACATCCAACGCCACTACTGGCTATTTATTGAGCAAAAATAAATCCTTCTTTTGAGCAAGGAGGGATTCGAACCCCAAACCTTCTTGCCATGCATGTGATGCCACCTTTAAGCCCTACATGTGACGCTACTTGCCACTCCAACACAAGGCTCCTTGTGTCCAATTCCTCCTTCATTTATTTAAAAACCCAAACTACTTGCCATCAAGGTTCTTTTAATCATTAAACTATAATTTTTTTCACCCCAAAGTTCAAACTCATAACTTAACCAAGGCCTATTATCACATAAATAACACTTGACTAGGAATATTAAGCACACCTTTTATCAAAACCGAAAAAAAGAAAGCTTGAGATTTTTGGGGCGTTACAACTCTACCCCCTAAAAGAAATTTCATCCTCGAAATTTTACCTAACTCAAACAGTTAAGGATATTGATGTCGTATCGCTTCCTCAGGTTCCCAAGTAGCCTCTTCAGCCTTGTGATTATGCCAAAGCACTTTGACTAATGGGAAAAACTTTCTTCTCAGTACCTTAACCTCACGACCAATTATTTGTATGGGCTCTTCCTCGAAAGTTAGGTCTGGCCTAACCTCGATCTCCTTAACTGACATGACATGTGAAGGATCCGTGTGATACTGTCTTAGCATGGAAACATGAAACACGTCGTGGATTTGGCTTAGTTCAGAAGGTAATTCCAGGTGATAACCGACTGGCCTAATCTGTCTCATAACCTGATATGGCCTAATAAACCTTGGGCTTAGCTTCCCCTTCCGTCCAAACCATAACGCCTTCTTCCACAGAGAGACCTTAAGAAAAACTAAGTCCCCCACTGCATACTCAATCTCTTGACGCTTAAGGTCAGCATAGGACTTCTGCCTATCTGAGGCCTCCTTCAACTGATCCCGAATCAATTTTACCTTACCCTCCATATCTGCTACTAACTCAGGGCCTAAAACTCTTCATTCGCCCAATTCCGTCCAACATGTTGGAGTTCAAAACCTTCGCCCATACAGTGTTTCATACGGAGCCATCCCAATACTTGCTTGATAACTATTATTGTACGCAAATTCGGCTAATGGCAAATAGTCTTCCCAACTACCTCAGAACTCAATTACAGATTCCCTCAACATATCTTCCAAAACTTAGATCACCATTTCTGACTGTCCATCAGTTTGAGGACGGAATACTGTACTGAAGTTCAACCTAGTACCCAATGCCTCGTGCAGCTTCTTCCAAAATCGCGAAGTGAAACGTGGGTCCCTATCAGATATTATGGAAACTGGCACTCCATACAATCTTACAATCTCTGCCACATACAACCTAGCCAGCTTTTGTAACAAGTAATTGGTGCGAACTGGTACAAAATGGGCATACTTGATTAACCGATCCACTATAACCCATATCGAGTCTTTCTTAGTAGGCGTCAAGGGTAGCCCACTAACAAAGTCCATAGTAATCCTGCCAAGCCTAGAAAACTTTGGATTTTCGACGCCGACTTAGGTGTCTTCTAGTCTAACACTGCTTCAATTTTCCGGGGATCCACCTTAATCCCCTCACCCGACACTACATGTCCAAGAAAAGTAACATATTTTAGCCAAAATTTGCACTTACTAAATTTGGCATACATGTGCTTCTCCCTCAAAATCTGCAACACAATCCTTAAATGTGTATCATGCCCATCCTCATTTATTCAGTACACTAAGATATCATCTATAAAAACCACCACGAATCGATCCAGGCAGGGTTGGAAGACCCTATTCATGAGATCTATAAAAGCAGTAGGTGCATTCGTCAGCCTGAATGGCATTACCAAGAACTTGTAGTGCCTATAACGAGTTCTGAAAGTTGTCTTATAAACATCTAACTCTTTAACCCTCAATTGGTGTACCCCAAACGCAGATCATTCTTTGAGAAAATGAAAACTCCCCTAAACTGATCAAAATGATCATTGATTCTCGGTAGAGGGTACTTGTTTTTAATAGTTAACTTGCTCAACTGTTGGTAGTCGATGCACATTTGCAACGTCCTATCTTTCTTTTTTATGAATAACACCGGTGCTCCCTACGGAGACACACTTGGTCAGATGAAACCTCGATCCAACAATTCCTGAATCTGTGCCTTAAGTTCTACCAACTCCTTCGGTGCCATCCGATAAGGGGCGATGGACACCGCAGCCGTACCAGGTAACAACTCGATTCCAAATTCTACTTCTCTGTTGGGCGGCAACCCTGGCAGCTCCTTGGGAAAAACATCAGAAAATTCCCTAACTATTCTCAACTCCTTAATAGTAGGGCTCTTAGCCTCCGTATCGCTAATATAAGCCAAATGGGCTTCGTATCCCTTTCGTACCAACTTCTCAGCCCTTAATACCGAAATCACACTCGATAGATAGTTCTGCCGTTTACCAATCGCCACCACCTCCTTATCCTCCGCCTTTCTTAACACCATTCGCTTTGTAGCGCAATCCAAGGTTGCTCAGTGTTTCACCAGCCAATCCTGTAATCTCGAACTATCAATTTTTTCAGTTTCGATAAAAATTGTGCTTAACATTCCTAGTCAAGTGTTAATTATGTGATAGTAGGTCTTGGTTAATGTTTGAGCTCGAAATTAGGGGTGAAGGAAATTATGGTTTAATTATTAAAAGAACCTTGTTGGCAAGTAGGTTGGCTTTTTGAATAAATGAAGGAAGAATTGGACATAAGAAAGCCTTGTGGTAGAGTGGCAAGTGGCGTCACATGCAAGGCAATGAGGTATGAGGTTGGAATCCCTTCTTGCACAAAAGAAGGATTTATTTTTGCTTAAGGGATGGACAGTGGTGGCGTTGGAAATGAACTCTGTAGGGAGTGATAAGAGGAGAAATTTGAGGAGTTATTAGGGAGAAAAGTAGGAGATGAGGAATGAAGAAGTGGTGGAGTCGAACTGGGAATTTGGGCATAGGAAATTCAGTCACAGAGGCTATAAATAAGTGCCGAATGTGAGGTTGTAGGCTAATGCCGAATTCTCCCTCACTTTATTGCCAGAAAACACCTTTTTTCTCCAAAGATCTAAAAGCCGAAAATCCCTTGTTCTTCCTTCGTTTTCTTTGTGCAGATTTTCCATTCTTCCCTTACTGAAGTTCTCTTTTTGATTCACCTCTGATTTTAAATGATTTTTACTTTTCTTTGTGTAGAGTAACCTTTTTCAACATACAAGTCTTAAAAGCAGAATATCCTCTGTGTCGCCAATACTCTTTCTACTTCGACTGATTCTAGTGTAAGTGTTTTGCTCTCTCAATCAGTTTTGCTAGTATAGACCACTCTGTCCCTCACTTCTTTTCATCAGTTTTGGTAGGATTAGTATCGAATTCCAGTCCTTTGGATCCCTGTCGATTTCCTCAAGTGGGAGACTTTGGTAAGTGTTCTTGATCTTAGTTGGCCGAATGGTCATAGTTAAGAGAAGGGGGACTTGTGTTGGATACAAGTCAGCTATTATTCTGGTTTTAATAATTAAGATTGGTGCAGATCTAGGAGTTGATCGCGGTTAGTGATTAAAGAAGGGACTATTATAACTTGTCGCGCAAGGTAAGGTAAAGGGTGAGGTTTCAGTTTTGGTAAAGATATGTATTAAGCATGCGATTAATTGAAAGGTGATATCAATTGTAGGTTCAGGACTAAGGAAATCGTAGCACGCTTTATTACCAGGTGTGTACATACACTGCACACACATAGTGGACCGAAAAAAGCCGAGTGCCGAAAAGTCAAAATGCTGAAAAGCTGAAAGTTTGCCTACAGTAGTCGTGCGAGTGCGCGAACACTCGTAAGAGGGAAACCGATAGGTTATCTGAGGTCCCATGGGCGATTCCATGGACTTGGGTTGTGTTTTGGCCAATCGGGCCAGAATGGGCTGAGTGGGCCGATGGGCTGTTGCGCCCATAATTGGAAAATTTGGCAACTTGATGTTAAGTGATGGAAATTATATGAAAGCATGAATATGAATGTGATTTGGGCCTAATGAGCCATACGAATGTGATTTTGGCCTAATGGGCCATATGAATGAGATTGGGCCTAGTAGGCCATATACATGTATGTAAACTTGTTTGGGCTCTGTAAAGGGTTTTGGGCCTAGTATCTGATAACTGTTTAATTGACATAAAACTTAAATAATTAATTAATTGCGACTATGGATGAGTAATAAGGTTAAGGTGTGGTAATGGGTATATACATGTCCAGGATTGGATCTAGGGAAAGCTTGGTACTTAAGCGGTCTTAATGACTCACCTTCTCTTCTTTGGATCCTACTTGGTGCATAGTATTTGCTCACTTTAGCTCACGGGATTTGTTAACGAGCCAAGGTAAGTAAAGACCTGTAATAAAGGAAAATTATCGAAATGCCCCTAAGGGAAAAAATGACCAAAATACCCCTAAGTGTTGAATGTAAAATTTATGGATGTTACATGTATAACTGCTGGACACATACGATATTCTGTTTAGGTTGCATAGGGGTTGGGAATTATGGAACGAAGGAAGTATATGAGGGTTGCATGTTTGCTTAACAACCATGGATCCACAAACGACTTTTAAGCCCAATATATGACTTACAGCTTGCTGCAATGAAGGTAGTTCCGCAACCGGGCTACCATTGATGTGTATCGATTGGGTGGGTCGATAATTATATCCCCACATGATGTGTAACGGGGGACAGAGCTGATGTGTATCGATTGGATTGTTGGGGTGGGTTGCACTGCATTGCATTGCATGTTGTATGGTGATTAATGAATGTTTGTTACTCGTCGAGGGTTGTACACATTGAGTTTTCAAAAACTCACCCCCTTTTTATTTTTCTCAGGTGATGCTCAGTAGGAGGTTCGATGTCTAGAGGGACTCTGGGTAGCTAGCTAGAAAGAGAACTTGGACTTGTTTTAAAAGCATATAGGTTATTGGTTTATTAAGTAATCTTTTATTTAGTCGGGATTGTAATAAGGCCTCCCTTTTTGTTATTGTTTGGATTTTTAATTTCGTGCATTGTAATTATAAGAAGTGGAACATGGATTTTCTAAACCATAGTTTTCTTTTAATACTACGTTTCCGCAACTAAATTTCTAAAGGATAAGTTTTCTTTAATCAAATGTTTTAAACAAAGCTTCACAACAGAAAAGAGATTTTACTAAGTAATTGAGATGTAACTTTTTAAGGAAGGTTTTCAATGAAACAAGGTTTTCGCTAAAACACTTCAATGTGACACGCCGATTCGACCATAACGTTTGGGCCAGATTTAGGGAGTTACATTTAGTTGTATCTGAGCCTAGGTTGCAAAACTCGAGCTGTGAAGTGGGCCTTATTACTTGGTTCTTTTTTTTGTTTTTAAAAAAAATTGATTGAATTACAATGTTTTTGGAAAAGGGGAAGTCTTGCTGAGCGGCACACCGAGTCTCTGATGTCAAACCAAGTAGTTCTTTTGTTCTTAAGCCTTTTTAAATTGTTATACAGTAGATAGTTAGAGGGATACTTTAGACGATTATGGGTTTATTACTTACCTTGGCCTGCTAACAAGTCCTCGTTGGCTAAAGTGAACAGATACTATGCACCAGGTAGGATTCCAGAGAAGCGGAGGTGAGTCATTAAGACCGCTTAAGTACCAAGCTCTCCCTAGATTCAATCTTAGACATGCATATACCCATTGCCACACCTTAACCTTATGACTCGTCCACCATCGCGATTAATTAATTATTTAAGTTTTATGTCTGCTTGAGTAGTTACAAAAAAATAGGTTCACAACCCCTTTACTAAACACTAACAGATCCATACTTATTCATTTGGCCCCTTTAGGCCCAATCTCGTTCACATGGCCTATCAGGCCCAATCACATTCATATGGCCCATCAGGCCCAATCACATTCATATGGCCCATCAGGACCAATCACATTAATATGGTCCATCAGGCCTAACTACTTCCCACCTAACAGTTAGATTTACACAAGCAAGCCCACGAGCCCATCGGGCCCATCGAGGCCCAGAACAGCCCTAACACATGAGAACGCTCGTGACGGCTTTCAGCATTTTTCAATTTCTAACAAAGAAGAGTGTGAATACACACCTGTTTATGAGAACACGCCAAAGTCCACGGTCACCAACCTTGGCACATCCTGCATTGGGACTTAGTCACCTTTTTCTTTTTCACCAACTCATCTTGTTCGCTCTATTTAAAGCCAACTTCTTGCCAATTCTCATGTTAGCTTCTCGATGTGGGATTACTTTCAACCATTAGGAAAATTCTTTATTTTTATACGACCATTTAAACCATAGAGTTCCAGTCCAACTCCACCTCCTACACAGCTCAAACAGCAAAATAAATACTCCATTGCGCATCCCAAGACTTGAACCTTAAACCTCACAGTTACACAACACGCAACCTTGCCACTCCACCACAGGCTCTTTCTGTGTCATATTTTATCCTCAATTAAATATAAGGTCTATAGGCCAATGTCCAGGTTCCTTTAAAAGAAAAACCAAAATAAATTGCAGGAGCCAAGACTTGAACCCAGGCTCCCTTGTAACCTTAATGACGCCACAACCACTAGACCACAAGCTTCCTTGTGTCATTTATTTACCACAATAATTTAAAAGGTCTTTATCCAAGCACCCAGGATTTTATTCACATAAAACCAAAATATATCAGTCAGAGATTCATGGATCAAAAACGGAAGGAATTTCTTGAACTTAAACAAGGTTCCATGTCGGTTACCGATTATGAATAAAAGTTTATAAGGCTCAGCCGGTACGCCCGAGAATGCATTTCTTCAGAAGCCGTGATGTGTAAACGTTTCGAGGATGGACTGAATGATGATATAAAGCTGTATGTTGGCATTTTGGAAATCCGAGAATTTGTGGTACTTGTCGAGCGAGCTTGCAAAGCCGAGGAGCTCAGTATGGAGAAAAGAAAAGCTGATATGGGAGCAAAGGAATTTCGTAAGAGGTCTTCGGGGACGCCCTTTCAACAGTCATCGAAGAAATTTAGAGATGATTTAGGCCAATCTAGAGACACTTCGGGTTTTTCTAGATGAGATCGTGATCGACCCCCTGTGAGTGCACGAGTCACTTCGGTCGCCAGTGTTGGAAATGATCGTCGAGACAGAATGGAGTGTCAGTATTGTGGTAAATGGCATTCGGGGAGTTGTAGATTCCATGACCGCTCCTGTTACAAGTGCGGATCAGTTGACCACTTTATTAAAGATTGCCCGAGATTGTCTGAACAGAACGTAAATCAGAGTGGGAAACCTGGTGCTACTACTACTCGGGGTAGACCATCTAGAAATATGGGCAATGCTAGTGACGGTCAGAAAGGATCTAGAGATGCTACAACCAGATCTGAGGCTCGTGCTCCTGCTAGAGCTTACGCTATACGCGCACGCGAGGATGCTTCCTCGCCAGATGTTATTACTGGTACTTTTACTCTCTTTGATACTAATGTGATTGCTTTGATTGACCCTGGTTCTACTCATTCTTATATATGTGAAACCTTAGCATCCAGTAAGACTCTACCTGTTGAGTCTACTGAGTTTGTAATTCGAGTGTCAAATCTTTTGGGTCATTACGTGCTTGTCGACAAAGTGTGCAAGAAATGTCCCCTAGTAATCCGAGGTTCCTGTTTTTCGGCCGATTTGATGCTTTTACCGTTTGACGAATTTGATGTTATCCTCGGTATGGATTGTTTGACCATACATGATGCAATTGTAAATTGCAAAAGAAAAACCATCGATTTAAGGTGTGTAAATAACGAGATAATCCGAGTTGAGTCTACTGACTTGAATAGGTTGCCAGCTGTAATATCATCGATGTTGGCTCAGAAATATGTAAGAAAGGGGTGTGAAGTATACCTTGCGTATGTACTTGATGACAAAGAGTTAGAAAAGAAGCTGAATCTGTGCTGCTGGTTTGTGAATACCGGATGTTTTTCCCGAAGAATTACCGGGTTTACCACCTGTTCGGGAGGTAGAGTTTGGTATTGAGCTTGTACCTGGGACTACACCGATTTTGATGGCTCCGTATCATATGGCACCAACCGAGTTAAAAGAGTTGAAGGCTCAGTTGTAAGAGTTGACGGATAGGGGTTTCGCTCGACCAAGTTTCTCACCTTGTAGGGTGCACCAGTGTTGTTTGTGAAAAAGAAGGACGGAACCATGAGGTTGTGCATCGATTATCGTCAGCTGAATAAAGTGACAATAAAGAATAAATATTCGTTACCGCGTATTGATGATTTGTTTGATCAACTAAAGGGAGCCTCTGTGTTTTCAAAGATAGATTTGAGATCGGGTTATTATCAGTTGCGGATTTGAGATTCGGATATACCCAAAACTGCTTTCAGAACGAGATATGGTCACTTCGAATTCTTAGTGATGCCGTTTGGGCTCACTAATGACCCCGCGGTATTTATGGATTTGATGAATCGGATCTTCAGACCGTATTTGGATCTGTTTGTAACTGTGTTTATCGATGATATTTTGGTCTATTCGAGAAATGAAACTGATCATCTTGAACACACAGGATTAGTGTTGCAAATTTTACGGATAAGCGGTTATATGCTAAGTTCAAGAAGTGTGAGTTCGGTTAAGAGAGGTTAGCTTCTTGGGTCATGTGGTGTGCGCATTGGGTATTCGAGTTGATCCGAACAAAATTTTGGCCATACTTAACCGAAGCCTCAGAAATATTCTTGAAGTTCGAGCTTTTGGGACTTGCCGATTACTGACGCCTTTGTAAAGGGTTTCTCGATGATAGCCACACCAATGACGAAACTACTTGAAAGATGTTAAGTTTGAATGGACGGAAAAGTGTCGGAAAAGTTTCGATCAATGAAAACTTGTTTGATCAAGCTCTAGCACTAGTGCGGCCGAATCGTGCAAAGAGTTTGTCATTTATAATGATGCAGCCCTACTTGGGTTGGGTTGCGTATTGATGCAAGAGGGTCGAGTTGTAGCTTATGCGTCGAGACAACTGAAGCCACATGAGAAAAATTATCCGACCCATGATCTTGAACTAGCTGCCATCGTGTTTGCTTTGAAAATATGGCGACATTACTTATTTGGTGAGAAGTGCCATGTATATTCAGATCACAAAAGTCTCAAATATTTGATGACTCAAAGAGACTTGAATCTGCGACAAAGACGTTGGCTCGAGTTGTTGAAAGATTATGAGCTTGTCATTGACTATCACCCGGGAAAGGCTAATGTGGTTGCGGATGCCTTAAGTCGTAAATCACTGTTTTCTTTACGAGCGATGAATGTACACTTGTCTGTTCTATCCGACAATGTGTTAGTGGCAAAATTAAAGGCCAAACCATTGTTGTTAGTGGCAAAATTAAAGGCCAAACCATTGTTGATTCATCAAATTTGTGAAGCTCAGAAAGTCGATGATGAACTGGTTGCAAAACGGGCTGGATGTGTTTCGAATATGGAATAAGAGTTTCAAATTGATGATGACGATTGTTTGAGGTTCAGAAGTCATTTGTGTGTTCCAAGAAATTCAGAACTTATTTCGATGATTCTGAACGAAGCTCATTGTAGCCAAATGTCAATTCACCCGTGGAGTACGAAAATGTACAACGATCTGAGACGTCAGTTTTGGTGGCATGGTATGAAACGAGACATTTCCGATTTTGTTTCGAAGTGCTTAGTATGTCAGCAAGTGAAGGCGGAACATCAAGTGCCTACGGGTTTACTTCAGCCGATCATGATACTTGAATGGAAATGGGATCGAGTCACGATGGATTTTGTATCTGGGTTGCCAGTGTCGGCAAGTAAGAAAGATGCGATTTGGGTTGTTGTTAATAGACTGACTAAGTCGGCTCACTTTATCCCCGTACGCACGGATTTTTCATTGGATAAACTAGCTGAATTGTATGTTTCTCAGATTGTGAGATTACACGGGGTACCTATTTCTATTGTGTCGGATAGAGATCCGAGATTCACCTCACGATTTTGGAAGAAATTGCAAGAAGCTTTGGGTACCAAGTTGCATTTTAGCACAGCTTTTCACCCCCAAACCGATGGTCAATCCGAGCGGATAATTCAGATACTTGAGGATATGTTGAGATGTTGCATCCTCGAGTTTAGTGGTTCATGGGAGCGGTATTTACCTTTGATTGAATTCGCTTACAACAATAGTTTTCAATCAAGTATTAAGATGGCACTTTATGAGGCTTTGTATGGTCGTAAATGTCGTACACCATTGTTTTGGACCGAGCTCGGTGAAAGTAAAATTTTCGGAGTTGATTTGATTAAAGATGCTGAACAGAAAGTAAAAGTAATCTGTAAAAGTCTGAAGGCAGCCACAGATCGTCAGAAGTCGTACGCGGATTTGAAACGAAAAGACATTAAGTATCAGGTGGGAGACAAAGTGTTTCTTAAAGTTTCACCTTGGAAAAAGATACTCAGATTTGGCCGTAAGGGCAAATTGAGTCCGAGATTCATTGGGCCATATGAAATCTCCGAACGAGTTGGTCCAGTTGCATATAGGTTAGTTTTACCCCCTGAACTTGAAAGGATCCACAACGTTTTTCATGTTTCGATGCTTCGACGTTACAGATCTGATCCTTCGCACATAATAAGTCCCTCTGAGGTTAAAATTCAAGCCGATATGAGTTATGAAGAAGAACCAATTCGTATCCTAGCTCGTGAAGTGAAAGAGTTGCGAAACAAAAAGGTTCCTTTAGTAAAAGTGTTATGGCTCAAACACGGGATGGAAGAAGCTACTTGGGAACTCGAGAACTCTATGAAAGAATGATACCCAAACCTATTTACCGGTAAGATTTTCGGGGATGAAAATTTCTTAAGTGGGGGAGAGTTGTGACAGCCCTAAAGTGACCCTAGTCGGAGAGCGGTTTTGGGACCGCTAAACCGAGTCACCAAATTATTTGACTATGATAATTATTGTCTAAAATATGTGAATATGAATGTGTGAAAGTTTTAAGCTTCGATTTAGTTAATTGCATGTGAATTTAGTTAATAGGACTTATGTGTGACACTTTTGAAATGTGATAGGTTAATTTATAAGGATCTATTAGTGCATGTAATAAAAAGGGTGGACTTGTATGTCAATTTCCCCACTTAATTGGTAGTGGCCGGCCATGACAATGAGGGTGGACAAAATGTGATGGGTAAAACATGTCATAAACATGTTGTGTTAGTGTTTTATGGGAGGAATGATAAAATAAGGAGCATGGGTAATAAAATAATAGTGGTTAGTAAGAGGAGAAAGAGAAAAAGAAAAAAAAATGAGCTAGGCTACTCCTCCATTGCTGTGACTTGAGGAAGGAAGAAGAAGAGGATTTTCTTACTTCATGTTCGGTTGGTTGGTGTTTAGGAGGAGGTATGTTTGATGTTGTTCCATGAGATTCATGCATGTTTTTAGTTGTTAGCTTGAGTTCTACCTAGCCCATGGTTTAAATCTTTGCTATGTGATGGAGATGATATTCGACCATGGGTGTTGTCTTCTTAGTTGGTGTTTGATGTTGTGGTGATGAGGTATAAAGATGAGTTAAGTTTCGGCTAAGGTGGATTTGTGTTGATGTCATTTGCATGCTAAATGTGAAGCTTTGTAATGATACATGTGATGGTGGATTGATGACTCTTGGATTTTCTTTTTAGCATTTTTGAGTTAGACATTAAGTTCTTTGTTTAACCCATGACCAAAATTGAAATGGTATGGTGTCTTGATGCATTCGGCCATGGTAGGAAGTAGAAGAGAAATATGGTTGTTGTTCATGTTATTTGGATGAAAAATGGTAGTAAGGTGAAGTGCAAATGTTAGTATTTGATTACTAGTGTATATATGTGTATTAGCCGAGTTTTGAACTTGAAACAAAATGGTATGTAGTCAATACAAGTAACCATATTTGTAGGAAGCATTAAGCATATAATTGGCCTCAACATAGACATGCATATTCAGCCACATAAGATAGATTGGTGTTGCATGTATTCGGTTATAGGCGAGCATCATGATGAATCTATCTTGACTTAGATAATCGGCTCAAGGAGAATTTGTTAAAGTGCTTAGTTAATTGATATTAGGTTAATGATGTGTGTATTCGGTCATAAAGGTGCACATGAGGAAATGTTAGATTAATTGTATTAAATTGCTCAATGTGATTAAAAATGCGTATGACCATTTTGTATTTGAGCTAAAGGTGGCCATATGACCTATCAAACTCCTTGTCATATTCGGCCATAAGTTAGCATAATGAGACTTTAATAAGTTAAATTTGTTTGAATTAGCTCAAGAGCTTAGAGGACCAAAGTTGGATAAGGGAAAGGAAAAAGTGATCGAACAGCCACCGAAATCGTTCGACAACATCCGAGGTAAGATTTTGAGTAATGGATCTTAGATTATGATTCGATTAGATCATGTTTTAAGTAAATGAAAATCATGCTCTTTGTATGTAACTACTGAGCCGAAAATGATAATGCTTGATAAGTGACTTGTGTTTGAATTCTAGTTATGAAAATGAAATATAGATGTGTCATGATTTATTAATATGTGCATGGATATTCGGATGATAACCGGGCTAAGTCCCTAAAGCATTTGTGCTAGTGACTAATTCCGGGCTAAGCCCGAAGACATTTGTGCGAGTTACTATATCCGAGCTAAGTCCCGAAGGCATTTGTGCGAGTTACTATAACCGGGCTAAGTCCCGAAGGCATTTGTGCGAGTTACTATATCCGGGCTAAGTCCGAAGGCATTTGTGCGAGTTACTATAACCGGGCTAAGTCCGAAGGCATTTGAGCAAGTAGCTATATCCGCTAAATTTGAAGGTACTTGGTTTGGGAATGAGCGATCTTCTTGTAATAATTTCAATTAATACGCTCGTAAAATCCCAACGATGAGGTACGTTTCAGTATATGCATTAGAGTAGTTGATTCCTTTTAAATATTATTCGCTCGATCAATTAATGAGCTTGACCTTTGGTTAAGTTGATCCCTTATGTGTGAATATGAGGGTTGGAAATGTGAAGTAGAACTGATTTTTGAGAATATGTGTATATGAAATTATCCGTTTAGTTATATGAATGATATACTTCAATTGTGCCTAATTTCATTGCTCAAAACTTACTAAGCATTAAATGCTTACTCCGTTCTTTGAATCTCTGTTTTATAGATTTTGGTTAAATCACTATTGTGTAATGACCCATTTTAGGGTTAATCAAAGCAGTGGTTTGGGGCCACCAAATCGACGAGTAAGTTTGTAAATATTATATTTAATATTTACGAGGTAATTGTGATTTTAAAAATGTTTTTGATATTGTGATATTTGTTTTATAAGTGATTTATTAAGTTCAAGTGGTATGACCCTAAGGTCAAGTGGGTTTAGGAAATGAGGTATCGGGACCTTATTTATATAAACCGAGTCGTAAATATTTTTATAAATATTTACGGAGTGGCAAAAAGATCGTATTAAAGTTTCGTTGAAAAATTTTATCGTTTCGATAGTTAATTAAGCAAAAAGAACTAAATCACGTAAAATGAAAAAGTTACATTTTATTGGTATTAGAGCCATGGTTTAGTCGGTTCTAGGACTAGCATAGCGTATGTGAGTCTAGCTGTACATGCCATATTTGACCTGCGATAGTGTGATATCTCCTGACTCTGATTGAAAATTTTTGAATAGGACGAGATAAGTCTTTCAATCAAGCTAATTTTAATAGTATAGAATATGTACTCGGATGTTGAATGAAATTGTGTTCTATCTTGATTTGATTAAATTAAAGTTGGCTCTGAAATGTTTAAGTGTTCATGAATATATGAATCCAAAGTTAAATGAAATGATATGTTCAAAGTGCACATATGTGATGTTTTATAGACTTGGTTAAGTCACTTCAATGTGCAACAACAAGTGAACATAGGCACTGTGTGTGTGAGTTCCGTAATCGAGCACTGTGTGTGCGAGATCGGTTGTTGAGGCACTGTGTGTGCAAGATCGGTTGTTGGGGCACTAAGTGTGTGAAATGAGATCATGTAAGACCTCGGCCAAGACGAAGGCATTGATTTGAAGTAGTGTATAAGAACGTGTCTGGGACACTAGCATCACTTATGATTCGTGTAAGACCCGTCAAGAGACAGTGGCATCGATATTGAATAAACTTGGTCGATGTATGTAGTCCATGTGAAAATGAGACGTGATAAATATGAGATAAATATATGCTATATGTGCTTGACATGTGACCTTGTGGTTCCATGAATCAAACAGGGAAAAATATGACATGTTTTGGTTGGTATGTATTGGATATGTGCAAGTTTTGTTCATACGAATGAATTGACAGTTATCACACGAATTTAAAATCATAGTCATAAGTTATTAGTAAATATAAATAAGTGAGGCTATTTAATAAGGTTATATGAACTTAAGAGTACTATGAATGTATATGCAATTGAGATTATTTTTCAATTCGAATTAGTGATATGGAATTTTCATAATCATTGAAATGATTTATTTGCTTAAGGCTTACTAAGCTTTCAAAGCTTATTCTGTGTGTTTTTCATAAGACAGATATGCTTTCCAACCGAGCTAATTCTGATAGTACAGAATGTTATACTCAAACGTTTGAGTGAAAATGTGTTGGTGATGAGTTGAAACTCATAAAAAGGTATGAATTAGAATGCATGATATTCTACTATTGATAAATGTTATAATTATATGAGTATATGAGTTGTGATGTTGGGTATATGATTGTTGTGTGAATATTTTGATTTGGAATTTATGATTTGCTTTAGCGTATGAGCTATGTGTTAAGTACCAAGTGATCATAAGTAAATGATTGCTAGATGTTTGAGAATGCGGAATTAGTAATGAACTGGTCGTTCATAATAGTATGTGTGATGTGCATGCTTACGTAAGAGTTAAAATTGTTGGCTTTACAACCCTCACCCCCTCATTGGTAAAGCATTATAATGAGATCCGTACTATATGGCTTAAATAACCTTACAAGTGCGGAATGACAGAGTCTCGTGATTGAAGGATTAGTATTGTGATCAGATAAGAGAATGAGTCCGCAAGTGAAGACAGTAACAGAAAAGATATTGGATCGTGTTGAAGGCCATTTGTAATATGTAAAGTCACTGTTAAAAGAAAAGTTGAATTAGATGAAACCAAATATTTAGGTATGATATTTAAAAAATATATTAACTGGAAGTTCTTCCGAATTGGCCTCTATTAGTGTTGGGATAATGAGAAATTAGTGATGTCAGAGATAGACAGTAGAATCATATTTGAATTATAAAGATATTTGAGCACATCAATTATAGTCGAATGGTTTACGAGAACTCTTCTGGGTATTCTATGTGTTCAATTATCCTCAGAGGTATGTGAAGCTGTATATTTTCAGATGAAATTCTTATCATATGAGAACGTTATCTATATATATTGATATATGAAAGCATTGTTGGGCTGTTCGGGTTACAATCAGCATTATTATATCTTTCTCTGGTATTCTATTTCATTTTATTGAAAGAAAAGATCGACGATTAAATCTGTGTGATGTTGGTATTCTGCTCCTACTGGTTGTTGATCTGCTTAGTATACATGAAGATTATATTATGTCTCATTCGTTAATTAGGTGCATATGAGTGATGCTTTACTTCTGGATTTCCTCTGAAACATCATTGAGGTATCTGTCATATGATATGGGTGCTTTCTTAAAAAAAAGATTAGAATAGTGATATATTCGAGAATTACAGTATCTCTGCTTTCTTATGATTCTATATGGTTATCTATGAAAAATATCTATTGAATGACTGTAACTATATTTCAATTTCTCTTATGTTCAAAATGCATTATTGGTAATTGGGACATTATATATCTATACGGTTGAGATGTCAGCCTTATTATGGCACTATGATTTTAAATTATCTGATGGTTGTGGCTTTAGTATGGTTCAAAGCTTCGTTGATTAATAATTGAAAAGTTAGTACTTGACAGTCGAGATCGATTCAGTTGTCTAGCTTGATTAGATTAATTGCTTGAAGGATTGATCGAGTTACTTGTATCTGAATTTATCCACATGGTGGAAATAAAGTTTGAATGTTCACGGATAAATAGATGAATAGTCTGAATGCATGATTCATATTCTAGAAGATATGATACAGAATTATATCCATCAGAACGATTTTATAGAGAAATGTTCTTATAGATCGCGATTGGGAAGTCTGAATGATGTGATAATTATCAATAAAGTGGTAAACAATTGAAGAAATTGTTAATTGAAGCGTCAGTTCTCAGGTGAAGAGTTATTTGACACAAGAATTAAAGATGGTTTGAGCTGTTGAAAGATTATGAGTCAACGATTGATTATCAATCTGGACCAATGATTATAGTCTCGGGGTTACGGCGAGAATCTTTATGTGTTTTACTACCGATAATCATGTGATTAATCTTATCAAATGATGAGTAGTTATTGGTGAGCTAGAAACTAAATTGATGTTTAATTAGCAAATTTGTAAGGTTAAGAGGTGTGTCGTTGAATTACAAGTTAAAAAGGGTACAACGTAAATTGATTTCGATTTAGAATTTGATTGGAACCTACAATTGTTCGTTATGTCGAGATAGAGTTCGTGTATTGAGAAATCCAGAGATTTTACAACAATTGTGACATCTAGCACGATGGTAATTATCGTCTGCACGGGAGTACTAAAAGAGTGCTAGTTTTCATTGTTCAAATGGAGACACGAGGATTATATCGTGTTACTAAAATAAACTACTATGAGCTTTGGGTATGGAATTACTTTGTAACACTTGTGTTTTAGAACTTGAAAGGAACCAGAAAGACATTTATTGTTGGTTAAGTTTGCATATAATAATAATAGTTATGAGATGAATGTTAAGATAGCATTGTATGAGTGTGGTATGGTTGCAATTACTGAACTTCGTTGTATTGAATTGAATTTTTATAAAAAGAATTTCAGGGTCGATGTGATTGAAAGATTGAAGGAAATGAAAGTAATTCATGACCGTCTAAAAAACGATTTGATTCTGAGAAAATATATGTGGGCTTGATGCGTAAAAACATTGAATTTTCAATTAGAAAATTGAGTATTTGTGAAAGTATTATAGTGGGAATAGAATTTCTCGATTTAGCTATAAAGAGAAGTTGAGTTCGCAATTCATCGGATGAATGAGATTATTATCGAACTTGAGAAGAACCGTAATGTGTTTCTTATATATATGATGTGATGATACAAATAAGATCCTTTATCTATAGTATCTCTTACGAAGTAGAAACTCACTTGTTATGATGTATAGCAAAGAGCAGATCATAATCTTAGCTCATGAGATTGAAAAGTTGAGAAATCTGAGGCTAGGTGAAAAATTGTTGAGGTTGGTGAAAGAAGATCACTAATTTATTCTTTGGTAAGATTTTCGGGGACGAAAATCCCTAAGGGGGAAGAGTTGTAACAGCCCATTTTTAGGGTTAATCAGAAGAGTGGTTTCGGGGCCACCAAATCCAACGAGTAGGTTTGTAAATATTATATTTAATATTTACGAGTTAATTGTGATTTTAAAAATGTTTTTGATATTGTGATATTTGTTTTATAAGTGATTTATTAAGTTCAAGTGGTATGACCCTAAGGTCAAGTGGGTTTAGGAAATGAGGTATCGGGACCTCATTTATATAACCGAGTCGTAAATATTTTATAAATATTTACGAGTGGCAAAAGATCGTATTAAAGTTTCGTTGAAAAATTTTATCGTTTCGATAGTTAATTAAGCAAAAAGAACTAAATCGCGTAAAATGAAAAAGTTACATTTTATTGGTATCAGAGCCATGGTTTAGTCGGTTCTAGGATTACCATGGCGTATGTGAGTCTAGCTGTACATGCCATATTTGACCTGCGATAGTGTGATATCTCCTGACTCTGACGAAAATTTTTTGAAATAGGACAGATAAGTCTTTCAATCAAGCTAATTTTAATAGTATAGAATATGT
This sequence comes from Gossypium arboreum, assembly GCF_025698485.1. Classification (NCBI taxonomy): domain Eukaryota; kingdom Viridiplantae; phylum Streptophyta; class Magnoliopsida; order Malvales; family Malvaceae; genus Gossypium; species Gossypium arboreum. The sequence goes on from NC_069075.1 coordinate 72,526,643, forward strand.
ACTCAGATGTTCGAATGAAATTGTGTTCTATATTGATTTGATTAAATTAAAGTTGGCTCTGAAATGTTTAAGTGTTCATGAATATATGAATCCAAAGTTAAATGAAATGATATATTCAAAGTGCACATATGTGATGTTTTATAGACTTGGTTAAGTCACTTCAATGTGCAACAAGTGAACATAGGCACTGTGTGTGTGAGTTCCGTAATCGAGCACTGTGTGTGCGAGATCGATTGTTGAGGCACTGTGTGTGCGAGTTCCGTAACCAAGCACTGTGTGTGCAAGATCGGTTGTTGGGGCACTAAGTGTGTGAAATGAGATCATGTAAGACCTCGGCCAAGACGAAGGCATTGATTTGAAGTAGTGTATAAGAACGTGTCTAGGACACTAGCATCACTTATGATTCGTGTATGACCCTGTCCGAGACAGTGGCATCGATATTGAATAAACTTGGTCAGATGTATGTAGTCCATGTGAAAATGAGACGTGATAAATAACAGATAAATATATGTTATATGTGCTTGACATGTGACCTTGTGGTTCCATGAATCAAACAGGGAAAAATATGACATGTTTTGGTTGGTATGTAAAGTCACTGTTAAAAGAAAAGTTGAATTAGATGAAACCAAATATTCAGGTATGATATTTAAAAAATATATTAACTGGAAGTTCTTCCGAATTGGCCTCCGTTAGTGTTGGGATAATGAAAAATTAGTGATGTCGAGATAGCGGTAGAATCATATTTGAATTATAAAGATATTTGAGCACATCAATTATAGTCGAATGGTTTACGAGAACTCTTCTGGGTATTCTATGTGTTCAATTATCCTCAGAGGTATGTGAAGCTGTATATTTTCAGATGAAATTCTTATCATATGAGAACGTTATCTATATATATTGATATATGAAAGCATTGTTGGGCTGTTCGGGTTACAATCAGCATTATTATATCTTTCTCTGGTATTCTATTTCATTTTATTGAAAGAAAAGATCGACGATTAAATCTGTGTGATGTTGGTATTCTGCTCCTACTGGTTGTTGATCTGCTTAGTATACATGAAGATTATATTATGTCTCATTCTTGTTGATTAGGTGCATATGAGTGATGCTTTACTTCTGGATTTCCTCTGAAACATCATTGAGGTATCTGTCATATGATATGGGTGCTTTCTTAAAAAAACGATTAGTATAGTGATATATTCGAAAATTACAGTATCTCTGCTTTCTTATGATTCTATATGGTTATCTCTGAAAAATATCTATTGAATGACTGTAATTATATTTCAATTTCTCTTATGTTCAAAATGCATTATTGATAATTGGGACATTATATATCTATACGGTTGAGATGTCAGCCTTATTATGGCACTATGATTTTAAATTATCTGATGGTTGTGGCTTCAGTATGGTTCAAAGCTTCGTTGATTAATAATTGAAAAGTTATTACTTGACAGTCGAGATCGATTCAGTTGTCTAGCTTGATTAGATTAATTGCTTGAAGGATTAATCGAGTTACTTGTATCTGAATTTATCCACATGGTGGAAATAAAGTTTGAATGTTCACGGATAAATAGATGAATATTCTAAATGCATGATTCATATTCTAGAAGATATGATACAGAATTATATCCATCAGAACGATTTTATAGAGAAATGTTCTTATAGATCGCGATTGGGAAGTCTGAATGATGTGATAATTATCAATAAAGTGGTAAACAGTTGAAGAAATTGTTAATTGAAGCGTTAGTTCTCAGGTGAAGAGTTATTTGACACAAGAATTAAAGATGGTTTGAACTGTTGAATGATTATGAGTCAGCGATTGATTATCAATCTGGACCAATGATTATAGTCTCTGAGGTTCTGAGCGAGAATCTTTATGTGTTTTACGGCCGATAATCATGTGATTAATCTTATCAAATGATGAGTAGTTATTGGCTGAGCTAGAAACTAAATTGATGTTTAATTAGCAAATTTGTGAGGTTAAGAGGTGTGTCAGTGAATTACAAGTTAAAAAGGGTACAACGTAAATTGATTTCTGATTTAGAATTTCAGATTGGAACCTACAATTGTTCGTTATGTCGAGATAGAGTTCGTGTATTGAGAAATCCAGAGATATTATCACATTGTCAAGTCTACGCTATCGGCGTAAATAAATCTTAGTGTTTCGAGTCTATGGCATGTATAGGGTTGTAAAGTTGAGTAAGTAAATGATACAAGACTAAGATATTGGTATATATTTAATAATGCCTCATGAATATTTTGGGCCTTGTAAGCCAGATTAAAGGATAATATACGTGTGTATGAAAAGTTTAAAATTGATCAAAAATTTTTACAGTTTGGTTTTATATAAATGGATGAGTTTAAATCTGGTAGCACCTCGAACCCTGTTCCGACGAGGGATACGGGCGAAGGGTGTTACATATCGGACTCGGGATTGTCGAAGTCAAAGTCGTACACACTATCAATGCCCTTTTGGTACACTTTTGGTTGAACTCTGAAAATGGCATGTATAGGACTACCCTGGTTGTTGTTGGTCATGTACCCTTTGGTTTTGTATAAATCTGGATAGCCATGCGAAAATGGCTTATATATACTTTGAGCATAGCATTATAATCATTTGTATGTTGTTCATTGAGAGGTATGGAAATATTTGGTAACGATTAGCCATTGGAATGGTTAATCATGATCATTTTGGTGCTTTGTATGACAAATTCTAGTTGATTCATGGAAAACCATGAAATAGGTAAAGTTTACCTTAAAAACAGATGCTGACAGCAGCAGTGGTGTGGATTTGAAAAATCACTAAAAATAGTAGGAATGGAATTAAATATTGAATAAATTATGTAATCGAACCTTGATGAATCTATTTTCATATGAAAGTAACAAAATGATCATATGAGCCGTATTTTATGAGATGCTTAAGTTTTCGGGAAACAGGGCCAGAGCAATTTCTGGATCCCCTGTTCCGACTTAAGAAATTCACTATAAATTAACCAGAGATAATTAGAAGTCATGACCTATATTTAAAGATTCCTTTTCGAGTCTAGTTTCTTTAGAAACAAACGGCATAAGTATTGAAGCCCTGTACAAGGAGATATCTAAGTCGTAATGCATGAAGGTCAGAATAGTCGAACCCTGAAATAGGGGAGACTTTAACTAATAAACTGTACTAATTGGCTCAACCAAAAATTCTAGAAAAAAATTTTGTAGATGGATATATGAGTCTAGTTTCAGGTAAAATTTACGAAACTAGTTTTCGAGTTTTGGAACTCAAGATATGATTTTTAAGGTGATAGTGACGCAATTAGCCAGCTTGTCTGGAAATTTTTAAAATGGTCTGTGAAAATAAATGAATTAAGTCTGTTAGCACCTCGTGTTCGACTCCGGCAACGGTCTCGGGTACGGGGTGTTACATCCACCGTCGCGATTAGTTAATTATTTAAGTTTTATGTCTGCTTCAGTAGTTACCAAAAACTAGGTCCACAACCCCTTTACTAAACACTAACAGATCCACACTTATTCATTTGGCCCCTTTAGGCCCAATCTCGTTCACATGGTCCATCAGGCCCAATCACATTCATATGGCCCTGCAGGCCCAACTACTTCCCACCTAACAGTTAGATTTACACAGTGGGCCCACAGGCCCATCGAACCCATCGAGGCCTACAACAGCCCCAGCACACGAGAACGCTCGTGGCAGTTTCAGCTTTTGCCGATTTCTAACAAAGAAGGGCATGAATACACACCTGTTTATGAGAACGCGCCAAAGTCCACAATCACCAACCTTGGCACATCCTGCGTTGGGTCTTAATCACCTTTTTCTTTTTCACCAACTCATCTTGTTCGCTCTATTTAAAGCCAACTTCTCGCCAATTCTCATGTTAGCTTCTCGATGTGGGATTACTTTCAACCATTAGGAAAATTCCTTATATTTATATGACCACTTCAACCACAGAGTTCCAGTCCAACTCCACCTCCTATGCAGCTCAAATAGCAAAATAAATACTCCATTGCACATCCCAAGACTTGAATATTAAACCTCACAGTTACACAACACGCAACCTTGCCACTCCACCACAGGCTCTTTCTGTGTCATATTTTATCCTCAATTAAATATAAGGTCTATAGGCCAAAGTCCAGGTTCCTTTAAAAGAAAAACCAAAATAAATTGCAGGAGCCAAGACTTGAACCCAGGCTCCCTTGCAACCTTAATGACACCACAACCACTAGACCACAGGCTTCCTTGTGTCATTTATTTACCACAATAATTTAAAAGGCCTTTATCCAAGCACCTAGGGTTTTATTCACTAAAAACCAAAATATTTGCTAAAGCCCAGGTTTGAACCCAAGATTTCTCCAACACTTCCCAGGGCCATTAACCACCAAAGTAGACAGTTAATTATGTCATTTCCTTGCACAATTAAGTGCTTATATACAACCTCCTTACGGACCCACACTCAAGGCCCAATACTTCTAGGCCCCAAATTCAGGGCGTTACATGTCCTTTTTCTTAAAGAACAAAACCAGTGCACCCTAAGGTGAAAAACTACGTCAAGCAAAACCCTTATCTGTCAACTCTTGTAGCTGTGCTTTCAACTCTTTCAACTCAGTAGGAGCCATTCTGTAAGGTGCTATCGATATCGATAATGTCCCCAGTGTGACAGCCCAAAATTGACCCTAGTCAGAATGTGGTTTTGGGACCACAAAACCGAGGCATAAAAATAATTTAAAATTTATTTTGATGCCTATGATATGTGTTAATTTGTGTGTGACATTTTTGATGATTGATTTAGTGTTATAAAGGTGAATTTCACTAGAAAGGACTTAGTAGTGAACTTTGAAAGTATGAAGGGGAAATGTGTGATGACTAATTAAAGCATGCATGCAAAACAATGGACTTGCATGTCAAATTCCCCTTTTTATAGGTGGTGGCCGGCCATGACAAAGAAATATGGGCTAAACATGTCATGAAACATGTTTTGTTGGGCATTAGGGAGAAATAATAAACAAATAAGCATGGGTAAGAAAAGAATGAAAAAAAAAATGTGTGTGAGTGTGGTATCTCCCCCATTGCCGTGAGTTGTAAAGGAAGAAAAAAAAAATTTGTTCATCCTTTCTTTGAGCCAAAACTAAGGAAGAAGGAGGGATTTTTGCTCCATTTTTTTGGTTTAGAAGAGATCTAGAAGGAGATTTGGCTATACTTGCATCAAGATTAAGGTATGTTGAGGTTGTGTCATGAGAGTCATGCTTGTTTTGGTTGCTAACTTGATGTGCATGTTAGCCATGGTTCAAATCCTTACTATGCCATGAAAAATGGTATTTGGCCAAGGTTGATATTGTGTTAAAGCCATTGCATGCTAAATGTGAAGCTTGTTGATGATGCATGCAATGATGGATTGACTACCCTTGAAATTTCTTTTTAGTGCTCTTGAGTAGGACATTGAATTCTTTGTTTAACCATGACCGAAGTTGAAAGGGTATGGTTGTGATGTATTCGGCCATGGTGCATTCATGAGCATGATTTATGCTTGTTACTTGATTGGTAAAAAAAAAATTTGTGTTTGGATGGGTATGAACCCCTTGAGATTCGGCCTTGCACCTATATGTGTGTACATGTTTGCACATGATGTATTGGCATGACATATATACTATTTCAAGGTATATATTTGCTTGTGATGATGTTTTGGTTATGAAGTACATGAGAGATGTGTATTGAGCTACAATATGTAATGCGTTAGTTAGTAAAATGCATGCTGTTTTTGTGTGGTATTAAGTGCATAATTGGCCTCAACATGGACATGCATATTCGGCCACATGAGGGGAAATTGGTGTGCATGCATTCGGTTAGAGGCAAGCATTTTGATAGCTATTCTTGTCTTAGAAAATTCGGCTAAGAGGAATATTAACTAATGTGTTGAGTTCGATTCGTGATTTCGTACATATGCGACTTTGATGCCTAATGAGTATATATATTGGCTAGGTATCTTGAATTCCCCTTTCGATGCTCAAATGATAAAACCAATTTATTTGTTAAATTAAGCTCAAGAGCAAAGGGGAGCTAAATCCGATAAGGGGAAGGAAAAAGTCGTCGAATAGCCATCGAAATCGTTCGACCACGTCCGAGGTAAGTTTTCGAGTATCGAAACTTAGATTTTGATTCGATTGAATGAAGTAATAAGCAATCGAAATTGTGCCTTTGTATGTGGCCATTGAGCCGAAATGATATTTTTGCTAAGTGAATTGTGCATAAAAGTTGTGTTATGAAATTGAAACAAAGATGTGTATAAATGTTCGAGTGATATCCGGGCTAAGCCCGAAGGCAATTGTGCAAATTGTGACATCAGGGCTAAGCCCGAAGGCAATTGTGCGAGTTATGATATCCGGGCTAAGCCCGAAGGCAATTGTGCGAGTTGTGATATCCGGGTTAAGTCCCGAAGGCATTTGAACGAGTAGCTATATCCGGATAAACTCCGAAGGTATGTGATTCGAGAACTTTGAACTTGCTGTAAAAATTTTCAGTTAATACGCTTGTGAAATTCCCAACAACAAGGTACGTTTCGTGTGTGCTTTGCACACTATGAGTAAGTGTATGTGCGTATTCGCTCCGATGATAAATGAGTTATCGGCCTTGACTAAGCCGTTATTAGTGTATGAATATAAGAGTTGGGATTGTGAAGTAAGCATGTCTTTGAGAAATTGTGCATATGAATTATTGTTTAGCTACTTGAATGCTATGCTTTGGTTGTGTGTATATTATGGCTCGAAACTTACTAAGCATAAATTGCTTACTCCGTTTCTTTGTTTCTCTGTTTATAGATTTTGCTCGTTAGCGATCGGATTCGGGATCATAGAAGTTGAAGTCAACCACACTATCAAAGCCCTTTTTGGTACTCCTTTAGTTGAGTTTTGGATATGGCATGTATAGGACTACCCTCGGTTGTTTTAAGTACTTTGTGATGTATATGTGTACGGCCATGCGAAAATGGTTCGTAAAAGTGGAGTATGGAATTTGACCATATGTGGTTTGTAATTATATTTGGTTTCATGATGTGATTATGGTTTGGAATGAGAGAGTTGGTCACATGATCAGCCATTGGAATGGCTAAATATGATCATGTGTGGACCTAAGTATGACTAGACTATAGTTGGTCCATGGGAACTACAATATAGGTAAAGCCTACCTTAAAAACAGATGCTGCCAGCTGCAGTGACGTGGATGTGAAAAATCACCAAAATTTGTAGGAATGGTTTTAAATAGTGAATAAATTATGTGATCGAACCTTGACGAGTCTATTTTCATATGAAAGTAACGAAACGATCATATGAACAGTATACCAAGAGATATTAAAGTTCTCGTGAGACAGGACCAGAACGGTTTCTGGGTCCCCTGTTGTGACTTTGAAAATTTACCATAAATTATCCAGAATGAATTAGAAGTCATTCCTTATATGTACAGATTCCTTTTTGAGTCTAGCTTCATTAGAAACAAACAGAATCAGTATTGAAACCCTGTACAGAGAGATATTCAAGTTGTAACGCAAGAAGGTCAGTGTAGTCGACCCCTGTAACATGGGTGAATTTAACTAATAAACTGTACTAATTGGCCCAACCAAAAATTATAGAAATAAATCCATGGATGGATATATGAGTCTAAATTCAGGGAAAATTTACGGAATCAGTTTCCGAGTTTTGAAACTCGAGATATGCTTTTTAAGGCGACAGCGACGCAGTTTTCCAGCTTGCCTGGGAATGTCAAATTGGTCGGTGCCATAAGTGGTTTTGGCTTGTTACCCCTCGTGTCCGACACCGGCAACGGTCTCGGGTTCGGGGTATTACACCCGTACTAGTTCAATAGGAAACTCAACATCTCTAATCTTCGTTAATCCCAGTAACTTCTCTGGAAATACATCAGGATACTCACAAACCACCGATACTAATTCAAGCTCCGATTTAGATACTTTAGTGTCCAAAACATAAGCAAGATACGCATCACAACCTTTTCTCACATATTTTTGCTTTGACATAGCTGATATAACAACAAGCAACTCACTCAGACTATCTGATTCAATACGAAGCATCTCACTATTTTGACATTTCAATACAATAAGCTTTCGTCTACAATTAACAATGGCATCGTGTAGATTTAACCAATCCATGCCCAAGATCACATCAAATTCATCAAATGATAATAGCATCAAATCAGCCAGAAAACTATAACCTGGATTCATCAAAGGACAATTCTTGCAGACTTTATCTACTAGCACATATTGACCTAAGGGGTTCGATATTTTAACCACAAATTCAATGGACTCAACAAGTAAATTCTTACTAGACACTAAATTCATGCATACATAAGAATGAGTTGATCCTGGTTCAATCAAAGTAGTAATATCAATATCAAAAATAGAGAAAGTAACGGTAATAACATTTGGCCTAGAAGCATTCTATCATGCACGGATAGCATAAGCCCTAGCTAGCGCTCATACTTCAGATCTCACCGTAGAATCTTTCATTACACCACGGCTGGTCTACTATTTAATGTCATAGAAATAATGTGCAAGCGTACACTGTCGATGCAAGTATAGTAGACAGATGCGAGTCTGTCAGATATCGATCCCAAAGGGATGGTTGTCTTTTTTCTATTAATGTCAGTGCAATAACTAGATATAAACAAGATAAATTGTGATGATAATTGTCGATGCAATAACTTGAAAACAATAAAATAAAATATGATAAAGATAAACTGGGATCCCTAACATGAATCTTCAGCAAAATACTAAGTGCTCACAAGGTATAAAAGGATAGGTGATTGTCGAGGCAATAAAACTCAATGTATATCTTACCCAGCACCAATCCTCTATTCAATTTGAGACTTAAACATGCACATTAACTGTAACACCCTAACCCGTGTCTGTCGCTAGATTAGGGTTAAGAGGTATTACCGATCAAACACAACATTTAACTAACATTTCACAACTCAATAAACATTCATTCACATACACATTGTCCCTTAAATAGGTCTATGAGACCTTAAAACATGCTTAAAGGAGGTTAGGGACTAAACCGATCACATACAAAAATATCTGAAAACTTAAAAAATTTTCATACATTCAGGGGTCACACGCCCATGTGAACAGGCTGTGGGCCTCACACGGGCACTAGACACGCCCGTGTCATATGCCGTGTGAAAACATGGCATACATACTGGCCTAGGTCACACGGCCAACCACACGCACGTGTGTCTTGCATGTGTGCCCTTCGAATTGGCCACACACGGCTATGTACCAAGCCATGTGCCATTTAAAGGGGTATACTGACTTATGGCACAGGCCAATCACACGCCCGTGTGAGGCCGTGTGGATCATATTGACTTCACTTTAATATCAACATCAGGGGACACATGGCCGTGTAGCATGACCATGTGTCACACAAGGCTGAGACACACGCCCGTGTCTCTGCCCGTGAGGACAAAATAGGCCATTTGCAAAGCCAAATTTCCACCCTTTTTGCACATACCTACACAACTCATATAGTATCATTTTAAGACACAATTATGTAGCCAATGTTCATCAACCAATACACAATCATACCAAATTCATTTCAACCATTTCAATACTCATTTCAATGTTATTTACCTATTCAAATACCAACCAACTTATCTTGCTTTACTAAGCATAATTCACATATATAATTCATATAGCAAAACATACCAATTCATCATCTCAAAACCAAGCCACAACATGCCATAACATAAGTCTATATATATATACATCATATTTCACTTATCAAACTCATGAATTAATCCAACTTAAATAGCCAATTACACACCAACATTTACAAGCCAAATCTCGTGGCTAAAATTATAACTCAAAACACATGACCACATAACTCAAGCCTATAGATGCCATATAACCAAGTCACAAGTGTATAAATACCGAAATAGAAAACCAGATAGTGTGATGTGATCTCCGCCAACTTCCAACCTGAGCAAACGTCCGAATCACTGTAAAACATAGAAGAATAACACAAAGTAAGCTATAAAGCTTAGTAAGCTCGTATGGTATTAAACTTATCTTATTGGATAAACACATATTAAGCGTTACATATACTAAAATATAAATTCATTTGATTTCATCTTTATACCATAATTCCAATCACAGAATTAAAAAAAACTTCACAAGTTTATTTATTTCTATGCTCATACAGATCAAAAACATTCTTATAAGTTCTATCAGATTTACATATATAAAATCATTATATATAACTTCATTCAAACCAATATTTCCTCACATTTTCTTTAGCCAAGGTGAATCATGTTAATATCACCAAGTAACAGTATTTCACACGTTATATACCTTATGTATATATAGTTAAAACGAACATCACTCATGCCTCATTTAACATCCAATTCATACCTCCATATAGCCAAATGAACCCATTTTCGCAAAAAAACATATTTATACACAAATCTTTCTCATTTCATATATATGACAGAATATGAACTCACCACTTTCATTCAATTCTCTCATATGTTTTTGTACATACCTGTATTACTTATTTCGATCGTACTTTCATTCTTGCCTTGATTATGCGCATTGAACCATTCAGAATCGCTAAGGATACTTGGAAATCTAGTATAACTCATACAATGCCATATCCCAGATATGGTATTACATGTTATAATATATCGATGCCAATATCCTAGCTATGGTTTTACACGAATCTCATTCCAGTAATCCTAATGTCATGACATTTAGATCCTAAGCTATTCCTATGGTTCGTTAGGGACTTCCAGATGTCGTAACTCTGTCTATTGTGCTTGTACTCATTTCCAATCAATATTATAGTTCAATACAACAATAATAACAAATTCATAGCACAATTTAATAGCATTTAATAACATATGAACTTACCTCGATCATTAAAACGTAGGATCGAATCGACTAGTCTGATATTTTATCTTTTCCTCGATCTAAACCTGTATTTCACTTTTTCTCAATCCAGTTATAAACAAAATCAGCTTATTTAATCATTATTTCATTCAATTTAACACAATTTACACATTTTTAGGCAAAAATTATACTTTTGCCCCTATTATTTCATATTTTTTGCAATTTAGTCCTTATCACATAAAATAAAAAATTTCATGAAATTTCATCCTACCCATGCTTAGTCGAATTCTTCTTATTGCCTTAGCAACCTAAATTTTCCAAATGATCACACTTTTAACCACATAATTTCAATATTTCACAATTTAATCCCTAATTTGCATTTTCATCAAAAATCACTTTATAAAATATGAAAATCTAACATCAAATATTCATATTTCACCATTAAACATCAAAGAACACATAAGCTTATCAATGACAACTATCAAAATCTTTAACAGTTTTGAAATCAAAAACACGAGCTAGCTAGTACTAGTTACAACAATCATAAAAACATAAAAAACATAAAACATCGAGTCAAAATGGACTTACAATTGAAATATCCATGAACCGAATGCTCGAAGCTCCCAAACTCATCTTTTTCTTTTCATATTCGGCTATGGAGAAAGATGATAGCATAAAAAATGGTTTTTATTTTATTTTTTTTGTCATTATTAACCTATTTACATAAATAACCTTTACATACATTATTTATTACACAAAATGCCAAGCCATCATATTCTACTATCTCTTTAATGGGCTATGTAACACCCCTAACTCATAATCATCGCTGGAATAGGTTAGGAGGCATTACTTAACCCACAACACAATTCAAAATATTCGTATATCAAATATCAAATCATTACAGTAAATCTCATTCATTTACATTCATTAAGAACATAAAATCGAGCATACGATACTTAAACGTGCACTCAGAACTAAATTGATAACATATAAAAGTTTCAGAACTTATAAAAATTTTCAACTTTTAAAAGGTCAAACGCCCATGTGAACTGGCCGTGTGCCTCACACGGTCTGAGACACGCCCGTGTGTCTAAGCTGTGGCAAAACAGGGTATAGCTACTGACTTTCTCACACGGCTACAAGACACGCCCGTGTGCCTTGGCCGTGGTCGAGCCTGACTTGGGCCACATGGCTAGCCACACGCCCGTCTACTTTGGCCGTGTTCAGGCCTGACTTACAATTGTAGGGTACCCTAGGGGACACATGGTCGTGCAACATAGCTGTGTGTCACACATGGCTGAGACATACGCCCGTGTCTCTACCCGTGTGGACAAAAATAAACAAGCATTTCAGCTAATATCTATACCAAATCATACATAATTCATGCTAAAACATTACCAATCATTTCCATTCTCGATTCATCACTCAATTCATACCAAAACTTAAACTAACATCATACCCTACCAAATGATCGATACATCATTCAAACGTATGCTATGAACTTACCAAACTTGCCATTTTTACCATCTCTTTTAACCATCCAAAACATACCAAATTGAACATTGGCATCACATATTGTATACCATTATCAAACTATAAGTTCAAACATAAACTAGCCAAATCACATGGCTAAATATATACATCACAAAACATAATCCCACAACTACTACCTTATACATGCCATACTTCAAAATATATAATTTCAAAATACCAAAATGAGGTTCGATAGTGTGGTGACGATCCTTGATGATCCTCGAGCTTGCAGTAGCTTTGATATTTATAAAACAATGCAAACACACACAAAGTAAGCTTTCAAAAGCTTAGTAAGCTCGTACCAAAAGTCATCAATACATAAGTACTTACAAATTCTTAAATCATCTATCAAATCTATACCAACATAATCCATATGTTCATACCAAATCAATGAGCTTCACATACATAGTACCATCTACCACATAGGTATTGTACATACCTAAATAATACCGTACTTATTTACTTTCATCCTCACCTTTTGTTTAAATATTTTAAGACTTTTTGTAAATTATTCGTGCTTTGAACATCCGCACACTCAGTATTGTAACAGTTAGCTGAAGCTAGAATGATTCCGCACACTTAGTGCCATCTCAATTAACCAAAGCTAGAATGATTCCGCACACTTAGTGCATCTCAATTAACCAAAGCTAGAACGATTCCGCACACTTAGTGCCATCTCAATTAACTGAAGCTAAATCGGTATCGCACACTTAGTGCCTCATATAGTCGAAACTAGTTTAAATCGGAAACTTAGTGCCAAATACTATTGATTTATCGTTATATTCATGCAAACCAAACATATATATAATGTATATATAATCAAAACATCAAAACATACTTAACATCATGTTTTAAGTATGAACTTACATTCTATACGATTTGGTCTTTTATTTCAAAATTAAACACACAAACAATTAAATTTTCACACGAGACATTCACACATGTCAATTCACTTATAATAGGCACGAAAAATAATATTAAAATATTTTTCTAGCTCGAGTTTGTGGTCTCGAAACCACTATTCTGACTGGGGTCAAAACCAAACTGTTACAAGCTAATTTCTAAATAAGGGCTTCCACATTAAATTCTATAGCTATTTAATACCTTTAGCTAATAGAACTCAACTTTTACGCTTAATGTGATTTAGTCCTTTATATCGAATTAAGCATTTAAACGATAAAATTTCTTTACGAAACTTTTACGTAATTAATCTATCATGCTGTAAACCTTATTATAATAATAAAATAAATCTTTTGATGTTAGATTTGTGGTCCCAAAACCACTGTTCCTATTTGACCCAAAAATGGACTGTTACAACTCTCCCCCCTTTAGGGATTTTTGTCCCCAAAAATCTTACCAGAAGAAGTTTCTTTCTACTCTTATGAATCATTTTCACTAATTTCTCAGAATCACAAATCAATTTTAGCCTCGTATGTCTCTTTCCAATAACCTTTGAACTTTAGAACATAGTGCTAGAGTACACCGTCAAAATTTAAACTACTCTTTTAGGCTTATCATTTATATAAAAACAAATTACTATGCCAAAATGCAACTACATACTCAGAGTTTCCTGTAGCTTATCCCATAATTGTGATATAACCTCTAGATCTCTATTCGGCATAATGGAACTGGCACTCTATATAATCGAATAATTTTGGAAACACATTACTCTTTTAGTGTAACATCCAAATTTTGGGCCTAGTCAGAACAGTGGTTTCGGAACCACAAATTCGACGTAAGAAAATTCATTTTTATTATATTTTTATGGTCTACAATTTCACGAGATGATTTCATGAAAATTTCGTTCAAATATTTTGATGTTTGGGCACTCAATTTAGTCAAAAGGACTAAATCGTAAAAAGTGCAAAAGTTGAGCTCTACATGCTAGAGGTGTCCAATTGTTATGAAATTTTAAATTGGAGGTCTTTACATGGTAATTAGACCAATGGTTAAGTTGGTGGACAAAAATGGACACAGTTAGACATGTTTCCAAAGTTTTCATTAAGGGCATTTTGGTCATTTAATTATTAAAATGAATTAAAAACAAAATTAAAAGCCAATTTTTGTCTGTCTTCAACCCCTTGGCTGAAACTTGCATGGAAAAACCATGGCTAGGGTTTTCCAAGATTTCAAGCTCGATTGTAAGTCCGCTCTAGCCCCGTTTTTAATGATTTTTACGTTTTTGCAATCCCTATAACAAGATCTATCTATTTCTACCATTAATTTGAGCTAGGGTTCATATTTAAAAATTGACCCACATGTCTAATGGTAGAAAATGAGTGTTGGGTGATAAATAAACGACTTTCACTAAGCGATTTTTGATGAAAACATCCGAAAGGACCATCTTGTAAAAGTTGTAAAAATAAAGTAAAAGTGTGTTTTCATGAGAATTGTTGTAATACCCTTTACCCATACCCGAGACTGGGATAGGGTACGAGGCATTACCTGACAAACATACAAACATCCAACTAAAATACGGGCTATAAATTTTCATTTTTATTTCGAAACATTCATTCACATGCACATGGTCCCTTATTTGGGTCTACAAAGCCCAAAACATACTTTAGAAAGGTTTTGGGACTAAATCGAGAACTTTGGAAAGTTCTGGGAAAACAAAGAAAATTTTACCATAAAACAAAGTCACACGCACGTGTGCCTTTGACACGCCCGTGTCCTCAGGCCGTGTAACTCTCTGTTTATGACATCAGCACACAAATTGAACCATACGGCCAAGCTACACGCCCGTGTCTCCAGGTCGTGTCCCTTACACGGTTGAGACACACGGCCATGTCTCAACCCATGTAATTAACTCTTAGGCTGTTTTCCAAACCTTTTTGTCACCCTACATGCACCCACATGATTTTAATAACATTCAACATCCTCTATTTTGATACAAATATATCATTTGCCTACCATCATACATGTAATACACATTCTTACATTAACCAGAACCAGACATACCAGATCTTATTCTCATTTTATACCAAGCCTAGACATGCCATCAATTCACATACATAGAACAACGTGCTTGACTAAGACTTTCCACACCAATTTCATGTTTAACAACGGTATTACTTATTCTTACCTTACGCCTTTACATTAAAAATATGGTCACATCTATTTATCATAATCTATCCACCACATAAGCATGACATATCATACATTCGACCGTATCAAGACATCACCATGCACATATCATAAAGTAATGGATCAAGCATGCATAATCAATTATACTTACAACCCAATAATCAAATATAAACCATATCACATGGCTATATACGATTTAACCATAATAAGCCAATACATTTGGCCAAATCATACTAACTATCATACAAACTAAATCTCTATACATGCCACTCACTTAAAAACACTTGAAGTTTATCGACACTTCACATCAACGTTCTAATAGTGTGATGCTGCCTCCGACGATCTCCAACCCTAAGCCGACTTGCCAATACTAAAATAAATGGAGAGGGGGGTAAGCTTTATGCTTAGTAAGTCCATATGAAATTAATAAGCAATTTACCAATATGTTTCCTCATGTAAAATAACTATAATTACACTTTTATTCATATTTTGGTCAAGTTGTCTACTCAAGTCATAGTCGGTAATTTATTTATAACTCGAGCTAAAGGATTCCAAATTAAGATCTGCTAATTTTATTAGAAACTAGACTTACATATATTTTTACCATAAAATTTTCAGAATTTTCAGTTTATCCAATTAGTACAGTTTATTCATTAAAGTTGCCCCTATTTTGCTTCCAACAGTTCTGACCTCTCTTCACTAAAAATTATTCATCTCATAATACAGAACTCGGATAATACTCTTGTCTATCTTTCTAGAAAATATAATCAATAATTATTTTAATATAAATTATAACTCACAATTATTTTTGTACAATTTTTAATGATTTTCTAAAGATAAGATAGGGGAGTCTGGAATCACTCCGACTCTATCTCACAAGAACTCAAATATCTCATAATACGAAATTCTTTTGCTTACACTGTTTCCTTTATGTGAAACTAGGCTCATTAATCTTTAAGTTCATATATTATTCAGCCTCTATTTCGAATTCTACTATTTATGGTGATTTTTCAAAGTCGGGCTACTGCAGCTATTCAACACTATTTCAGTGCAAAATCACAATAGCTATCATAAATTCATTGTTACTTTATACTCATAGGCATGCTTTAATATCATACATGTATCTTTCCACAAACCCTCATACTTTCATCAAATCATATAACATTACCGTTCATACATAATACACAAGGATATATATATCGCCATGAATCATCATAGTCATACGAGCATATAATGGCAAATACTTACCTTTGCTTTCTTGCACATACAAGCAAACGTACCTGAATTGAATCCAATTTCACAAAATCATTTACTTTCTCGAAATGCCCGTTTGAACCGTTTAGAAACATAAGGATACGCAGATAGCTCAGAAAGCATATACAACACCAACGTCCCAGACGTGGTCTTACATGTAATCAAACATTGATGCCACGTCTCGAACAGGGTCTTACACGAAATCAAATACGATGCCAATGTCCCAGACATGGTCTTACACGTAAAACAAAAGTCGATGCCAACGTCCCAGAGATGGTCTTACACGATATCACATATCGAAAATCCTATGTCATGACATATGTATCCTAAGTAGTCCTAAGGTTCATACGAGGCTTTTCAAACATCAGAACTTTGTCGATATTTTCTCAGATGTCTCATTTTCTCAACTCATATATTCATTCATTATAGTTCAATGGCAAATAAGCATAAATAAACCATTTCAAATACATTTATTTGTATATAGACTTACATCTCATATACTATCAAAGCAATAACATTAAAATACACATTGCATTATTAAAAAAAATCATATGAACTTACCTCGTATACGAAAATGACCATTTTTACCATTTAAGTCCACTACTTGGTTTTTCTCAATTTTAGCCCGAATCTCGATTTTCTTGATCTAACTTTACAAATATAGCTCATTTATTACTCACATTATTCAAATGGGTCCATAAATCATATTTTTACAAATTTTCATTTTGACCCCTAAACTTTTGCATATTTGCACTTTTGCCCCAAGGTTCAAAAATTAAACTTCATCTTATTTTCTTATGTTTTATGACATTCTGATCATTTTTCCCTTCTATAACAACATCAAATTCTCACTCTAACATGTACTTATGAACATTAGGTATTTTTACTAATTATGTCGTTTTACTCGTTTTCACGTAAAATCGCTTAGCAAAAGTAATTTATCTAGCACCCAACACTCATTTTCTACCATTAGACATCAAAATGCATGCATGTCACATATGGGTCAAATTTTAAACATGAACCTTAGCTCAAATTAATGGTAGAAATGGGTAAATCGAGCTACGAGGATTTCAAAAATGCAAAGAACATTAAAAACAGGGAAAAGATGGACTTACAATCAAGCTTGGAAGTTTTACAAACCCTAGCCATGTCTTCCATCTCCATATACGGTTATGGCATGAGAAAAATGAAGAAGATGACATCTTTTTCTTAGTTATTTTGGCTTTATTTGCCAAATTACTCAAATACCCTTAATGAAAAATAAATAAAAACATACCATGCCATGTCCATTTTTGTCCACTAATTACAAAATGGGCTATTTACCATTTAATGATCTCCAATTTAAAAACCCATTACTCACAAGTACTTAGTACCTTTGTGAACTAGAACACACATTTTGCAACCTTTTACAATTTAGTCCTTTTGACTAAATTGAGTGCCCAAACGTCAAAATTTACGAACGAAATTTTCAAGAAAATATTTTGTGAAATCGTAGACCATAAAAATATAATAAAAATAAAAATTTCTTTGTCAAATTTGTGGTCCCGAAACCACTGTTGGCCCAAAATTGGGATGTTACAATTGTGGTTTGCTATAGTTATGAAAATGGTTCGGCTAGGCTTAAAGAGTGAGAAATTTGAATAAAAATTATTTTACGAGCCTAGGGGAAAAGTGTAATTTTGAAAAAGTTTAGGGGAAAAAATGTAATTTTTCTAAAATATGATTTTTTGATCACATTAAATAATGTGACTAATAATTAGACTATAGATCAATGAAAACGATGATTGGACCTAGATTTGGTGAAAAATGGAAAATCGACGGTTAGGTTGCTTTTTGCTATTTTGGTGCCGAGATAAGTTTGTGTATCAATAATATTGCTATGCTATATTTGAATTGAAAATTATATATTATTATTGCACGAATGACATCATTTAATGTATTGAAAAGTGATGAAAGAATGGTATATAAAATTTGTGAGAACAATGATATATGACTTGAAGCACATGAAACGTTTGATGGTTTAATCATTGATGGCTTGCTATATAATAGCTGAATATATTGAGAATTTGATATAACATGATGTTTTATTAAGTTTGATAACTTGTGAAAGAGTGAAAAGGAAGGTAAATCCATTTGCAAGTAAATACAATGTGTGAGGTATGTTAATTGCTTAAATGATGATTATATGATTTGAGTGCTCAATGTATGAAAATTTATGAAACATTGACATGATTGACAATAAGAGGAAGAAAAATCTCGGTTGAATGAAATAGGATATTCGATGAATTCTTGAAAAGGAATTGATGGTAAAAAGGATCTAGCCCGGACGGGTGATCCAGTCCCTATATAGCCCTCCCAAAGAATATGTGTAAACAGATTTAGCCTGGACAAGTAATCCAATTAGGATCCAAATTTAGTCTAGACTGGTAATTCAGATCCGAGCTTAGTAGGGTACATGTCATTGTAGGAGATTTAGCCTGGACTGGTAATCCTGAAAATACCCTATGGGTTTATGTTACAGGGGATTTAGCCTGGACTGGTAATCCCAATAATAGCCTATGAGTTTATGTTACAGGGGATTTAGCCTAGACTGGTAATCTCACTGTAAGAAAGGAGGTTCATGGGAGTGTGTTCCTTAGAAAGGGAAAATACAAATTGACAGACATGAACTTGTAAAGTTATCTAGCCTCCCGAAGAATATGTGTGTTGAAATGGATTTAGCTCAGACAGGTAATCCGATTAGGATCTGAATTTAGCTTGGGCTGGTAATTCAGATCCGAGCTCATTAGAATATATGTCGTTACAAGGGATTTAGCCTGGGCTGGTAATCCCGCCGTAAGAGTGAGGTTCACTGGAGTGTGTACTTGAAATGATCACTTGTACGAATTGATGGTGAATGGGATATCCATCAAGATTCTGAGAAATTCAACGAGATTAATATGAGAAATGAAATAAAAGGGTTCTTGCCATGATAAACTCATTTATGTTATATGATACTATTATGATACATATGAATTGTCATGTTTGGACGAGTGTTGTGCTAAGTGATAGCATAGGTAAGTACTCGAAACCCATGGACTTGTGATAAGAATAAAAATGAATGAGTGATACTTATGAGAGTAATTTCATGAAAATCTTGTGATGGTATCATTATATTGTACTAAAATAGTTTGGACAGCCGCAGTAGTCCTACTTTGAAAATCCACCAAAAATTGTGGAAATCAAATTAGAGACTGAATAAGATATAAAATTAAATCTTATTGGGTCTAGTTTTATATAGAGGAAACGGTGTAAGTCAAAGAATTTCTTATTATGAGATATTTGAATTTTTGTGAGACAAGGTCAAAGTGATTTCGATCTCCCCTCTCTTACCTTTGGAAAATCATTAAAAATTTTATTAAAATATCATGGGTTATGAATTACATTCTTAAAATCCTTAATGAGTCTTTTTTTTATAGGAAATATACAGGAGCATCATCTGAGTGCTGTACTATGAGATAAATAAATTTTAGTGAAGAAAGGTCAAAGCTGTCAAATAGCGAAATAGGGGAGACTTTGAATAATAAACTATTCTTATTGGCTAGACTAAAAATTCTAAAAATTTTATGGTAAGAAGATATGTGAGATTAGTTTCAAGGAAAATTAGAGGTTCGTAATTTGGAGTCCCATAGCTCTAGATATAAATAATTTAGTGACTGTGACTCTAGAAAATAGCTTAACTAGACTTTCAATAAATAGAAAGAAATTGAAAAATAGCATTTTAATACATTGCTTATTATTTTTCATGCAAGCTTACTTAGCGTAAAGCTTATCCCTCCTTTCTATTTCTTTTAGTGTTGTCAGGTCAGCTCGGGGTTGGAGATTGTCGGAGGCAACATCACACTATCAAGCCAATACCTTCGGGGTATTGATACATATGTTAGAAATTTCAAGTGAGTGGCATGTATAAAGACCTAGTTCTATGACATGTGTTATTATGATTTGGCCAAATGTATTGGCCCACTTTGAGCTATTGTATATAGTCATGAAATGTGGCTCATATTGATTATGGCTTGTAAGTCTAGCTAGTCGTGTTATGATTTATTGCTTATGATGTGAAGATATGATTATGTTTGTTTGTCATGCATGGTTGACAATATGTCATGTGTGTTGAATGCATGTTTTATGACCATGAATTAAATGTGTAATATGGAGATAAAATAATAATATTTTGAACATGGAAGTTTGATGATAAGTTGAAATAAATTGGCAAAAAGATAACTATGGTATGACTAGTCTTGGTTTAATGTGGGAATGTGTAACACATGCATGTTGATAGGTAAATGATATGTTGGTATCATAATTGAATGCCATTAGATCCACGTATATGTGTGTGCATGTAAGGGTAACAAAAAGGCTTGAAAAATAGCCTAAGAGTTAACTATACGGGATGAGACACGGTCGTGTATCTCCACCGTGTGAGGGACACGGCCTGGGAACTCAGGCGTGTGGCCTGGCCTTATGGTTCAATTTATTTGCTGACGTCATAAATAGAGAGTTACACGGCCTGAGGACACGGGCGTGTTGATGGCACACGGGCGTGCCCTTGTGTCCACACAGCGTGTGACCCTATTTCATGAGAAAAAATTCTAAGTTTTTCCCAGAGCTTTCCAAAATTCTTAATTTGGTCCCAACCCTTTCTTGGACTTCGTAAACCCAAATAAGGGACTATGTGTATGTGATAGAATGATTTAAAATATGAATGAAATTTTATGGCCTGGTTTGCATGATTATTTGTGTTTAAGTCCAGTAATGCCTCGTACCCTGTCCTAGCGTATGACACGGGTAAGAGGTGTTATATTTAGTGATATCAGAGCTATGGTTTAGTCGGTTCTCGGACTAACCTAACATATGTTTGAGAGTCTAGCTACACATGCTACCGATTTGAGATAGCCACTTTGTTTTTACAAAGGTACACTCCAACCGAGTTTCATCTGGCCATATTAATTGTGATAAGTAGGAATTTGAGTAAAGCGCTGTTATGAGAAGTTGAAACTTGGAAAGGTACAAATAAGATTCATAATACCCTGTTATGGATAAAACGTCATAGTCCTGATTGGACATTAAAATTTGATGGATTGCAATGAATTATTGAAATGAGATAAAGGATCATATGGCATAATGAGCTTACCTGTGATTGATTGATAATTCCATGATGTATGTGACTGAACTGCTCGAGTAAATGCATGTGTTTAGACAACTTATCAAAAATATTAATGGGATGAGTATTCATGTATATCTATTTGGATGATTATGATTGGCAAGCTCGTATAGCTTGAGTAAATGTGTTAAATTGCTTGGACTGATTTATATGATTGTAATGATATGTCTAAATGATGGAGTACGAGGTAAAAGTATAGATTGTGATAAACTTATCCATGTTTGTTGGCCCTTGTATGATATCATGTGCATGACTTGTATAATTAAATGAATAGATAAGTAAAGTTATCTAGAAAACATGGAATGCATGCATAAGTATACTTGTTAAAACGAGATAACTGGAAAGTGGGCGTAAAATCAATATGAAAGTTAGTTTACCCAAAATGAATAACATGATTGTGATGATGTTGCTATGATGATGAAAATTGTGTTACATGTATATGTATAGGAGAGTCGAGGTAGAGGCCTTGTGACCCCCTCCCCCTTACCAAAGTGGTGTTTTATAATGGAAATTCCTAAGATTTGTGTTGAATGAGTTCTCGAGTGAGAAACCAAAGAGTTCAATGATAGAATGGTTATAAGCATGATTAGTGATTGAGAATGGGTTGATAAGTACAGAAAAAGCTAGAAAGATATCAGATTGACTGAAAGATTGTTAAATTTTTGCAACATTGCAATTAGTGAAAAAGGTTGATTTTGGTAAAACGATCTATCCTGGTAAGAAGTCAAGAAATGTATTAGTTGAAATTCCCTCATGAGACGATTCCCTTTAGTGAAGGAATAAAATGGAATTTTTGATGCAAAAAATAGTTAAAGGAATAATGTTCGAATGTGAGATGTTGGGTATGATAATTACAGTGAGCAAATGATGGCAGTCTCTTTTAATGCATTCTATGAGTCCATTTATTTCTAGAAATTTATTGTAGTGGTTGTATATTCTCTGATGAATTTTTGTAAAATGGAAATGTTCCCTGACCTTAATGATAGACAAAGGCATTATCAATCTGATTGGTACATAATCTACATGATCCTATTTCTTTCTTGTATTTTGTTACCTTTTGTCTGTTGGCAATTGATGAAAAAGCGTACGATGCTATGATTTGGTTTCTTCTAATAGTTGATTTATCCGATATGTATATGGGAAGGTATATTATTCTTGTTGCATCTATCTTTGGTGGTCAGAATGATATTTTCTTCTGGATTTCTTTTCTCTGAGGAACCATTGAGGTGTTTCATATTTTCTTATGAACTTTGTTCTCAGTCTTTCGATACGGTATCGTGATTGGATTTTCTTGTTTTGGATTTTTTATGCTGGATTTTTATATTCTGGATTTCTCTGTTATGGATTTTCTTATCTTAAATTCTTGGTCATCTTTATCTCGTAAATTGTCGAACATGGCTTATAGTTAAAGTATAACCTTTAGCTTGCAATATATATATATCAAGTATGACTATGTTTCTGATTTGATTATGGTAATAAGGTGATCTTAGTAAATGGGATTTCTCAAATTTCCATATAAGGATTTAACATTGGTAAAGGCTTAAGTGATAAAATTTTCGTCTTTTGAAATTAATGGCTTAATTCTTGATTGGCAAAGTTTGGACAGATGAGAACATTGTAATACCCCGATTTAGGGCCTAGTCAGAACAGTGGTCTCGGGACCAAAAATTCGAAGTGAGGAAAATTATTTTTATTATTATTATGAGGTTATACTACGATTATATTACTGCATGAAAAAGTTAGTGAGTTAATTTTAATGCTTTTGAGCCCGATTGCGAAAAAGGACTAAATCGCATAAAAGGAAAAAGTTTCATTTTAGTACCCAAATGTGTTAAATAGCTAGAGGATTAAATTGGAGGTCTTTAAAGGGAAATTAGACCCTTTTTAGAGTGCTTGGCCGGCCATTGAGTCAAAGGGGGGACAAAATTTTTATGGTTGGTATGTTAGGTGACTTATTTGGACTAAAATAAAGAAAAAAATGATATTATCTTCTTCCCATTTCTTTCTCCACCGAAAATATCAGCAAAAGAGGAGTTTTTGAAGCTTTGAAATTTCAGCAACTTATCACCTCAACAAGTAAGTGATTTACATGTCCTTTGTTGATGATTTTTGCATTTTTGAGACTCTTGAAGCACGAGCTTTCAAATGAGGGGTCTATTTTAAAAAATGATTAAGAGTTTAGGGTTTTTCCATGAATGGATTTGTGATGATTGCTAAGTTTTTATAGAAAAATATGGGTCTTAGAAGAGTTCTAAACAATTTTTGTGAAAGGTGTTAGCATGAAAACACCTAAAGGGACTATTTTGCATAAGTTGCAAAATAGGTGGTAAGTGTGTGAAATAGTGAAATTTTGGGGTTGCTACAAGAGAAGAAAGGGTTATATTAGGCCTAAGATAAGAGGAATTTCGATAAAAATTGAATTTCGAGCTTAAGGGTAAAATGGTCAAATTGCCAAAGTTAATGGGCAAAATAGTCATTTTACAAAAAAAAATATGAATTTATGATTGTCTAATTGTAATTAGTTATTAAATGAATGTATCTTGTTATTATAGATTAAGATTTTCCAAATCCAAACCTAGATCGAGGGAAAGCCAAGGAAATTGACTAAACCGACTAGTTAAGTACATTTTGTAAACCGAGGTAAGTTGTATGTAAATAATACAACTACATTACTAGTAGATGTGTTTGAATTGATATAGCATGAATTGTTTGTTTCTTGAATTGAGAATGCATATTGGTAATTGAGATGGTAGAGATCCCGTTGTAACCCCAGGAAGTAAACTGGATATTCATGTCGTAACATTTGGGTCACTTGTTTGAGCTAGTGTAAACATGTCTGGGACATGCATTGGCCACATTATGAGAGCCAGTGTAAGACCATGTTTGGGACATGGCATTGGCATAGAGACGAGTGCTAGTGTAAAACAAGTTTGGGACATGCATCGGCTAAGCAATGTGTTAGTGTAAGACCATGTCTGGGACATGGCATCGGCAGTTACCCCATGTTGAAGGCATGATAGAATATAGGTTCCGAAAGGTTCAACGGTGAAAGTTATGAATGTGAGTTAATAAGAAAAGTATAACCATGTTGTGAGAGATACGAGTATGGAGTGCTAGATTTAGTGGTATCGGATCTATGGTTTAGTCAGTTCTAGGACTAACCTAGCTAGAGTACGAGTCTAGCTATACATGCCATATATATATATGGATAGTGTGATGATTCCTGACAATTATAGATTATGTTTTTGTATAGAAATGGATCCTGATAGAACCATGACAGACGACTTGAAAAGTAATACGCCGGCTCTCATAGAAGGGACCGTGCCAATAGAGAGCGAGTCTGTGAGTATGGGCTAAGGCGGAGGGGCTAGGGAAGCCTACCTCTGAATGATGGATGCTTGGTATACGGAGTTTGTTCGTGCGAACTCGAAACACTCCACCTCCCCCACCTCCTTCGATCCCTCAGTATGCCCTGGTAGCTTAGCAAGGTGCAGACATATTTAGAAGAGAGAAGCCTCCAGTATATAAGATCCAGAAACAAGGGCAGAGGAATTTCGGGCTAGTATAAATGATGACCCAAGAGAATAGAGTTTTGGCTAGAAAATATCTTAAGGGTATTCGATGAACTGTTATGCACTCCTAAAGAGTGCGTGAAGCGTGCTGTGTCACTTCTATAAGACTCAACTTATCAGTGGTGGAACACTCTTGTGCCCGTGGTACCAAGAGAGAGGATCAATTGGGAATTTTTCTAGGAAGAGTTCCGAAAGAAGTACATTAGCCAGAGGTTCATGGACCAGAAAAGGAAGGAATTTTTAGAGTTGAAATAGGGTAATAAGACTGTGACAGAGTACGAACGTGAGTTTGTGAAAATCAACAAGTATACGCAGGAATGTTTATCCATTGAAGCTACCATGTGTAAGAGGCTTGAGAATGGCCTCAATGAAGACATCTGAGTGTTTGTGGGCATCCTAGAATTAAGAGAGTTTATGGTGCTTGTTGAGAGAGTGTGTAAGGCAGAAGAGCTAGTAAAAAAGAGGAGGAAGGCTACCATTGAGTCGCGAGATTTAAAGGAAAGACAGATGGGGAAAGCACATCAGTCCTCATCTAAGAGATCAAAAGAATTTACTACCCGATCGAATGCTTCGGTGGGGTATTCGAAGAGAAACAAGAATCAGCAGAATATGGCATCCAAAGTCCAAACTACTTCGGTCACTAGTGTTGGTAGTGCTCGACCAAATAGGCCAGAGTGCTCGCAATGTGGAAGATGTCACTTAGGGAAATGTCGAGTAAACGAGAGGGGCTATTTCATGTTTGGGTCACTTAACCACTTTATTCGTGATTGTCTTGAGATGGATGAGAGAGAAAAAACAAGATTTGAAAGCAAGCAGTGCTCTTTTGAGGAGTAGGCAACAAAAGAACCCCGAGAGTAGGATTAGTAGTAGAGGCGCACCAAGAGATACCGCGATGAGGTCTGAAGGCAGAGCGCCAGCGAGGACCTATGCTATAAGTGCCTGGGAAGAGCAGAGTCTCCTGATATGATCACGGGTACCTTTTTTATCTATGATATAACTGTTGTTGCTTTGATTGCCCCAGGATCTACCCACTCTTACATTTGTATGGAATTGATACCTCGTATGAATATGTTAGTAAGGTCCACTGAGTTTGTAATAAAAGTTTCTAACCCGTTAGGCAAGTATGTGTTAGTGGACCAAGTATGTAGAAATTGTCCTTTGATAATTAAGGGCCATTGTTTCTCAGCCAACTTGATGTTGTTGTCGTTTAATGAATTTGATGTAATCCTCGGGATGGGTTGGTTGGCCTCCCATAGTGTTGTAGTAGACTGTGAACGAAAAGTAATAGAGTTGAGATGTGAAGATGGGAATGTTCTTCGAGTTGGACCAGATGAATTAGAAAATCTGCCTATAGTAGTATCGTCGTTGACTGCTGAGAAGTATTTGAGAAAGGGATATGGGGCTTATTTAGCTTTTGTGCTAAATACTCGAGTGTCCGAGTTGACGATTGCATCAGTGTTAGTAGTTTGCGAATTTATAGATGTATTTCTGGAGGAATTACCCGAATTACCACCAGTAAGGGAGGTTGATTTTGGAATTGAATTGGTTCCTGGTATGACGCCTATTTCAATCGCTGCATATAGGATGGCTACAACAGAGCTAAAAGAGTTGAAAGCACAGTTACAAGTGCTGACAGGCATGGGCTTTGCGAGACCGAGCCATTCCCCGTGGGGTGCTCCGGTACTCTTTGTGAAGAAGAAAGATGGGAAGATACGCCCGTGTACCTAGCCGTGTGTGCTTTAGAAAGCCTGTGTTCCATGATTCAGTTAGTATGTTAGATGTTAAAAACTAAAATTTAAAGAAATCAATATTGTTAGTGCTCGGGTTGCCTCCCGAGAAGCACTTATTTATAGTCTAAGCTCGACTTACCTCTCTGGTGAATGGTCATGGTGGTTCGAGGAGTTTATACTCCTCATTCCTATTTGAATCTCATCAAAATAATGTTTTAAGCGGGTACTATTTTCCTTAAAGGTGTCGAATTGGGGATGACTTACCTCGATTGTACCAAATGGGAAAATGCTAAGTACCATAAGAGGAATTTCTTCATTCAGTTTGGTAGTGTCAATATGAGGATCTGCGGCATTTAATGAAACTTTATCTCCAACCTTAAGTTGATTTGGTGAGGCATTGAGCTCGTTCTGGCGTAGTTTTGGTTTATCGTGTTTTCTCAGTTTAAATATCAGCCATTCATCTAACTCTTCGATTTGTAACATTCGTTCTTCATGTGTAGATCCTTTGTTGTGGATTGAACACGGCTCATGTGTGTCCTTATAATTTATTTCCTACAAAATAGGTTGCACCGTATGATCAGTCTTAGTAGAACAATTTGTACAATCACCTTCAGTTTTCGATGTGTTGCTTGGGTTGCGAGCTTGAAGGGTGATTGTTTCGTCTCCTACACGAAGTGTGAGTTCACCTGTGCCAACGTCAATAATTGTTCTAGCAGTTGCTAAAAAGGGCCTTCCCAAAATTAAAGGAACGTTATTATCCTCTTCTATGTCTAAAACAACAAAATCAACTGGGAATATAAATTTGTCAATTTTAACGAGTACATCTTGAATAATACCCTTAGGAAATCTGACAGTTTTATCTGCTAATTGAATGTTCATCCTAGTTTGTTTGGGTTTCCCTAGACCTAGTTGCTTAAACAATTTGTAAGGCATAACATTGATACTAGCCTCTAGATCAGCCAACGCATTATTAACATCTTAACTACCAATTAAACAGGGAATCGTAAAACTCTCTGGATCTTTTAGATTGTTGGGTAGATTATTCTGAAGAATGGCTGAGCAAATCGCGTTCAGCTCCACATGCGACCTTTCTTCTAACTTTCGTTTATTTGCTAGAAGCTACTTTAAAATTTTGACTGCGTCTGGCATCTGTGAAAGTGCTTTAATAAAAGGTAGGTTAATATTTAAAAGTTTAAGGAATTTACCAAATTATTCGTTTGAGTGGTCCTTCCTTGTTGCATTGGGGTATGGTACATGAGGTTTATATTCTGTACTTACCGATTTTTGTTCGATTTGGCCTACCTCATTCTTACCTTTGCTTACCACCGATTCTGGCCTTGGTTTTGCCACTAACCCTTCCTCATCATGAATGGAAATTGCATTTAGTTGCTCCCTTGGATTAGATTCAGTGTTGCTTGGCAGGCTACCTTATGGTCGTTCAGAAATCAACTTGGCAAGCTATCCAATCTAAGTTTTGAGCCCTTGGATTGATGATTGTTAATTTTTGAGTGTCATCTCAGTATTCTAAAAACGAGTCTCTGACACCGAGATGAATTTAGTTAGCATCTCCTCAAGGTTCGGCCTTTTCTGCTGCTGGTACGGTGGTTGCTGAAAGCTTGGAGGGGGTGGTGGTTTCTGATTTTCTTGTCCTCCCCATGAAAAATTTGGATGATTCCTCCAACCTGCATTGTAAGTATTGCTATAAGGATTGTTCTGAGATTGAGGATTATTACCCATGTAATTTAATGCTCGTTCTCCATGTTGTGGCCATAAGGTGGGTATTCTGAACTGTTCGATCCACCTCTACTTCCGTCGCACTGCATTACTGGGTGAACCTGTGACGAACTAAGGAAACCATCAAATTTCTTATTCAAGAGTTCTACCTGGTTAGAGAGTATGGTGACTGAATCGACGTTATAAATACTGGCTATTTTCATTGGCTTTGTCCTCATAACTTGCCATTGATAGTTATTCAGTGGCATCTCCTCTATAAATTCATAGGCATTTTCAGGTGTTTTATTATTGATGGTTCTGCCAGCAGCTGCGTCAACCATTTGTCGAGTCGAAGGATTCAGGCCATTATGAAAAGTTTGAACCTATAACCAGAGTGGTAACCCATGGTGAGGGCATCTTCGGAAAAGGTCCTTATATCTCTCCCACGCATCGTAGAGTGTTTCTAAATCCATTTGTACAAAAGAAGAGATATCATTACGTAATTTAGTCGTTTTAGCCGGCGAAAAGTATTTTAATAGAAACTTTTCAGTCATTTGTTCCCAAGTAGTAATTAACCCTCGTGGTAACGAGTTCAACCACTGTTTAGCTTTATTCTTCAACGAAAAGGTAAACAACCAAAGACGTATGGCATCATCAAAAACGCCATTGATTTTAAATGTATCACAGAATTCTAAGAAATTCGCCAAATGAGCATTTGGATCCTCATCCTGCAAACCATCAAACTGAACAAACTGTTGTATCATTTGAATTGTGTTAGGTTTCAATTCAAAATTATTTACAGCAATAGCAGGTCTAACTATACTCGAATCAGTTCCTGTTAAAGTAGGTTTAGCATAATCATACTTAGTGCACGGAGCAGGATTCTGATTTACTAGATTAACAGCAATCGTAGGAGGTATCAAGTTTTCCTGATTTTCAGCCATCTCCTTGGTTGTGGTTTGAATATCGTCCTCTTGCTCGTTCTCTATGTATCGTAAGCTTCGAACTGTGCGATCGATCTCACTGTCAAAAAGTAATGGTCCTGACGAGTTTTTCCTGGTCATAAACTAGAAAAACCTGTTAGAAGAAAATAAATGAAGAATTAGAAAAGAAAATAAAAATTTAAATTGCAATAAAACTGAAATGGCTAAAGTAATAAAAATCAAGTGTTCCTAATATCTTGGTTCCCCGGCAACAGTGCCAAAAACTTGATACATGATATTCGTGACATGTTTTAAATATTTATAATGAATCGTTCCTGAAACTAACTATTATCATGATGAAGGCAAGTGTACCTATCGAACAGTAGTATAGCTTTAGCAAGACCGTATTATCGAACCCAAAGGAACTAAAAGTACAAGTATCAACTTTCTTTTTATTATCTAGCCTAAAAAATAAAAGGGTTTTGTTTATCTAACTAATTAATTAAACTAAGAAATCACAGAAAAGAAATTTGGGGAAAATACTTTTTGGAAAACTCGATTGATTAAGACAATACCTAAGGAAAAATCCACCTAGACTTCACTTGTTATTTGACTCTGAATCAGACGATTTATTCATTTAACTTGTTCCGTAGAGATCCCTAAGTTATATTATTATCTCTCTCGAGACTAACAATGTCTAACCCTAGATTGAATAATTGAAATTTCTTTCTAATTAACGCCCTAGGTTTGCATTAACTCAATCTATGGATCCCCTTATTAGGTTTCACCCTAATCCGGCAAGATCTTGTCCCCCTATCTCTAGGCGCGCAACTAACTCCGCTTAATTATGACAAAGTTACTCTTAGACAGGGTCTATTCCTCCTTTGAATAAGAGCTTAACTTGAATCAATATCCTGGAATAACAAAACAAGAATTAAGAACACATAATTAAGAACAAGTCAAATATTTATCATACAATTCAGATAATAATAACAAGATCCGTCTTAGGTTTCATTCCCCTTAGGTATTTAGGGGTTTTAGTTCATACTAATGAAAGAACACATCTCGAAAGAATAAAAATAACAAAACATAAGAAAACCTAAAACTTCTAAGGGAATCTGAAGGGAGATCTTCAGTCTTGTTTCACTCTCCTATGCTCACCTAAGTATAAAACATGAAATTAAGGCAATAGGAGCATCGAATTCACCAATTTTAAGGAAAAATCATCCATAAAATGTGCTAAGCATGGGATAGAAATATGTATGAATTATGGTTTATCAGTTGATGAGGCTATGCATCGACTATAGACAACTTAACAAGGTAACAGTGAAAAACAAGTATCCTTTGCCAAGGATTGATGATTTGTTTGATCAGCTGAAGAGAGCTACCGTGTTTTCTAAGAATGACCTAAGGTCTGGTTACTATCAGTTAAGGGTTAAAGAGCGAGATGTGCCAAAGACTGTGTTTTGGACAAGATATGGGCATTATGAGTTTCTTGCCATGCCATTTGGTTTGACCAATGCCCTAGCAGTGTTTATGGATTTGATGAACCGCATATTCAGGCCATATCTGGATAAGTTTGTTGTTGTCTTTATCGATAACATACTAATCTATTCACGTGATAAGGGCGAGCACACAGAACATCTGAGAGTTGTGTTGCAAACCTTGAGAGACAAGCGATTATACACCAAGTTTAGTAAAAGTGCATTTTGGCTTAAGGAGGTCGAGTTCCTAGGACATATTGTGTTAGGTGATGGGATCTGAGTAGACCAAAACAAGATCTCGGCTATTATTGAGTGGAAACTGCCAAAGAATGTGACTGAGGTCTGAAGCTTTTTGGGTTTGGCCAGATACTACAGACGATTTGTAAACAGGTTCTCGATGATAGCTACGCCGATAATGAGATTCCTACAAAAAGATGTCAAGTTTGAAAGGACAGAAAAATGCCAACAAAGTATTGAGAAACTGAAGGCTTTATTAACAGAAGCACCAGTGCAACCAAAATCAGGAAAGGAATTTGTGATATATAGTGATGCCTCCTTGAATGGTCTAGGGTGTGTGCTCATGCAAGAAGCAAGGTTATAGCCTATGCCTCGAGACAGCTAAAGCTACACGAGAGAAATTGTCCGACCCATGACTTGGACTTAGCAGCTATAGTGTTTGCATTGAAGATTTGGAGACACCATTTATATAGGGAGAAATGTCAGGTATTCACCAACCATAAGAGCTTAAAGTACTTGATAACTCAAAAGGAGATGAATTTGCGACAATGCTGATGGTTAGAACTAATAAAAGATTAGTGGTCGCTGATGCTTTGAGTAGGAAATCATTGTTTACTTTGAGAGCCTTAAATGCCCAATTAATGGAGTCTAACGATGGGTTGGTTTTAGCGGAGTTGAAAGCTAGACCGTTATTTCTGCAAGAAATTCGTGAAACTCAAAAAGGTGATGAGTAATTGCAAGCCAAGAGAACTCAGTGTGAGCCAGAGATTGAATCAGATTTTCGTATTAATACCAATGGTTATATAATGTTCAAAGATAGAATTTGTGTACCCAAGAACAATGAGCTTATTCAGAAGATTCTGAGAGAGGCACATGGTGATTGTTTATCCATCCACCTGAGTAGTGTGAAAATGTACAACGACCTTAAGAAAATCTATTGACGGTCGGGTATGAAAAGAGACATTTCAGAGTTCGTTTCTAAGTGTCTAGTGTGTTAGCAAGTAAAGGCTGAACATCAAGTATCTTCGGGTTTACTTCAACCTATTATGGTTCCTGAGTGGAAATGGGATCGTATCACTATGGACTTCGTGGTCAGTTTGCCAGTAACCCCGAAAAAGAAAGATGCAGTATGGGTGATTATTGATAGACTAACTAAGTCGGCACATTTTGTACCGGTACGTACCAACTACTCCCTTGATAAACTAGCCGACTTATATATTTTTGAGATCGTGAGGCTTCATGGAGTACCATTGTCGATTGTTTCAGATAGAGACCTAAGGTTTACCTCGAGGTTTTGGAAAAAGTTACAAGAGGATTTGAAAACCAAGTTAAGCTTTAGCACGACATTTCATCCACAAATTGACGGACAGTTAGAAAGAGTAATATAGATCTTAGAGGACATATTGAGGTGTTGTGTTCTTGAATTTCAGGGAAGTTGGGAAAAATTCTTTCCATTAGTTGAATTCGCCTACAACAATAACTATCAATCAAGTCTGAAAATGGCGCCTTATGAGGCTCTGTATGGGCGAAAGTGTCGAACGCCCTTATATTGGTCTGAGCTCAGAGAGAATAAGATTCACGGGGTCAATTTAGTCAAACAGGCCGAAAAGGAAGTGCAAGTGATTCGTGACTGCTTGAAAACATCCTCAGATAGACAAAAATCCTACGCGGATTTGAGACAAAAGGAAATTGAGTTTGAAGTTGGTGATAAAGTATTTTTGAAAGTTTCCCCGTGGAGGAAGGTCCTCAGGTTTGGAAAGAGGGACAAGTTGAGTCCTTGTTTCATAGGACTTTATGAGATTACCGAGAGAGTAGGATCTATTGCCTACCAATTGGATTTACCACCAGAGATAGAGAAGATTCATGACGTGTTTCATGTGTCCATGTTATGCCGGTATAGGTCAGACCCTTCACATGTAATTGCTCCAACAGAAGTCGAGATTCATCTGGATATAACTTATGGTGAGGAGCCGGTCAAGATTTTGGCTCGAGAAGTCAAACAGTTAAGAAATAAGAGTATACCGCTTGTGATGGTTTTGTGGCATAAACATGGAGTCGAGGAAGCCACATGGGAACTCGAAAAGTCTCTAAGAGAGCAGTACCCAAACTTATTCACCGGTAAGATTTTCGAGGACGAAAATTTCTAAGGGGGAGAAATATAATACCCCGATTTAGGGCCTAGTCAGATAGTGGTCTCGAGACCACAAATCTAAAGTGGGGAAAATTATTATTATTATTATTATTATTATGAGGTTATAGTATGATTATATTAGTGCATGAAAAATTTGGTGAGTTAATTTTAATGCTATTGAGCCCGATTGCGAAAAAGCACTAAATCGCATAAAAGGCAAAATTGCATTTTAGTACCCAAATGTGTTAAATAGCTAGAGAATTAAATTGGAGGTCTTTAAAAGGCAATTAGACCCTTTTTAGAGTGCTTGGCAGGCCATTGAGTCAAGGGTTAGGTGATTTATTTGGACTAAAATAAAGAAAAAATGATATCATCTTCTTCCCATTTCTTTCTCCACTGAAAATATTAGCAAAAGAGGAGTTTTTGAAGCTTTGAAATTTCAACAACTTATCACCTCAGCAAGTAAGTGATTTCCATGTCCTTTGTTGATGATTTTTGCATTTTTGAGACTCTTGAAGCACGAGTTTTCAAATGATAGGTCTATTTTGAAAAATGATTAAGAGTTTAGGGTTTTTCCATGAATAGATTTGTGATGATTGCTAAGTTTTTATAGAAGAATATGGGTCTTAAAAGAGTTCTAAACAATTTTTGTGAAAGGTGTTAGCATGAAAACACCTAAAGGGACTATTTTGCATAAGTTGCAAAATAGGTGGTAAGTGTGTGAAATAGTGAAATTTTGGGGTTGCTACAAGAGAAGAAAGGGTTAGATTAGGCCTAAGATAAGAGTAAATTTGATAAAAATCGAATTTCGAACTTAAAGGTAAAATGGTCAAATTGCCAAAGTCAAGTGGCAAAATAGTCATTTTACAAAAAAAAAATATGAATTTATGATTGCCTAATTGTAATTAGTGATTAAATGAGTGTATTTTGTTATTATAGATCTATATTTGCCAATCCGAACCTAGACTGAGGGAAAGCCAAGCAAATCGACTAAACCGACTAGTCAAGTACATTTTATAAATCAAGGTAAGTTGTATGTAAATAATACAACTACATTGCTAGTAGATGTGTTTGAACTGATATAGAATGAATTGTTTGTTTGTGAATTGAGAATGCATATTGGTAATTGAGATGGTAGAGATCCCATTGTAACCCTGAGAAGTAAACATGATATTCATGCCGTAACATTTAGGTCACTTGTTGAGCTAGTGTAAGACATGTCTGGGACATGCATCAGTCACATTATGAGAGCCAGTGTAAGACCATGTTTGGGACATGGCATCGGCATAGAGACGAGTGCTAGTGTAAGACATGTCTGGGACATGCATCGGCCACAAGATGTAAGCCAGTGTAAGACATGTCTAGGACATGCATCAACTAAGCGATGTGTTAGTGTAAGACCACGTCTGGGACATGTCATCAACATGGATATGCAAAAGCTAGTCTAAGACCATGTCTGGGAGATGGCATCGGCCTCAGTGATGATAGCCAGTGTAAGACTATGTCGGGGACATGGCATCGGCAGTTACCCCATGTTGAAGGCATGATAAAATATTTGGTAGGGTTCTGAAAGGTTCAATGGTGAAAGTTATGAATGTGAGTTAATAAGAAAAGTATAACCATGTTGTGAGGGATATGGGTATGGAGTGTTACAAACATTGTTAACTGAAGCCTTTAAACTGGTCCAGTCTGTGTTGAGCAAAGACTTCCTGATATTTAGTGATGTATTGTTGTTTGAATGATGATGTGTTTTAAGACAACAAGGCAAGTGATAGCTTACCGTATCTGATGTCATAGAAAGACCTGAGTTTGCTATAGTGCAAATAACTTAGGTATTAAAAGATGATGAGATAGTTATTGTATGATCCTTGTGTAAGAATATTTGAAATGTTAATAGGGTTAAAGCCGAGCATGAGGTTCTACCAGAATTATCTCTGCTAGTATTGATATTAGGATGGAAAATGAGAAAGGATTATCCTCAAGCCCTGTTAGGATCATCCTTGTCTTTGAAAGAGAAAAATGTCATGTAGATTATTGTTAAATATTTGACGAGATATATAAATCATGCTGGTATGTGCCGAATTTTCACTCATCAGGTTCGAGGAATTTCGTGTCTTTATGAATGTTGGACATATTGAGATTCTAATCTCCACTAATCGGATTGAAATTCGGGTTTCATATCATGATTTCTTGGGAAAGCTAGAGGAGGCTTTGAAATGAAAGGTAACTGAGAGTTGAATTGGCAAATAATCGGACTGTGTGGAATTATAAAGAGTATGAGGCCGAGATGAACTGGCTAGTTTCACTATTCGAATTCGAAAAAGATTCAAGTATGAATGTATATGTAACATGATGGTATGGTTCGGACTTTTGAATACATGAACTTTCAGATAGAGATTAAGTTGCAGTGAAAGTGTTGTAAAGCGAAAACTGTAATGCCCGAATTTTTGGGTTTTCTGTGTTTCTGTGATTTTTAAAAATTGTGTGTTCTGGTTGGTTAAAATATATATTTTTGTAGGTTAGTGGGCCTTTGGAAGGCCCAAACTTAAGTTAAATCTTTAGTAGTCTTCGGAATTTTAATTTTATGAATAGGTGATGCAATTGGTGTTTGGGCTTTTAAGAGTAAAGGGGTAAAAGATGACACAAAAAGGAGTGTGGTGTAGTGGCAAGGTGGTGCCACTTAAGGGACAAGGAAGTGACGCCATAGAGGAAGCAAGGGGTCTAAGGTTCAAGTTTTGGCTCTTGCAATATATTTTGGTTTTTCTTTTCAATAAATCTGGAAGCAAGTAGGTGCGCTTTAAAGTTTAATGTGTTGGATTTATGACACAAATGAGTTGATGGCCTAGTGGTGGTGGCGTGAGTTGGCATGTGAGAGGACTTTGGTTCGAATCCCTTGGCACGTAAAGGTTGATTATTTTGCTATGTTGGGACGGCAAGAGTTGGTGTTGGTTTTAAACTCTAGTGATGGAGGGATCCCACATCGGGAAGCTAACATAAGAGTAGATGGAGAGCTGGCTTTAAATAGAGCAAACCATGAAGAGAGTAGGCATACCCTTCTTGGCTGATCCCTTTCGCTTTGTGACGTGCTCGTTTGGGTTGGGCGTTAGCTAAGAGAGTTTGGAGCGCGGATTAACTGCAGTCTCCTAACAGGTGTGTATTTCTCATTACTCTAGCAGTAGGACGGCTATTTCGGGCCGCGATGGGCTGAAATGGGCCATGTGGTCCCAATGGGTCCGTAGGCCCAAGTGGATAAGTTGTAGAATTACTAAAATACCCCTGTAAGGTGGGACTACCGATTTACCCCTGGAGGGTAAAATGACTATTTTGCCCCTCGTGCGTAAATCACTAACTTGTGTGATGATTGGGTTAGTTGACGTGGATTTATGTTAGTTATCGTTAATTCGTAAGTCTAATGTGTTAGTGATCGATTGTAGGATTATCGCGTGGGAGATATCGTCATCAATCGTCATCAACCAGGTGTTTAAATGACACCCTCCCTTAGACTGAATCGGTAAAAGCCGAAATACCGAAACATTGGTATTTTGTGAACTCGCGAGCGTGCGAGCACTCGTGAGACAGTTATTAATGAATATGGTGCATTTGGATGATTAGAGTGCAGAGTGTGCATTTTCGTGCACAATGGTATTTTTGGGCTTAATGGGCTGAAAACGGGCCAATGGGCCAACGGGCCCACTTTGGTAAAAAGATGAGGTAAGTACTTCTGATTACCTGGTAAACGTTAGAATGAGCGTGAAACCTTAGCAATAGGTAATAATTACTAAAATACCCTTATGCATGCAAAATTATGATTTTACCCCTAGGGTTATTTTTTCTGAAAAGCATGATGTTCTGTTTCTGTATACGTATGCCATGACATATTATTTCTGTTGCATGGGACATGGGTTTATATTGATGGAGGAAGCGTTCTGGCAGCCTCGCTGCAATCTGGTGGCCTCACCACATATATCTGTTCTAGTGACTTAGTCACAATATCTGGCAGCCTCGCTGCAATCTGGTGGCTTCGCCACATATATATATCTGTTCTGGTGGCCTAGATACAATATCTGTATCTAGTGACTTCGTCACAATATCTGGCAGCCTCACTGCAATTTCTATGGTGTGTAGTGGTTGGGTGGGTCGAGTAGTCTCCCCACATGGTGTAAGGCTGGTACGGGGGTGTTATGGATGTCTCTGGGTTGGGATTTCTACATTCATGATATATTTGTTCTAT
This sequence comes from Gossypium arboreum, assembly GCF_025698485.1. Classification (NCBI taxonomy): domain Eukaryota; kingdom Viridiplantae; phylum Streptophyta; class Magnoliopsida; order Malvales; family Malvaceae; genus Gossypium; species Gossypium arboreum. The sequence goes on from NC_069075.1 coordinate 72,564,630, forward strand.
ATCTGCTATGGGTCTATGGGTTTCATTCTGATTTCTGTACTGCGCCAAGGCCCAGATAAGTATGACTCTGAGGTTTTATCTATTTTGGGCTATGGTTGGGTTATGTTATACACTGAGTTTACCGAACTCACCCTTTATTTTCATCTCTGCAGGAAATCCCCAACCATAGAGGGCTTGGAGCTGTGAGGGATTCGGAGTGGCCACATCATCTGCAATGTTGGTTTTTCTAAGTTAGTTTGTTTTTATTATTTTTATATTCTGATTTAATTTTGGGTTTTAAGTTGTAATTAGGCCGCTATTTAAATTTCTTTTTTCCACTATGGTTTTATTTTCTGATTATATTTATACTATGACAAAACTGCTAGTGTTAGGTTGTGTGGCTTTTCAAAATTAATGAACGTTTTGAAGACTCAACAAGCACAATAAATGGATAGCCTAAAGATGGATAAACTGGCTTTTCATTCAACCGTTATTTTTACAAAGACCACCCCAATCACTTAAACCAGCGAATGCATACTAAGTCGTAAGTCCATGTGACACGTCAGATCTGGCCATAACGCCTGGGCCAGGTTTGGGGTGTTACAAAAACCGCTCATGATTCTTGTTTGTGGAATTTAAATAGATATGTAGTAAAAGTTCAGCCTTGAGTGAAAGTTCCTTCACATTGATTATAAGATTGAGGAATCCAAGTGAAAAACCAAAACCACTTTTCTGGTAAGATTTTCGGGGATGAAAATCCCTAATGGGGGAGAAATATAACATCCCGATTTTGGGCCTAGTCAGAACAGTGGTTTCTGGATCACAAATCTAACGTAAAAAAATTCATTTTTATTATATTTTTATGGTCTACAATTTCAAGGGATGATTTCGTAAAAATTTTTGTTCGAAAATGTTGACGTTTGGGCACTCAACTTAGTTAAAATGACTAAATCATAAAAAGTGCAAAAGTTGAGTTCTACATGTTAGAAGTGTCCAATTGTTATGAAATTTTAAATTGGAGGTCCTTATATGGTAATTAGACCATTGGTTAAGTTGGTGGACAAAAATGGACATGGTTAGGCATGTTTCCAAAGTTTTTCATTAAGGGCATTTTGGTCATTTAGTTATTAAAATGAATTAAAAACAAAATAAATAGCCAAATTTTGTTCATCATCAACCTCTTGGCCGAAACTTTCATGGAGAAACCAAGTCTAGGGTTGTTCAAGCTTCCAAGCTCGACTGTAAGTCCGTTCTAGCCCCGTTTTTAATGATTTTTACGTTTTTGCAATCCCTATAACAAGATCTATCTATTTCTACCATTAATTTGAGCTAGGGTTCATGTTTAAAAATTGACCCATGTGTTACATGCATGCATTTTGATGTCTAATGATAGAAAATGAGTGTTGGGTGTTAAATAAACGACTTTTACTAAGCGATTTTCGATGAAAACGTCCAAAAGGACCATTTTGTAAAAGTTGTAATAATGGAGTAAAATTGTGTTTTGATGAGAATTGTGGTTTTCTATAGTTATGAAAATGGTTCGGTAGGCTTAAAGAGTGAGGAAATTGAATAAAAATTATTTTACGAGCCTAGGGGCAAAAGTGTAATTTTGGCAAAGTTTAAGGGCAAAAACATAATTTTCCCAAAATATGATTTTTGGATCACATTAAATAATGTGACTAATAATTAGACTAAATGTGATATTATAGATCAAGGAAAACGAGGATTGGACTTAGATCGGGTGAAAATTGGAAAATCGACAGTTAGGTTCCTTTTTGCTATTTTGGTGCCGAGGTAAGTTCGCGTGTCAATAATGTTGCAATTCTATATTTGAATTGAAAATTCTATATTATTATTGCATGAATGGCATGATTTAATATATTGAAAAGTGATGAAAGAATGGTATATAAAATTTGTGAGAACAATGATATATGACTAGTAGCACATGAAATGTTTGATGGTTTAATCATTAATGGTTTCCTATATAATAGCTGAATATATTAAGAATTTGATATAACATGATGTTTTATTAAGTTGGATAACTTGTGAATGAGTGAAAAGGAAGGTAAGACCATTTACAAGTAAATACGATGTGTGATGTATGTTAATTACTTAAATGACGATTTATGATAAATACATGCTCTTGATAAGAATATAATTTGAGTGCTCAATGTATGAAAATTTATGAAACATTGACATGATTGATAATAAGAGGAAGAAAAATCTCGGTTGAATGAAATAGGATATTCGATGGATTCTTGAAAAAAAATTGATGGTAAAAAGGATCTAGCCCAGACGGGTGATCCAGTCCATATATAGCCCTCCTGAAGAATATGTGTAAATGGATTTAGCTTGGATGGGTAATTCGATTAGGATATGAATTTAGCCTGGACTAGTAATTTAGATCCGAGCTCATTAGGGTATATGTCATTGTAGGGGATCTAGCCTGGACTAGTAATCCCGAAAATACCCTATGAGTTTATGTTACAGGGGATTTAGCTAGACTGGTAATCCCGCTGTAAGAAAGGAGGTTCGCAGGAGTGTGCTCCTTAGAAAAGGAAGATACAAATTGAAGAACATGAACTTGTAAAGTGATCTAGCCTCCCAAAGAATATGTGTGCTGAAATGGATTTAGCCCGAACGAGTAATCCGATTAGGATCTGAATTTAGCCGGGACTGGTAATTCAGATTCCAGCTCATTAGAGTATATGTCGTTGCAGGGGATTTAGCCTGGACTAGTAATCCCAACAATACTCTATGAGTTTATATTATGGGGGATTTAGCTTGGGCTGGTAATCCCGCCATAAGAGCGAGGTTTGCAGGGGGACGTACTTGAAATGATCACTTGTATGAATTGATGGTGAATGGGATATCCATCGAGATTCCAAGAAATTCAACGAGATTAATATGAGAAATGAAATAAAAGGGTTCTTGCCATGATAAACTCTTTTATGTTATATGATACTATTATGATGCATATGAATTGTCATGTTTGGACAAGTGTTGTGCTAAGTGATAGCACAGGTAAGTAATCGAAACCCATGGACTTGTGATAGGAATGAAAATGAATGAGTGATACTTATGAGAGTAATTTCATGAAAATCTTGTGAAGGTATCATTATATTGTACTAAAACAGTTTGGACAGCGTAGTAGTCCTACTTTGAAAATCCATCAAAAAATATGGAAATAAAATTAAAGACTGAATAAAATATGAAATTAAAGCTTCTTGAGTCTAGTTTAAGAGAGGAAACGGTGTAAGTAAAAGAATTTCTAAAATCATGGGTTATAAATTACATTCCTAAAATCTTTAATGAGTATATTTTCAAGGGAAATAGACGATAGCTTCATCCGAGTCCCATACTATGAGATAAATAAATTTTAGTGAAGAAGGTCGAAGCTATCAAACAGCAAAATAGGGGAGACATTAAATAATAAACTGTTCTTATTGGTTAGACCAAAAATTATGAAAATTTTATGGCAAGAAGATATGTGAGTCTAGTTTTTCCGAAAATTAGAGGTTCTCAATTTGGAGTTTCGTAGCTCCGGATATAGATAATTTAGTGACCATAACTCAAGAAAATAACTTAACTGGACTTTGAATAAATAGATAGGAATTGAAAAATAGAGTGTTAATACATTGCTTATTATTTTTCATGCGAGCTTACTAAGCGTAAAGCTTAGTCCCTACTTCTATTTTTTTTAGTGTTTTCGGGTCAGCTCGGGGTTGGAGATCGTCAGAGGCAGCATCACACTATCAAGCCAATACCTTTGGGGTATTGATACATATGTTAGAAATTTCAAGTGAGTGGCATGAATAAAGACCTAGTTCTATGACATGTGTTATTATGATTTGGCCAAATGTATTGGCCCATTTTGACCTATTGTATATGGTCATGAGATGTGGCTCATATTGATTATGGCTTGTAAGTCTAGCTAGTCATGTTATGATTTATTGCTTATAATGTGAAGATATGATTATATTTGTTTGTCATGCATGGCTGGAAATATGTCATGTGTGTTGAATGCATGTTTTATGACCATAATTAAATGTCTAATATGGAGATAAAATAATAATGCTTTGAAAATGAAAGTTTGATGATAAGTTGAAATAAATTGCCATAAGATAACTATGGTATGACTAGTCTTGGTTTAATGTGAAAATGTGTAACACATGCATGTTGGTAGATAAATGATATGTTGGTATCATAATTGAGGATGTTGAATGCCATTGGATACATGTATATGTGTGTGCATGTAAGGGTAACAAAAAGGCTTGAAAAATAGCCTAAGAGTTAACTACACGGGATGAGGCACGGTCGTGTGTCTCCACCGTGTGAGGGACACGGCCTAGGAACACAAGCATGTGGCTTGCCCGTGTGATTTAATTTATTTGCTGATGTCATAAATAGGGAGTTACACGGCCTAAGGACACGGGCGTGCCCCTGTGTCCACACAGGCATGTGACCCTGTTTCATGAGAAAAATTTCTAAGTTTTTCCCAGAGCTTTCCAAAGTTCTCTATTTCGTCCCGAACCTTTCTAAAGTATGTTTTGGGATTTGTAAACCCAAATAAGGGACTATGTGCATATGATAGAATGATTTAAAATATGAATGAAATTTTATGGCCTGGTTTGCATGATTGTTTGTGTTTAAGTCCGGGAATACCTCGTACCCTGTCCCGGCGTAAGACACGGGTAAAGGGTGTTACACTCAGGAACACATAGCTTAGTTGATATGTCAAATAAGAACTCTATACATACTGAAATGATCATACAGATCTTTAACAAACCATCAATTCAAAATCCAATTAACCTCTTCCTTTTTGAAGATAAAGGAAATCTAGATACGAAATCTATAATAACTCTATCTCATATTACACCAAGATTATCACTGACTGTAATGGTCCCAAGTACTATTGATATTTGGTTTTAAATTTGCTGATGAATCAACATCCGAACACAACTTAAAATATCATACTACATACCTGATCACCAGAACATTTATTTCAAATAACTGTATATTTTGTTACTCTTCGATTTAACAAACGACTTACTACTGAACCTCGTATAAAATTTTTTGCATAATCATTAGATTCTTCTATACGCAAATTTTTATCTTAGAACAATGATAATAATGACAGGAATCAGGATCAACCTGAAATTCAGAATAGGAGGTCGCTTCACACTGTACTCGTTTAGCTCTCAATTCTCTGACACATTTCTGAGCTTCTCAAACTCGCAAAGAAAACATTGCATTAGCTTTTATTTTGGTCAGGATCAGACCAACATCAGATAAGATTAATCATGTAACTAACACTCAAAAATAAAAAAAAGGATTTTTCATTCAGACATCTGCACTATATCTGCTTTTTAAAAGGTAAATCAATAACTACACATACTCTTGCAATAACTTAAGCCATTAACACTGTCTTAAATTCAGATTTTTTTGCAACATTAAATACTTTAAACTCTTGGAATCATTAGTCATATGATTTTTTTTTCAAACAAACGATATCTTCAAATTCTCAACACAAACATAATAGTGGCCTTCTTTAAATCACTAGTCGAATAGTTCTTTTTAATGTGACATTAACCATCTGAAAACATGAACCATCACTTAACATTCTAGCAATAAAACACATTCCAAATCTGCTCAATAGTGTATAACTGAGAAAATCATAAATTCATACGCAATTCAAACTAAACATAGAATTAGAACTTCGTTTAATAATACCTTCTATTGTTTCAACTTTGCTAACATGAAACAGACCATTCAAACTTTCACAAATGCAATAACTTATCGTTCAGAACAACTTTAATTCGTATAACATCATTCGATTAGAACAGATCTAATTGGCATATCTTAGTAACATACTCTCTAGAATATCAATTCTTCATTCAGTCTGTACTTCGATATACTAGTGCATGCACAAAATCCATTTTCTTATCAGAGGATGTACTTGAATACATATATCCCAAATCACACTTCAACTGACCAGCTCGTTCTTGACAAAACAATTGTGTCGATCTCAACTATCAAATAACAACATATCCAAAATGCTCCTTTCTTCATACTATTAAAACAATTCATACACACAGTCTTTCAAGATTCTCTTATCATGCTGTCGAAGTCCTTTACAATCATATTAGTTCAAAGAAACAAAAATATCCCGATTGAATGTATTGACTTTAATTAACTTACCTGAGAAAAGAAGTCCATCATATAAATTAGAGCTTGTGATTTCACCACTTATACTACTGCTGATATCAATTCCTTTCACAAAATTAAAGAATTCTAGATACTAGAATCACCACATTTCTATGATCAAACCAGAAATATGATTATAATGGACATAGTTATCACAAGTCAATGAACATACTTCAAAAATGAGCCATGATTAATAATTTATGAAGCATGAATAATAGGAAAACCAAGAAAAGGAAATCTAAGATACGATACCATAATAGAACACAATAATTCATAAGAAAATAATAAATTCCTGACGATTCATCAGAGAAAACTAGAAGAAAATACCGCTCATAAATTGACCAAACCAACAATGCTTTCATCTAGTATTAGAGTTAGGTAATACTCTCACACGATAGGAATTTCATCAGAAAACAAACAATCACATATATATATGAGAATAAAAATTTCATAGAATACCCAGAAGAGGTCATCGTAGTTTATTCAACTATAACTGCCACACACACATACATCTTTACAGCTCAATTATCATTTCTCTAACTAATTTTGTCATCATGAACCCCGTATTATTCCATTCACTAATGAATATCAATTCGGGAAAAAAATTTCGGTAAATACATACTTTAGTCATTATTCTTAAATGAGTTGAATAGCCAAGACTAACTTCTTCTTTATATGTGACATTGCATAACCTGTATAATCTTTAAAACATTTTGATATTCTTTCCAAGACTGTTTTCACCTTCCCAACTATTCTCATCCCTGTTCACATTACTAGATATTTCACCACTGAACTCTTTAGTTTCACACTTATGGACTTATTCAACATGATTCTCATGAATTTTCATCGTAAAGCAACACTGGTAAGGGGTGAGGTCGTAAAGCCTCTACTTGACTCTCATAAATACATGTAATATCCTGATTTTGGGCCTAGTCGGAATAGTGGTTTCGTGACCACAAAATCTGAGATAGAAATAATTATTTTATGATTATTTTGAGGTCTATGATATGATTGCATGATTGTGTGAAAATTTCGTGAAGAAATTTTATGCATAAAGTGCTTAAATTGAAATTAGGGACTAAATCGAATAATTTGCAAAACTTGCATTCTAGAAGTTTCTAGTATGAAATTGTTTTGAAATATTAATTAGGAGGTCTTAAATAGCAATTTTACCAATTTATAAGTCTATGGACAAAAATTGGACATGGATGGAATTTTTGGAAAGTTTAGTAGTAAAGGCATTTTGGTCATTTAGGGGTAAAATGAATTAAAATACAAAATTAAAAGTCAATTTTGCTCATCTTCAACCCCATGGCCGAATATAGCAAGGAGAAACCATGGCTAGGGTTTTTCAAGCTTCCAAGCTCGATTGCAAGTCCATTCTAGCCCCGTTTTTCAAATTCTTTACGTTTTTGGAGTCTCGGTAGCTCGATTAAGCTTATGCTAGCAATAATTCAACCTAGGGTTCATATTTGGAAAAATACCCATAGGTGAAATTTGTGTATTTTGGTGTTTTATGATAGAATATGAGGTTTTAAATTATGTTAGACAACTTGTGCTACTCGGTTTTAAGCGAAAACTAGCGAAAGGGCTTAATCGGTAAAAATACCTAATAGTCATAAGTACATGTTAGAGTGAGAATTTGATGTTGCCATAGAAGGGAAAAATGGTCAGAATGTCATAAAACATAAGAAAATAGGCTGAAGTTTAATTTACGAGCTTTGGGGCAAAAGTGTAAATATGCAAAAGTTTAGGGGAAAAACTGTAATTTTACCAAAATATGATTTTGGGTCAATTTGAATAATGTGAGTCCTAATTAGACTATATTTTAAATGATAGAGCAAGGAAAACTAAAATTTGGGCTAAAATGGGGAAAATACCAAGTTGTGGACGAAATGGTAAAAGTAGCCATTTTCGCATACGAGGTAAGTTCATGTGTAAATGTAGTAACATAATTGTTGTTTTAATGAATTAAATGTTGTTTATATGATATGATGCTTATTATTATCATGAAACGTTATGTTTTGTGGCTATTGTTGAATAATATGTAATTATGTGAATTACCTGGTGAGTATGAACTATCACCGAGTATTGGTTCCAATATTCCGTGGAAGACGGCAAAGATGTGAGATCAAGGAAAAAAGCCCGTTTGAACCTTAGGAATAGATTAGGATACAAGTGACATGTCACTAGGATATTTGGGCATCCGAACTCGTTGAGTTGAGTCCGAGTTCACTTATGGATGCGAGCGTCCGAACTCGTTGAGTTGAGTCCGAGTTCGTGAGATGTAACTAGGCATCCGAGCTCGTTGAGTTGAGTCCGAGTTCACTTATGGATGCGAACGCCCGAGCTCATTGAGTTGAGTCCGAGTTCACTTATGGGCGGGTTACATAGTAGCTTGGCTACATATGTGGCACTTATGTGCAAACTTTCCATGTATCCGAATTATATTCCGATGTGTTCAATGGGTAAAATTTTACTCAAGCGGAGGAATACTTGAGATGAAAGGGACGTATTGGTAAGTGTTGTAAAATGAATACTTTGAACAGGTATGTACTTAACCCTCGGGTTGAAAACTCGATATAACAACAATATGGTAAGATGATAAATGAAAATGTGATATGAATGTCTCAGTGATGGTTATGCAAATGAAGTTTTATGTTTGCTTATATAGTTGTGTTACTTGCTATTTGCATGGGAACTTACTAAGCATTTATGCTTACTGCCTTCTTTTCATTCCTTGTAGTGTTGACAAGCCAGCTCGAAAATTGGGAGCGGTCGGAGGCACGTTCACACTATCCGTATACCATCTTGGCATAATGGCTTGTATATTTTGAGTATGGCATGTATAGCATTATAATCATTTTGTATATATGGTCTTATGATATGGTTATTGAGTGGTATGGAAATGCTTGGTAATGATTAGCCATTGGAATGGCTAATCATGACCATATTTGGTGCTATGTATGCTAAATTGCTACCTAATCCACGGAAACCATGCAATAGGTAAAATTTACCATAAAATAGATTCAGACAGCAACAGTGATGTGAGTTTGAAAAATCATTAAAAATAGTAGAGATACAATTAGATGATGAATAAAATATGGAATTGAATAATTATGAGTCTATTTTCATATGGATTGAACAAAACTGGTATATGAATTATATTTTATGAGATATTTGAATTTTTGTGAAACAGGGCCAGAGTGATTTCTGAATCCCCTGTTCTGACTTTAAAAATTTATCATAAATTGTAAAAATATAATTAGAAGTCAATATTTATATGTACAGATTCCTTATTGAGTTTAGTTTTAATAGAAACAAACTTCATAGTCATTGAAATTCTGTATAGAGAGATATCTGATTCGTAATACACAGAGGTCAGAGTAGTTGAACCCTAAAACAGGGGAGACTTTAACTAATAAACTGTACTAATTGGACCGACCAAAAATTCTAGAAAAAAATTACTAGATAGATATATGAGTCTAGTTTGAGGAAACATTTACGGAATTGGATTTTGAGTTTTGGAACTCTAGATATGAATTTTTAAGCGACTGTGATTGAGATTGCTAGCTTAACTGGAAATTTTAAAAATAAATTGTTTAAGCTGTTTAAGTAATGAATTAAGTCTGTTAACACCTCGTGTTCGACTCCGGCAACGGTCTCGGGTACGGGGCTTTACATTTGGTGGTATCAGAGCAGGTTTAGTCGGTTCTCGGACTAACTTAGCATGTGTAAAAGTTTAGCTATACATGCCACTGATTTGTGATAGTGTGATGTCTTCCGACGCGTATGAGTACCGTCTTATTTAGATAGGGTACTCTTCATCCGAGCTGCGCCGACCATGTTCAATGTTATGTGAAGGTATTTGAGTAAAATTATGATTATGATAAGTCTCGGTTCAGAAAAGTATGAATAAAAGTTTATGATACATATGTGATAAATATCCATATTTACTTCATGCTCATATGATGTAGTGTATATGGCTTACTTGATAAGATGAACAGAATAAATAGAAAGTAGTAGAGGTATGAATAAAAGTCATAATATGTCCTTGTCTTGATTTGGACGTTGAATGTTGATGAATGCTAATGATATATAATTTTTATGAGATAAAGGATTATAATGAAATGAACTTATCTATGTTAAATTGTTGGACTGAATTATATGATTGTAATGACATGTACATGATGATGCACGAAATGAAAGTTGTGATTGTGACACAAATATCTATGTTTGTTTGGTCTTATATGATGTCATGAGCATGACTTAATTTAATTAAATGAATGGATAAGTAAAGCTATATAGAAAACATAGAATGTATGCATAAGTATATTATCTAAATGGGACAATAGGAAAATTTGTGTAAGCCAACATGAATGTTGCATTGCCTGAATGAATGACATGATTTTGATGATGTTGCTATGATGATGGAAGTTGTGTCATATGTGTATGTATAAGAAAGTTGAGTCAGAGGTCCTACAACCCCTCCCCCTTACCGAAGTGGTACTTATAATGGAATTTCATGAAATTTGTATTGAATAAGTTTTCGGTTGAGAACCCAAAGAGTTTAGTGATAGAATAATTATAAGTATGATCAGAGATTGAAAATGAGCTGATAAGTAAAGTCAGAGCCAGTAAAGTATCAGATTGACGTAAAGATTATTGGAGTTATGCACTATCCCAATTAGAGAAGGAATTCTCTTTGGTAAATCGAATTACTCAGGTGCAAGGTCGAGAAAAGTGTAAATCGAAATTTATTCAAAACTGGCCTTCTTTAGTGAATGGTTTAATATGAAATTTGTGACGCAGAACTAGTTGGGGAAATGATATTTGAAATGTGAACTATCTCGAGTGTGACAGTTATGACCGGACAGATTTAGCGATCTCTTTTGAAATGTTCTATGTGCTTACCCGTTCTCGTAAATATTTCTCGGCTATTGATCTTCGAAGAAATTCTTGTTATATGGGAATGTCTTCTAATTTCGTGTTGGATGAAAGCATTGGTAGTCTGATTGGTTTATAATTTATATTGCTCTATTTCATCGGGTATTCTATTTCATTTCATTCGATAAGAATTGATGAGAGAATACGTAAGATATTATGTTTATGTTTCTTCTACTTGATGCTTCATCTGATATATATGTATGGGAAGATATATTGTTCTTGTTATATTTGATTTCAGTGGGATTAAATGATGTTTTCTTCTGGACTTTCTTTCTTTGAAGAATTATCGGGGTATTCTGTATTTTCTCTATGAGTTTGGTTTTCGATTCTCCGGCATAGTATCATATCTTGGGTTTCTTTATCCTGGATCTCTTTATTCTGGATTTCTTTATTCGGTTTTCTTGTTATCTTTGTTCCATAATTTGTCAATTATGACTCATGTTCGAAGTACGTTCTTCAGCTCGTGATAATCATGTCAAATATGACTATACTTCTAATTTGATCTTGGTAATGTGGTGATTTTAGTATTGGGGTTTTTTCTAATTTCTGTGTAAGGATTTGACATCAGTAAAGGCATAAGTGATAAAAGCGAGAGTTTCAGTCGGTATGGTGAATTATCTATTTGAAAGATTTCATGTGACAATTATTTCAGGATTATTTTTCCCAAGTCTGATAATAGAATTTCATTTTATACGGATAAAAGAGTAAATAGTCTGAACGAGAAGTGTATATTTATTAGAAAGAGTTGGATATTAGTTAAAATACTACGAATGATAAGGTTTTCGTCTTGTGAAAGCTGAAAAGTTTATTACATGTTGACAAAGTTTGGATAGATGAGAATATTGGTAACCGAAGTGTCTGAACTAGACTAGTCTACATTAAGTAAAGACTTCCTGACTTTCAGTAATGTACTGTTGTATGAATTGTGATGTGTTTCAAGACAGTGAGGTAATGTGATAGTTTAGAGCATTCGATGTTACATAAAATCTGAGTTGTTAAAGAGGTTAAAACCGAGCGTTGGGATCTATCAAAATTATCCTTGCCAGTGTTGATATTGGGATGGAAATGAGAAGGATTATTCTTGAGGCCATGTCAGAATTATTTCCATGGCGGAAAGAGGAAAATGTGATGTATCCTATTGTTAAATGTTTGGCGAGATCTATAAATCATATCGATATTGAATGAATTTCTACTCATCAGATTCATGGAATTTCAGGTCTTTTTGATTGTTGAATTTCTTGGAATTCTAGTCTCCATTAACCAAATTGAGATTTGGTTTTATGTCAAGATGACAAGGGAAACGGAGAAGGGTTGAAAATTTAAGAACAATTAAGAGATGAGTTCGTAAACTTTCAGAATATATGAGAAATTAATGAGATATATTGGAGGCACCGCCTGAGTGAAAGTTCTTCAGCACCGAATATGAAATTGAGGAATCTAAGTGAAGACCACTTTTCTGTTAAGATTTTCGGGGACGAAAATCCCTAAAGGGGGGACCTAGTCGGAATAGTGGTTTCGTGACCACAAAATCCGAGATAGAAATAATTATTTTATGATTATTTTGAGGTCTATGATATGATTGCATGATTGTGTGAAAATTTCGTGAAGAAATTTTATGCATAAAGTGCTTAAATTGAAATTAGGGACTAAATCGAATAATTTGCAAAACTTGCATTCTAGAAGTTTCTAGTATGAAATTGTTTTGAAATATTAATTAGGAGGTCTTAAATAGCAATTTTACCAATTTATAAGTCTATGGACAAAAATTGGACATAGATGGAATTTTTGGAAAGTTTAGTAGTAAGGGCATTTTGGTCATTTAAGGGTAAAATGAATTAAAATACAAAATTAAAAGCCAATTTTGCTCATCTTCAACCCCATGGCCGAATATAGCAAGGAGAAACCATGGCTAGGGTTTTTCAAGCTTCCAAGCTCGATTGCAAGTCCATTCTAGCCCCGTTTTTCAAGTTCTTTACGTTTTTGGAGTCCCGGTAGCTCGATTAAGCTTATGCTAGCAATAATTCAACCTAGGGTTCATATTTGGAAAAATAACCATAGGTGAAATTTGTGTATTTTGGTGTTTTATGATATAATATGAGGTTTTAAAATATGTTAGACAACTTGTGCTACTCGGTTTTAAGCGAAAACTAGCAAAAGGGCTTAATCGGTAAAAATACCTAATAGTCATAAGTACATGTTAGAGTGAGAATTTGATGTTGCCATAAAAGGGAAAAATGGTCAGCATGTCATAAAACATAAGAAAATAGGCTGAAGTTTAATTTACGAGCTTTGGGGCAAAAGTGTAAATATGCAAAAGTTTAGGGGAAAAACTGTAATTTTACCAAAATATGATTTTGGGTCAATTTGAATAATGTGAGTCCTAATTAGACTATATTTTAAATGATAGAGCAAGGAAAACTAAAATTCGGGCTAAAATGGGGAAAATACCAAGTTATGACGAAATGGTAAAAGTAGCCATTTTCGCATACGAGGTAAGTTCATGTGTAAATGTAGTAACATAATTGTTGTTTTAATGAATTAAATGTTGTTTATATGATATGATGCTTATTATTATCATGAAACGTTATGTTTTGTGGCTATTGTTGAATAATATGTAATTATGTGAATTACCTGGTGAGTATGAACTATCACCGAGTATTGGTTCCAATATTCCGTAGAAGACGGCAAAGATGTGAGATCGAGGAAAAAATCCCGTTTGAACCTTAGGAATAGATTAGGATACAAGTGACATGTCACTAGGATATTTGGGCATCCGAACTCGTTGAGTTGAGTCCGAGTTCACTTATGGATGCGAGCGTCCGAACTCGTTGAGTTGAGTCCGAGTTCACTTATGGATGCGAGTGTCCGAACTCGTTGAGTTGAGTCCGAGTTCGTGAGATGTAACTAGGCATCCGAGCTCGTTGAGTTGAGTCCGAGTTCACTTATGGATGCAAACGCCCGAGCTCGTTGAGTTGAGTCCGAGTTCACTTATGGATGCGAGCGTCCGAACTCGTTGAGTTGAGTCCGAGTTCCTGAGATGTAACTAGGCATCCGAGCTCGTTGAGTTGAGTCCGAGTTCTCTTATGGATGCGAACACCCGAGCTTGTTGAGTTGAGTCCGAGTTCACTTATGGGCGGGTAACATAGTAGCTTGGCTACATATGTGGCACTTATGTGCAAACTTTCCATGTATCCGAATTATATTCCGATGTGTTCAACGGGTAAAATTTTACTCAAGCGGAGGAATACTCGAGATGAAAGGGACGATTGGTAAGTGTTGTGAAATGAATACTTTGAACAGGTATGTACTTAACCCTCAGGTTGAAAACTCGATATAACAACAATATGGTAAGATGATAAATGAAAATGTGATATGAATGTCTCGGTGATGATTATGCAAATGAAGTTTTATGTTTGCTTATATAGTTGTGTTACTTGCTATTTGCATGGGAACTTACTAAGCATTTATGCTTACTCCCTTCTTTTCATTCCTTGCAGTGTTGACAAGCCAGCTCCGAAATCGGGAACGGTCGGAGGCACGTTCACACTATCCGTATACCATCTTGGCATAATGGCTTGTATATTTTGAGTATGGCATGTATAGCATTATAATCATTTTGTATATATGGTCTTATGATATGGTTATTGAGTGGTATGGAAATGCTTGGTAATGATTAGCCATTGGAATGGCTAATCATGATCATATTTGGTGTTATATATGCTAAATTGCTAGCTAATCCATGGAAACCATGAAATAGGTAAAATTTACCATAAAATAGATTCAGACAGCAACAGTGATGTGAGTTTGAAAAATCATTAAAAATAGTAGAGATACAATTAGATGATGAATAAAATATGAAATTGAATAATTATGAGTCTATTTTCATATGGATTGAACAAAACTGGTATATGAATTATATTTTATGAGATATTTGAATTTTTTGTGAAACAGGGCCAGAGTGATTTATGAATCCCCTGTTCTGACTTTAAAAATTTATCATAAATTTTAAAAATATAATTAGAAGTCAATATTTATATGTACAGATTCCTTATTGAGTCTATGTTTGAGAGAAACAAACTTTATAGTCATTGAAATTTTGTACAGAGAGATATCTGATTCGTAATACACAGAGGTCAGAGTAGTCAAACCCTGAAACAGGGGAGACTTTAACTAATAAACTGTACTAATTGGACAGACAAAAAATTCTAGAAAACAATTACTAGATAGATATATGAGTCTAGTTTCAGGAAAAATTTACGTAATTGGATTTTGAGTTTCGGAACTCTAGATATGAATTTTTAAGTGACTGTGACGCAGATTGCTAGCTTGACTGGAAATTTTAAAAATAAATTGTTTGAGCTGTTTAAGTAATGAATTAAGTCTGTTAACACCTCGTGTTCGACTCCGGCAACGGTCTCGGGTACAGGGCGTTACAATACACATATATAACTTAGCATTCATCATTAATGTAATATCATCATAATCACATAATTCACTCCCGAAAAATTAACACACTTCTAATACAATTCTTTTCTGTCATTCACAATTTTAAGCAATGAATTTATTTACTAATATTTGTCAAATTAGAGAACGTCTTACGGGTTTGAGTACGTCTTTTACTTGATGCCATAGTCCAACTATGGTTTTACTCATATCACAATGCCATAACCCAGCTATGGTTTACATGTCGTCACAATGCCATAGCCCAGCTATGGTCTTACATGAAATCACATATCGATGCCAATTCCATATCCCAGATATGGTCTTACATGGGATCACATACCGATGCCAATGCCATGTCCCAGACATAGTCTTACATGGGATCACATGTCGATGCCATATCCCAGATATGGTCTTATATAGGATCACATGTACTGCCATGGTCCAACCATGGTCTTATCCATCAATTCATCATTGAATGATCGTACTCATCTCCTGTGTTCTACTTAATTTGATCTTCCAGTTCAACTTCCATACTATTATAATATTTGTGGTTCCATAACAAAGTTATTAAACAAAACATTATATATTCTCTAATTTAACAGTTAAACATGAAATTCAACTATATGGACATACTGATCATCCATTATTTAAACAAGTGTACATACACATACATTCTGTCAATTGGGTAAGTTTACTTATCATATTCACTTAATCAAATAGGTTGGGCACATAATATCATATGAATACCAACATATATGGATGAGCTTATCACAACATAAACTTTCGTTTCATTTCATTTTTCACATTTCTCAACTTATGGTTATCTCATTTCGTACATTAACACATGCGTATCATAATTTCTATTCATACCTTTCCAAATTTCAACACATCGTGAGCACATTTTATTCATTTTAATATCATTTTTCGCATTATCGAAAATAGCTCGGTTGGAAGTCATCTTTGTCTTAACAAAATAATTCCGTTAGAGCTGAGAGATGTCACACTATCCAAGTATTAAAATGGCATGTATAGCTAGACTCACATATGTTAGGTTAGTCCAAAAATCGACTAAACCTGTAACACCCCAAACCCAGCCTAGACATTATGGTCGAATTTGGTGATGGCACATTAAAGTGTTTTTCTTACAGTGCGATATTGCTAAAAACCCATTCTCTGTTAAACCTCTTTGAGTGATCTTAAAGATAATTTCAAGACATGTCGTTTATTATCCAATCATGAGTCGTTTGTTGAAAGTTAATCATATTAAAATGTCGTTATTTTATTTAAAAACGTTATTTCTTGCAGAAGCTCTTAAAATCGATTATGTATTCGTGATATTTTTGAAAACATTTATTTTTTTAAAAACCCATGTATTTTCCTATTGCTAGCAGTTATAAATCGAAGCAAATAAAAATCTCATATTAAAAATAAAATTCAAAGAGGCCATATTACAATAAAAATACCCAAAATAAAATTATTTATAATTTAAAAATCAAATATGAAAGTTTGTGTGATTGTATGGCCACGTTTGAGTCCCTCGCAGCACTGATCCACCTAAGACTGGGGATTACCTGTATAGATAAACAGATGGGTGAGTTATGAAAACTCAGTGTGTAATCCCATATCAAATAACCAAACAATGAGCATATACAGTCTTGGCCTAAGCCCAATTCAATAATGGTTCAGTCTCAGTTAGGGCATTAGCCCATTATAGTATCAGAATCAGTTTGGGCCTGAGCCCATCTTAGTGACAGTAACAGTAAAGATATGCAATCAAGAGATCCTACCTAGCTAGCCTCTGAACTCCATCTCCGTCCAACCCTACACTCCATGTGGGGATATAATCAACCCCTCCCATCCCTACACTCTAAATAGTATCGATTGCGGCACTAAACAGTATTTGCAGCAGGGCTGCCAGTACAGTACACTTCCTTCAATCATAATAAAACTCAACCCCATGCAACACATCATGCATCATGTCGTGTCATGTCATAATATCATACATGTACTCAATACATCTAAAATGGCATGCTTAACCCAGTCATCCATCATATAGGGGCATAATAGTTATTTTATCACATAGGGGCATAATAGTCATTTTATCAATTAGGGGGTCTAGGTAAACTTACCAACCCAACAGTAGGTCCACAGTCACCTCGGGTGACCCGTTCAACCTTAACAGTCCAACAGTGAAAATGGGCCCAAGGCTCATATTGCGGGCCTATGTGGGCTCACACACCCGTGTGGCCCATACAACCCATAATGGCCTTGGCCGTGTGTATTACACAGCCTGGCCCAATAATTTCCAGTCGTCCCTGTGGTTTACCTATGTAGGGCCCACATGCTCGTGGGATGCACATGGCCCAGTTCGGCTCGAAATGGCCCAAAATGGCCTCGGCCCATGAAATCGCTCATGGCCGGCCTCAATGATCAAATGCCCATGTTTAGTTACACGGACCACCACATGAGCGAGCGAACGCCTGTGTAGCGTCATCGTTTACTTATTTCGGCTTTTTCCTATTTCCATAGTACTTTGTTTGGGAAAGTGTGCAAATAGTCTATGAGCACTCCAACCTATATTCAATCACAAGCTTTGGTTAATCACCTACCAATCGAATTGAAAAGAACCCTAGCTAAAACACTTATCCAATAGATTACCTATCACTTGCCTTGATCGACCGATTGAGACTTGCACACTTAAACCGACTCAAGTGACTGATTACAAACCCCTTAGAGATAACCTGCAATACAACCGAATCTTAATAACCTAAACCATTATTGAACACACCAATAGTTTGAACCAACCGCATCACAACTTATCGAAAGCGCAAAACTCAAAATAGGAGAAAAAAGCAATCGGCCCACACCCTAAACAAAAGTCGAAAGCACACGAACGACAGAGGCAAAGGCTAGCACAACCACACCCCTAGCAAAAATCGACAGCAAAGAAAGGTGTTAGGTGAAAGACTAATACGGCAGAAAGAGAGAAAAAAAATAGTTGTGCACACTCAACCTGGTTGGTCAAAGAACAATTGCCAAACTGAAAGAATAGAAGAAGGAGAGATGGGGTATTCGGCCAAAACAAAGATGAAGAGAAAAGGTTGCTAAAACCAAAAGAATTGAGAGAGGGGGAGAAGAAAGAGAATCAGCCAAAGGGATGAAAAAGTATAATGGAAAGAGGAAGGAGGTTCGACCACTAGATACAGGGAAGAAAATCATTTGCCAGAGGAGAGAATCGGTAAACAAGGGGAAAGAACGGTAGTCGAAAGGGAGAACAAAGTTAAAAAAACGAGAAAGAAAATACCCAAATGAACCCCAACAATATTCGACCTCCAAGCAGAAAAGAACCAAAAGAGTAGAAAGAAACCGAAATGAGGAGCAAACCAACCAAAGCCAAATTCTTGAGTGCCCAAAATTCAAATTTGGCACCAACACTCCCTCTCACATCAACTTCCCATAATTTCCTCCCCAAATCCCTCCATGCCATCCACTCCTCCCCCAGCCATTTAATTCAAAATCCACTCAAAAACTTTAGTGTTTCGGTCAAACCACAACACTCCCATGGCACCAGCAGCAAAATAAATCACTTTCATGCATCGCCAAGACTCGAACACAAGACCCTCAGTAACAGTAACATGCCACCTATCCCTTAGACCAGTAGGCCCATTCTGACATAAAATACCCACATTTATTTAACCGCTGAAGCAGACATGCATTTATGTGTAACACAAACATACAAAGATAAATACTTAGAACTCTTGGGGCGTTACAACTCTACCCCCAAAAAAAATTTTGACCTCGAAATTTACCTGATCAGAATAGATGAGGGTATTATTGTCACATCGCCTCCTTAGGTTCCCACATGGCCTGTTCAAAGCTTTGGTTACGCCAAAGAGCCTTAACCAGTGGGATAGACTTCCTCCTTAAGACCTTAACATCACGATCTAATATCTGAACCGGCTCTTCCTCAAAATTCAAATCTGGTCTAACCTCAATCTCCTTCACTAAAATAACATGCATGGGACCAGAGCGGTAGCGCCTCTACATAGAGACGTGGAACACATGAATCTGGTTTAACTTTGGAGGTAACTCTAGCTGATAGGCAACTAGTCCCACGCATTTCAGTATGCGGTAAGGCCCAATAAACCTAGGGCTCAGCTTGCCCTTACGTCCAAACCTCAGTACCTTTTTCCATGGTGAGACATTGAGAAACACAAAGTCCCCCACACAATACTCAATCTCTTTACCCTTCAAATCTGCATATGACTTATGTCTGTCTGATGCTGCCTTCAGTCGATCCCAACTTAGTCTAACTTTATCCTCGGTATCAGAAACTAATTCAGGGCCCAGAACACGCTGCCCGCCTAACTCAATCCATCACGAAGGAGTACGACACCTACAACCATATAATGCCTCGTAAGGTGCCATCTATATGCTAGACTGATATCTATTGCTATAAGAAAACTCTACTAGTGGCAAGTAATCCTCTCAACTGCCTTGGAAATCAATCACGCAACTCCTTAACATGTCCTTCAGTATCTAAATCACCCTCTCTAACTTACCATCTGTCTAAGGATGAAACGCAGTACTGAAGCCCAACCTTGTACCAGAGCTTCATATAACTTCTTCCAGAACCAAGACGTGAAGCAAGGATCCCTATTAGATATTATGAAAACTGGTACCCTATGCAATCTCACTATCTTAGACACATACAGCTTAACCAGCTTCTACAAAAAGTAATTGGTATGAACTGGTATGAAATAGGCAGATTTGATCAATCGATCCACAATGACCCATACTGAATCCTTTTTAGTAGGTGTTAGGGGTAGCCCATTAACGAAGTCTATAGTCACTCTCTCTGTAGCACCCCTAGCCCGAGTCCGATCACCGGTTTTATGCTAAGAGGTATTACCGAGCTAAACATTAAATTTTTCATTCACACTATCAATCAACATAAACAGAGATCGAGCTGAATTTAAGTTATAATTGCCATTTTCATATGGCCAAAACATTTACAAAACAAAATATAGCTATCATCGGCCTAACTTATACATGCCATATCGAGGCCAAAATATAATAGTACCAAAAAAATGATCGATAGTATGACGAACCGCCGACGATCCCCGAGTCGGTGGCCAAAATCAACAATCTATAAAATAAAGAAATAAGGAACAGAGTAAGCTTTCGAGGCTTAGTAAGTTTTAAGCAATTCAAACAAATAAGACTTGTCATTTAAATCGACATTATGAATCACCAAACTCGTAATCTAATTATATATCACCTGGCCGAATGTACATATGTATAAAACACAAAGAAATTTTCAATCACCAATATAGCTCATACAATTAATTTAAGTCATATTTTTTTTCATATAATGATGGACATCGTCTGAATAGGCCATTCTCTTATTCGTAGATACAGTAATCATCCACACATATATCTATATATATATATATATCGTTCTTTATTAATACTAATTCACTTAATAATCGATTCACATATGAGTACATAATACGTACTTGGCCATCATACTGTATCATACATAATCAGTAGTAGTTACCTCGAACATTCTAATTTATAATCTTACTCGAATCACTGACATTAAGCCTGCTAGGTTTAAAACTCGAGTCTAGTCACTAGCACTAAGCCTTCGGGACTTTAAGCCCGGATATATTTCCAGCACGTAGCCTGCGGACCTGAAGTCCGAATATATTTCCTGCATATAGCCTGCGGACTTTAGGTCCGAATATATTTCCCGCATATAGCCTGTGGACTTTAAGTCTGGATATAATTTTCAAATATCATGCATATCTAATCGTATATTAATACACCTCGTTCAACATATCACATTAGTAGTCATTGCCACATTTGAAATTAAGCTCTATATGAGCACCATCATTTACATTACGGTTCAAGCATCATAGATAATTCTCACATATCCCTTTCACCATTCAAACTTACCCTATTGTGACCATTCGTCTATAATTCATATAAATAAGTTATTTATCATACAACTTAATTCAAGTAAGACCAAAAGATCCCAATTCATCCCATTTACACATATCAAGGCATCATCAAGTATATATTAAAGGTGACTACTCAAAACTTACCTCGGGTATATTTGAACAGTTGCGGATAGGCTACTCGATTGCTTTCTCTTTCCCCTATCTGATTTCGACCCTCTTTGCTCTTGAGCTTAATTTAAACAAATAGATTTATTTAATTACTTACTCAACTTTAATTCTTAGTAATCACATTTGACAATCATATATAGCTCCAATACATATTATATTTTATAAATTATGCCATGACTCAATTTCATGCTTATTTAATCTCTATCTAATTCGCATGTACAAACAAAGATTTGCATAACTTATTATGCTACCTTATACATGAATTCAACATATATATACGAATATCAACTTATTATGAATCATTTCAAACTAATTAATAGGCAACCATTCATATATTTCCCAAAGTAATATTCAAACATTATATCCAATGAATCACAACTATCTAATGCTTAACTTATAACCGGGCATATATCATTACACGTATTTCATAAGCTGATTACCGAACTTATTACTTCAATTCATGCACATATCGTGCGACAGCCCAAAATTGACCCTAGTCGGAATGTGGTTTCGGGACCACAAAACCGAGGCATAAAAATAATTTAATGTTCATTTTGATGCCTATGATATGTGTTAATTCGTGTGTGACATTTTTGATGATTTGATTTAGGATTATAAATGTGAATTTCACTAAAAAGGACCTAATAGTAAACTTTGAAAGTAGGATACGGAAATGTGTGATGACTAATTAAAGCATGCATGCAAAACAATGGTCTTGCATGTCAAATACCCCTCTTTTTATAAGTGGTGGCCGGCCATGACAAGGGAGGATGGGCAAAACATGCCATAGACATGTTTTGTTGGTGCATTAGGGAGAAACATTAAACTAAGGTGTATGGGTAATAAAAAAATGAAAAAAAAATGTGTGTGAAGGCTTCTCCCCTCCCCATTGCCGTGAGTTGAAGGGAAAGAAAGAAAAAAAAATTTTCATCCTTTCTTTGAGCCAAAACTAGAGAGAAAATACAAAGAAGAAAAAAAATGTGTGTGTTCATCCTTGAACATCTTTTGGCCGAAAATTGAAGGAAAAAGGGAAGAAGGGAGTGAAGCATTCGTCTATCCTAGGTCACTATTAAGGTAAGTTTGATGTTTTGCCATGAGATTCATGTATATTTTAGTAGTTAGCTTGAGTTCTAACTAGCCGTGGTTCAAATCCTTACTATGTCATGGAGATGATATTCGGCTAAGGTGAGGTTGTGTTGATATCATTTGCATGCTAAAAGTGAAGCTTTGTAATGGTGCATGTGATGGTGGATTGATGATTATTGAATATTCTTTTTAGCACTTTTGAGTGAGAGTTTGATAGATACTATGAGGTTAAACTTCATGACATTGTAAGCTTGTAAGTTGGATGATGAAGTTCATGCTTTGTGAAGGTAAATGGGGTAGAAGGAGCATTCGGCCATAATGAAAATATATGAGATAGTCATAGTCATCCTTATGATTCGGCTCTTGCATATATATATATATATGTTTGCACATGATGTATTGGTATGACATATATACTATCTCAAGGCATATAATTACATATGATGGTGTTTCGGTTATGGAGTAAATGATTGATGCGTATTGAATTACAATATGGAATGCGTTAGTTAGTAAAATGTATGCTGTTTTTGTGTGGTATTAAGTGTATAATTGGCCTCAACATGGACATGCATATTCGGCCACATGAGGGGAATTGGTGTGCATGCATTCGGTTAGAGGCAAGCATATTGATGCCTATTCTTGGCTTAGAAAATTCGGCTAAGAGGAATATTAACTAATGTGTTGAGTTCGATTCATGATTTCGTACATATGTGACTTTGATGCCTAATGAGTATATATGTTGGCTAAGTACCTTGAATTCCTCTTTCGATGCTCAAATGATTAAATCAATTTATTTGTCAAATTAAGCTCAAGAGCAAAGGGGAGCTAAATCCGATAAAGGGAAGGAAAAAGTAGTCGAGTAGCCGTCGAAATTGCTCGACAACATCCAAGGTAAGTCTTCGAGTAATGACCCTACTTGAATTATATTGAAATCATGCTCCTTGTGTGTGGCTATTGAGCCGAAATTGTAAAGGTTTGATAAATATTTTGTGTTTGAGCCTTAGTAACGAAAATGAAATATGGATGTGTCGTGATTATTGATATATGTGTACATGAGTCCCGAAGGCATTTATGCTAGTGATTATATCCGGGCTAAGACCCGAAGGCATTCGTGCGAGTTGTTATATCCGGGCTAAGACCCGAAGGCAATTGTGCAAGTTACCAAATCCGGGTTAAGACCCAAAGGCAATTGTGCTTGTGGTTATATCCGGTTAAATCCCGAAGGTACGTGATTCGGAAATGAGCAATCTTGCTGTAAAAATTTCAGTTTATACACTTGTGAAAATTCCAGCAATGAGGTATGTTCGTATGTGCTTGAATTAGTTGAGTCCTTACAAGTAAGTATTCGCTCAGTTGATAAACAAGCTACGGCCTTTGGCTAAGTTGTTCTTTGTGTATAAACATAAGGGTTGATAATGTGAAGTAAGTATGATTATGAGAATGTGTATTAATAAAGTGACTCATTTAGTTATGTAAATGTAATACTTTAGTCAAAGCTGATTTCATTACTTGAGACTTACTAAGCATTAAAATGCTTACCCCGTTGCTTTGGCTCTCTGTTTTATAGATTTTGCTCGTTAGCTATCGGATTCGGGATCATCGAAGTCGAAGTCATCCACACTATCAAAGCCCCCATTTTGGTACAATTTTGGTTGAACTTTGAAATGGCATGTATAGGACTACCCTTTTGTTATAAGACATGTACCTTTCGGTTTTGTGTAAACTTGGATAGCCATGCGAAAATGGCTTATATACGTTTTTAGCATAGTACTATAATCGTTTGTATGTTGATCATTATGAGGTATGGAATTGTTTTGAAATGATTAGCCATTGGAATGGTTAATCATGATCACACTTTGTGCTATGTATGCAAAAGGGCCAATTGAATCATGGAAATCATGAAATAGGTAAAGCCTACCTTAAAGGCGGAATCTTGACAGCAGCAGTGATGTGGATGTGAAAATCACTAAAAATATTAGGAATGGTATTAAATAGTGAATAAATTATGTAAATGAACCCTGATGAATCTACTTTCATATGGAAGAAACGAAACGGTCATATGAGTTATATGTTAAGAGATATTAAAGTTCTCGTGAAACAGGGACAGAAATGTTTCTGGATCCCCTGTTCCGACTTTGGAAATTCATTGTAAATTAACCAGTGATAATTAGGAGTCATGCCATATATTTATAGATTCATCTCTGAGTCTAGTTTCTATGGAAACAAACGGCATCAGCATTGAAGCCCTGTACAGGGAGATATCCAATTCGTAATGCGTGAAGGTCAGTGTAGTCGAACCCTGGATTAGGGGAGACTTTAACTAATAAAATGTACTAATTGGCCTGACCAAAAATTCTAGAAAAAATATGTTGATGGACTTATGAGTCTAGTTTTAGGGAAAATTTACGAAACTGATTTTCGAGCTTTAAAATTCAAGATATGATTTTTAAGGAGACGGTGACGCAAATGATAACCGACTAGTCTGGAAAATTTTTTATGGATGTGAAACAATTAAGTTAAGTCTGTGTGCACCTTGTATTCGACTCCGGTAACGGACTCGGGTACGGGGTGTTACATATCGAATATAATAATCCATACGTGAACCATTAGCTAACCTTACCAAATGGACAAATATGCTTAAGATACCATATATATATATATATATATAAGTGCATAGTTAACATGTTACCAATAATTATTTTCTAGCTCAGTTGCCGAACCAATATACAAAACTTATGTGCTAAGCAGCTTGCCAATATTACCTATATATATATCCAATTCATTTCTCATCAATTTGACTAGCTAAGTTAATGTCACGATACATTATAAAATAACCTTACGGCCACAAAGCATGCTCATTATTTACCACTTCCAAACCAATTCACAAGATAATTTATACAACCAAAACAAGTCAATAATAAACCACAACCTACTCACATCCATTAGTCATATTTACTTCACTTAAACCGAATTAGCAAGCACATATAGTCCTTGGCCGAATGTCATAAAACACAAGTCATCAATAATCTTATTATTTATCACCTTATATATTATTAGCAAAATGGATTAATTATACATATATACTACCAAAGCCGAACATAATAATTTTACCTATGCATAACATTACCCACATTCCACTACTCATATTATTCAAAATCATACTCTTAAAAATCATGCACAATGCCGAACCCTTAGATGATCAAACATCTAATTTATTCATTTCAAAACACCCAAACGACATTTGTTCAAGTCATTAAGCAAATCCATGTTCGGCTATTATACATATGCGTATTAGCAATTTATAACCTTAACTAACTCAAACTTTTCTCTTCAACAATTCTTCATCAAAGCATAAAGACAATAATCCAATCCCCTCCCTTATCAACCAAAACCGAATGCTCAAATCATCACCCAAATTTCAAAGTTTTGACATGGGCTAAGTATGAAACTAACTAATTAACTTAAAACAAGCATAAAATTTCAAAAACTAACATAATTTACTAACATTCCTCAAGCTTAAAATGCCCGAAAGTCTTGCCCCATTTTCTTTCTTTCAATTCGGCCAAGAAGAACAAAGATGAAACTTTGTTTTCATCACCCCTTTTTCTCTTATTTTTTTATTAATTTTATAAAATATAAAGCCATTTAACTAATAAATAATACATATATTCTATATAAAACATCATCATGGCCGGCCACTACATAAAAGAATGAATATTTGACATGCAAGTCCATCCTTTTTATAACATGCATTAATAGACTACTTTAAAATTAACCTATTACATTTCACAATTGTCTTACATAAGTCCTATTTAGTAAATTTCACATACAAATGACAAAATTAAAGCATGAAACTTTCACACATGCATTTACACATACAATAAGCATAGAATATAACGGTTAATTATTTTTATGACTCAGTTTTGTGGTCCCGAAACCACTTTCCGACTAGGGTCAAATTAGGGTTGTCACACTCTCCCACTTTCAAAGTGGTATTTTAACTAGCTAAAGCAACCGTGAAGGTAACTGATGTCCAGCCTTAACCTGTTGGCAAGTTAAGCATTTACTCACGAAGTCGGTAACTTCATGCTTAAGACCTGGCCACCACTATAACTCATGAAGGTCTCGGTATATCTTATTTCTACCAGGATGCATAGCATAAAGACTACTATGCACCTCTCGCAGTATAAACTGCCTCAAATCAGTAACTTTTGGTACACAAATCCGTCCCCAGAAACAGAGCACTCCTTCGCTATTCAACCCAAAATCCACAGCATCACCACTCTCAACCTGTCGAAAATGAAGACCCAGTGACTCGTCATCCAACTGTTTAGCTTTAATTTGATCCATCCATACTGGTTTAACTTAGAGCTTGGCCAACAAACTACCATCATCAAATAAACTGAGGCAGGCAAACATCACTCTTATCTCAGTCATAGCTCTACGACTCAGTACGTCCGCCACCACATTGGCCTTCCCAGGATGGTATTTGATCATACAATCATAGTTCTTAAGAAGCTCAATCCATTTACGCTACCTAAGATTTAGCTTCTTCTGAGTGAGGAGATATTTGATGCTCTTTTGATTCGTGTAAATGATACACTTCTCACCGTACAAATAATGCCTTCAAATATTTAGTGCGAATACCACCGCAGTCAACTCCAAGTCGAGCATCGGATAATTCTCCTCATGAGTCTTAAGCTGACGAGACGCATATGCCATGACCTTACCATCTTGCATCAACAAACATCCTAAACCAACATGTGATGCATCGCTGTAGACAGTGAACTCTTTCCCAAACTCCAATTGTATCAAGACAGGGGCCTCAGTCAAAACTTTCTTAAGCTTTTCGAAGCTCTCCTACTGTGCATCAGTCTAGTTAAACGACACCCCTTTATGCAACAACTTAGTCAGAGGTATTGCAATCAATGAAAATCCTTCAACAAATCACCGATAATATCCTGCCAGTCCCAGAAAACTGCAGATCTCAGATACAGTCTTAGGTGGCTTCCAATCCAGAACAGCTTGAAGCTTTTGAGGATCAACCCTAATCCTTCAACAGATACCACATGGCCCAGAAATATTACTTCTCGTAACCAAAACTCACACCTACTAAACTTGGTGTACAGTTTTTTCTCCCTCAGAATCTATAGAACCATTCAACTATCTTCATCATGTTCATCCTCAGTCCTCGAATACACCAAAATGTCATCAATAAAAACAACTACAAATCGATCCAGATAGGGCTGGAACACTCGGTTCATCAGATCCATAAAAGCTGCTGGTGCATTCGTCAGTCCAAATGGCATCACTAGGAACTCATAATGACCATAACTAGTCCTAAACATTGTCTTGTATATATCAGTCTCTTTAACCCTCAGTTGATGGTACCCCGATCAGAGATCAATCTCTTTAACTCCACAAAACTGGTTGAACAGATCATCTATCTCGATAGGTAGTACTTATTCTTAATGGTTAATTTATTCAATTACTAGTAATCGATGCATATGCACATGGATCCTGTGACAGCCCAAAATTGGCCCTAGTCGGAATATGGTTTCGGGACCACAAAACTGAGGCATAAAAATAATTTAATATTTATTTTATTGCCTATAATGTGTGTTAACTCATGTGTGACATTTTTGATGTTTTGATTTAGAGTTATAAATGTGAATTTCACTAGAAAGGACCTAGTAGTAAACTTTGAAAGTATGATGGGGAAATGTGTGATGACTAATTAAAGCATGCATGCAAAACAATGGACTTGCATGTCAAATTTCCCCCAATAGCTAGTGGCCGCCATGACAAGGAATTATGGGCAAAAATCATGTCATGAAACATGTTTGGTAAGTGGGTTATGTTGGAATAAATAAAATAAGGAGTATGGAATAAAAAAAATGTGTGTGTGAAGGCTTCTCTCCTCCCCATTCTTTGTGTAGGTAGGAAAGAAAACAAAAAATTTGTTCATCCATTTAGACTCTCTTTTGGCCGAAAATACTAAGGATAAGGAAGGAGTTTTGCTTCATGCTTGGTTTGGAAGAGGATTAGGAAGGGGTTTGGCTATACTTGCATCAAGATTAAGGTATGTTTGATGTTGTGCCATGAGATTCATGCATGTTTTGGTTGCTAACTTGATGTTCTTATTAGCCCATGGTTCAAATCTTTGTTATATCATGGGGATGGTATTTGGCCAAGGTGGATTTTGAGTTAATGCCATTGCATGTTAAATATGAAGCTTGATGATGATACATGTGATGGTGGATTGAGGACTCTTAGATTTTCTTTAAGCATTTTGAATGAGATACTAAGTTCTTTGTGTAATCATGACCAAAATTATGGTGTCGTGATGTGTTGGCCATGGTACATCCATAAGTGTGATTTATGCTCATTGCATGGAAAGTAAGATTTGTGTTTCGAAATCATGTTCATGTTTAGTTACAATCAACTTGAGATTCGGCTCTAGCATATATATATATGTATATATGTTTGAGCATGATGTATTGGTATGACATATATATACTATCTCAAGGTATATACTTACTTATGATGATGTTTCGGTCATGAAGGAAATGATAGATGTGTATTGAGTTACAATATGGAATGCATTAGTTAGTAAAATGTATGCTATTTTGTGTGGTAATAAGTGTATAATTGGCCTCAACATGGACATGCATATTCGGCCACATGAGGGAAATTGGTGTGCATGCATTCGGTTAGAGGCAAGCATATTGATGCCTATTCTTGGCTTAGAAAATTGGCTAAGAGGAATATTAACTAATGTGTTGAGTTCGATTCATGATTTCGTACATATGCGACTTTGATGCCTAATGAGCATATATATTGGCTAAGTACCTTGAATTCCTCTTTCGATGCTCAAATGATTAAATCAATTTATTTGTCAAATTAAGCTCAAGAGCAAAGGGGAGCTAAATCCGATAAAGGGAAGGAAAAAGTAGTCGAGTAGCCGTCGAAATCGCTCGAAAACATCCAAGGTAAGTTCTTGAGTAATAGAGCTTAAATTCTGAATTGATTAGATCATGTTTAAAGTAAATCAAAATCATGCTCTTTGTGTGTGGCTATTGAGCCGAAATTACAAGTGTGAAAAGTGCCTTGTGTTTGAGTTTTGCTAATGAAAGTGAAATACGAATGTGTCATGATTTATTGATAATTGTGCTCGGTTATTCGAATGATGTCCGGGCTAAGTCCCGAAGGCTTTGTGCTAAGTGACTATATCCGGACTAGGATCCGAAGGCATTAAATGCGAGATAATAAATCGGGCTAAGCCCGAAGGCATTTGTGCAAGTTACTAAACCCGAGTTAAGTCCGAAGGCATTAAATGCGAGTCACTATAACGGGCTTCGTCCGAAGGCATTTGAGCGAGTCGTTATATCCGGTTAAATTCGAAGGTACGTGATTCGAGAATAAGCAATCTTGCTGTAAAATTTCAGTTAATACGCTTGAAAATTCCAGCAATGAGGTATGTTCGTATGTGCTTGAATTAGTTGATTCCTTGAATAATATTCGCTCAATCGAGTAATGAGTTTCGGTATTTGGCTAAGATGATCCCTTATGTATGAACATAGGGGTTGGAATGTGAAATGAGTATGATATTGAGAATTTGTGCATATGAAATTATCCGTTAGCTTTATGAATGCTATGCTTTTGTTGTCTTTGGAATCTCTTGCTCAAACTTACTAAGCATAAATTGCTTACTCTCGTTTTCTCTGTTTCTCTGTTTTATAGATTTTGCTCGTTAGCTATCGGATTCGGGATCATCAAGTGAAGTCATCCACACTATCAAAGCCCCCATTTTGGTACAATTTTGGTTGAAATTTGAATGGCATGTATAGGACTACCTTTTTGTTGTAGGTCATGTACCTTTTGGTTTGTGTAAACTTGGATAGCCATGCGAAAATGGCTCATATACATTTTAGCATAGTACTATAATCGTTTGTATGTTGATCATTATGAGGTATGATATTGTTTTGAAACGGTTAGCCATTGGAATGGTTAATCATGATCACTCTTTGTGCTATGTATGCAAAAGGGCCAATTGAATCATGAAATCTCGAAATAGGTAAAGCCTACCTTAAAGGTAGATCTTGACAGCAGCAGTGATGTGGATGTGAAAATCACTAAAAATAGTAGGAATGGTATTAAATAGTGAATAAATTATGTAAATGAACTTGGATGAATCTACTTTCATATGGAAGAAACGAAACGGTCATATGAGTTATATGTTAAGAGATATTAAAGTTCTTGTGAAACAGGGCCAGAACAGTTTCTGGATCCCCTGTTCCGACTTTAGAAATTCATTGTAAATTAACCAGAGATAATTAGGAGTCATGCCATATATTTATAGATTACTCTCTGAGTCTAGTTTCTATAGAAAGAAACGAAATCAGCATTGAAGCCCTTTACAGGGTGATATCCAATTCGTAACGCACGAAGGTCAGTGTAGTCGATCCCTGCAACAGGGGAGACTTTAACTAATAAACTGTACTAATTGGCTCGACCAAAAATTCTAGAAAAAAATCTGTAGATGTACATATGAGTCTAGTTTCAGGGAAAATATACGAAACTAATTTTCGAGCTTTGAAACTCAAGATATGATTTTTAAGGCGACAGTGATGCAGTAACCAGCTTGTCTGGAAATTTCTAAATAAATTTGTGAAAATAGTTAAGTCTGTGTGCACCTTGTGTCCGATTCCGATAACGGACTCAGTGCGGGTGTTACAATTTTATTGGTATCGAGCTACGGTTTAGTCGATTCTAGGACTACCGTAATGCGTTTGGGTCTAGCTATACATGCCATTCATGTGATTATTTGATAGTGTGGTGATTTGACGTTTGAATTTGTGTTTATTTATAGTAATGGATCCCGATCCCAACCGAGCGATAGTGATGATGTGGAGAGTGTGGCGCTGCTCCGCACAAGGGACGGCATGGCGGACTCTCAACTGTTGCTAGCATCCGAATGATGAGGCTAGGCAAGCCTTTTATAGCGTGATGAATGATTGGTTCAACCAATACATTCGAACTAATCTGTTGTTCGAACCTCCATTCGCAACAAACACACCCCGCACCTACAATGCCTCCGATGGCCCGACCAAATAAGGTCGAATAAGCCCCAGTTGATAGAATCCAAAACATGGGGCTACTGAATTTAAAGCTACGGATAGCGGCGATGCCAAGCAAGCTGAATTTTGGTGGACAACACTATCCGAGTACTCGATGAGCTATCTTGTACACCGACGAATGCTTAAAGCGTGCTATCTCCTTGCTACGTGATTACGCCTACTATTGGTGGAGCACTCGACTTGTTGTGCCCGAGAGCAAGTAACTTGGGAGTTTTTCCAAGCGAGTTTGGGAAAAAGTATATCGATCGAGATTTGTTGATCAAAAGCGGAAGGAATTTCTTGAGC
The DNA here is from genome assembly GCF_025698485.1 of Gossypium arboreum. Lineage (NCBI taxonomy): Eukaryota > Viridiplantae > Streptophyta > Magnoliopsida > Malvales > Malvaceae > Gossypium > Gossypium arboreum. The sequence goes on from NC_069075.1 coordinate 72,596,851, forward strand.
TTAAGCAAGGTTCTATGTCGATTCTCGATTCGAGCGAAAATTTGTTAGACTTAGTAGATACGCTCGGAATGTGTTTCGTCCGAGGCATGTCATGTGTAAACGCTTGAGGATGGGCTGAATGAAGACATAAAATGTTCGTTGGCATTCTTGAAATACGAGAGTTCGTAGTACTTGTCGAGCGAGCTTGTAAAGCCGAAGAGCTTAGAAAAGAAAAACAAAAAGTTGATGTGGGAACTGGAGAGTTTCGTAAAAGATCCTCGGGAAAGTCTCTTCAACATGCATCAAAGAAATTTAGAGATGATGTGGGCCGGTCTAGAGGCGCAGGCCTTTTAGGCGAGATCATGATCGACCCTCTGTGGGTACACGAGGCACTTGGCCGTGATGTTGGGAATGAGCGTCGAGACGAACGAGTGTCGAATTGTGGCAAATGGCATTCGGAAGGCTGAGGTTCGTGACCGCTCCTGCTACAAGTGCGGATCGATCGACCACTTTATTAAAGATTGCCCGAGGTTGCCTGAATAGAATACAAATCAGAGTGGGAAACCGGGTGCTACCACTGCTCGAGGTAGACCATCTGGAAATACGAACAATCTTGGTGGTGGTCGAGAAGATCTCTGGATGCTACGACCAGATCCGAGGCTCGCGCTCCTGCTAGGGCTTATGCTATCTGGCGACGCGAGGATGCTTCCTCGCCGGATGTTATTACCGGTACTTTCACTCTCTTTGATACTAATGTGATTGCTTTAATTGACCACTGGTTCTACACACTCTTATATATGCGAAACCTTAGCATCCAAGAAGACTTTACCTATTGAGTCTCTCGAGTTCGTAATTCGGTGTCAAATCCCTTGGGCGTTACGTCTTGGTCGACAAAGTGTGTAAGAAATGTCCCTAGTAATTCGAGGTTCTGTTTTCGGCGGACTTGATGCTTTTGCCATTCGATGAATTTGATGTTATTCTTGGGTTGGATTGGTTGACCGTGCATGATGCGGTTGTGAATTGCAAAAGCAAGACTATTGATTTGAGGTGCGCAAATAACGAGATGATCCGAGTTGAGTCTACGGACTTAAAGGGTTGCCGGTGTAATATCATCAATGTTGGCCCAAAATATGTAAGAAAGGGTGCGAAGCATACCTTGCGTATGTACTTGATGATAAGGAGTTAGAAATAAAACCCAAATCGTAGCCGGTGGTTTGTGAATACGGATGTTTTCGAAGAATTACGGGTTTGCCACTGTTCGGAGATAGAGTTTGGTATTGAGCTTGTACTTGGGACCACACCGATTTCGATAGCTCCGATCGTATGGCACCAACGGAATTAAAGGAGTTGAAAGCTCGGTTGCAAGAGTTGGTGGATAGAGGTTTTGCTCGCTTGAGTTTTTCACCTTGGGGTGCACCGGTGTTGTTTGTGAAAAGAAGGGCGGAACCATGAGGTTGTGCATCGACTATCGTCGACAATAAAGTGACAATAAAGAACAAATATCCGTTATCAGCGTATCGATGATTTGTTCGATCAAGCTGAAGGAACCTCGGTGTTCTCAAAAATAGATTTGAGATCGGGCTATTATCGATTCTGAATCCGAGATCGGATATACCCAAAGCGCCTTGAGCGAGATATGGTCACTACGAGTTCTTAGTGATGCCGTTTGAGCTCACCAATGCCCCTGCGGTATTTATGGATTTGATGAATCGGATCTTCAGACCGTATTTGGATCGGTTCTGTGACAGCCCAAAATAGACCCTAGCCGGAATGTGGTTTCGGGACCACAAAACCGAGGCATAACAATAATTTAAAATTTATTTTGATGCCTATAATATGTGAGTATTCATGTATGACATTTTTTGATGATTGATTTAGTGTTATAAAGGTGAATTTCACTAGGAAGGACTTGTGTGAGAAAATTTAGAATTTGAGATAGGCAAATGTGGAAGTGGCCTATTGATGCACACTAGGAAATGTTGTCCTTGCATGTCAAATTCCCCAAATTTGACTATAGTGGCCGGCCATGGTGATGAATATGGGCAAAAGAAAACATGTCTTAAACATGTTTTGCTAGTGGTGCATGTTTGAAATAATAAAATAAGAGTATGAAAAAAAAAAAAAAAAAAAAAAATGTTCATCCTTCTCCATAGGCTTGGCCGAATGTACTAAGGAAAGAAAAGAAAAATTTGTTCATCCTTTCTCATCTTCTTGGCCGAAATTACTAAGGGAAAAGGGGGAGAATTTTTGCTTCATGCTTGGGTTGGAAGAGACCTAGAAGGAGATTTGGCTAAGTTTACATCAAGATTAAGGTATGTATGAGGTTGTGTTAGGAGTTTCATGCATGACTTGGTTGCTAACTTGATGTGCATGTTAGCCATGGCTCAAATCTTTGTTATGCCATGGAAATGGTATTTGGGCAAAGTTGTTATGGTGATAAAGCCATTGCATGCTAAGTGTGAAGCTTGATGATGATGCATGCAATGATGGATTTTCTACTCATGAGTAAGATTTTGAGTTTTCTCTTTGTTTTATCATGATTGAAGTTGAAAAGGAGCATGATTGTCATATTCGGCCATGATGCATTCTTGAGCATGATTCATGCTTCTTGCATGTTAGTTAAAATTTGTGTTTTGGATGGCTATGGACACCTTGAAAATTGCCATGCTCATATATGCATATATATGATTGCGCATTATGTTTTGGTTATGAACTAAGTGATGAATATATTGGTTTAAAGAAGAAGATGTGGAAGAATGCTTGTGAAATTTCAAGCACAATTGACCTAGCACACATGTAGGTGCTTGATGCTATATTATAAGTTTTGGGCCACAATGTGCAAAGCATTAATTAGTAAATTGCATGCTGTTTTTACGAGGTATTAAGTGCAAAATTGACCTCAACATGTACATGAATATTCGGCCTTGGGTAGCCTATTGAAGGCCTTAGCATTTCCTTGATGCTCAAATAAATTGTATTGAATTGTTTGATGTAGTATAAAATGTGCATGACCATTGTGTATTCAAGTTAAAGAGTGGCCATATGACCATTTAAAATCCTTGTCATATTCGGCCATAAGCAAGCACAATGAGGTTTTAATAAATTGAATTTGTTGAATTAGCTCAAGAGCTAAGAGGGCCACAATTGGACAAGGGGAAGGAAAAGGTGATCGAATAGCGAAAAAGCCGTTCGACAACATCCGAGGTAAGTCCTCAAGAAGTGACCTTACTTGAATTGTGTGAGATGAAATATGGTTGTGTATGATTATTGATTATGTGTGTATGAGTATTTGAATTCCACCGGGCTAAGTCCGAAGGCGAATATGCTAATGATTATAATTGTGTTTGAGCCTTAATGTGAAAATGAAATATGTATGTCCAATGATTATTGATGTATGTGTGCATGAGAAATTGAATGATATCGGGCTAAGCCGAAGACAATTATGCTGGAAATTATATCCGGGTTAAGACCGAAGGCAATTGTGCTAGTGGCTATATCCGGGCTAAGGCCGAAGGCATTCGTATGAGTTATTCTATCGGGCTAAGACCAAGGCATTTGTGCACGTGATTATATTCGGTTATATTCCGAAGAATCTTGGGCTGGAGGTGAGTGTTGGTTGCTGTAATGAATTCAATCAGTACACTCGAAAAGCCCAAAGGATAAGGTACGTTATATGTGCATTGGAAAGTCGACATGTTTGAGCAACATTCGCTCAATCGACTAATGAATTTCAGTTATTGAATTGATTGATGCTTTGCGAACTTATATAATGATGAAGTATGAAGTAAGAATGTGTATTAATGAAATGATGCATTTGGCTATGTGAATGTATTGCTGTAATTAGAGTTAATTATATTCCTTGAGACTTACTAAGCATAAAAATGCTTACCCCGTTGCTTTGGCTCTTAGTTTTCTAGATTTCGCTCAAGCAATCGGATTTGGGATCGTTGAAGTCGAAGTCATCCACACTATCAAGCCTCCATTTTGGTATAAATTTTTGATTGAACTTGAGATGGCATGTATAGGACTACCTCTTGTTTGTTAAATACGTTGTAATGTAAGTATGTACGGCCATGCGAAAATGGCTCGAAAAGGAAGCAAGAACTTAGACTAATTGTGGGTTGTATGTATATATTTGGTGTCATGATGTGGCTATGGCTTGGAAATGGGAATGTTGGCCATATGATCAGCCATTGGCATGGTTAAAATGATCATATATGAACCTATGTATGGCAAGACTAGTTGAATCATGGAGACTACCAAATAGGTAAGTCCTACCTTAAAACAGATGCTGCCAGCTGCAGTGGCGTGAATGTGAAAAATCACCAAAATTCATAGGAATGGAATTAAATAGTGAATAAGCTATGTAAATGAACCTTGATGAGTCTATTTTCATATGGAAGAAACGAAATGGTCATAAGAGTTACAGGTTAAGAGTTATTAAAGCTATTGTGAGACAGGGCCAGAATGGTTTCTGGGTTCCCTGTCGCAACTTTAAAAATTCACTATAAATTATCCAAAAATAATTAGGAGACATACCTTATATGTACGGATTCCATTTTGAGTCTAGTTTCATTAGAAACAAACGACACCAGCATTAAATCCCTATACAGAGAGATATTCAAGTTATACCGCGCGAAGGTCAGAGCAGTCGATCCCTGTAACATGGGTAACTTTAACTAATAAACTGTACCAATTGGCCCGACCAAAAATCCTAGAAATAAATCCATGTATGGATATATGAGTCTAAATTCAGGGAAAATTTACGAAACCAGTTTCCGAGTTTTGAAACTCGAGATATGATTTTTAAGGCGACAGTGACGCAGTTTTCCAGCGTGACTGGAAATGTCAAATTAGTGGGCAAAAACATGTGAACTTGGCTTGTTAACCCCTCGGGTCCGACACCGGCAACGGTCTCGGGTTTGGGGTGTTACAATTTTATTGGTATCAGAGCCACGGTTTAGTCGATTCTAGGACTTCCGTGATGTGTTTGGGGTCTAGCTATACATGCCATTAAATGATGAATCGATAGTGTGGTGATTTCGACAATTTGACTTTGTGTTTGTTTATAGCAATGGATCCCGATCCCAACCGAAGCGATAGCTGATGATGTGGAGAGTGTGGCGCTGCTCGCGCAAGGGACAGCGCCGGCGGACTCTCAACCTATGGCCAGCAATCCTAATGACGAGGCTAAGCAAGCCTTTTATAGTGTGATGAGCGAATGGTTTAATCAATACATTCGAACCAACACGGCTGTTCCACAACCTCCATTCCGACAAATGCAACCCCGCCCTACAATACCTCCGGTGACTGACCAAATAAGGTCAAGTAAGCCCCGATCGATAGGATTCGAAAACATGGGGCCACTGAATTTAAGGCTACGGATGATGATGATGCCGAAGCGCTGAATTTTGGTTAGATAACACTATCCAAGGGTGCTTGATGAGCTATCCTGTACACCGATGAGTGCTTAAAGTGTACCATCTCCTTGCTTTGAGTCCGCCTACTATTGGTGGAGTACTCGACTTCGTGGTGCCTAGAGAGCAAGTGACTTGGGAATTCTTTCAAACCGAGTTAGAAAAAGTATATCGATCGAGATTCATCGACCAAAAGCGGAGGAATTTCTTGATCTTAAGCAAGGTTCTATGTCCGTTACCGACTCTGAACGAAAGTTTGTGAGGCTTAGCAGACGCGCGAAGAATGCATTTCGTCCGAAGCTATTATGTAAACGCTTCGAGGATGGGCTGAATGATGATATAAGGATGTTTGTTGGCATTCTCGAGATCGAGAGTTCGTAGTACTTGTTGAGCGAGCTTGTAAAGCCGAAGAGCTTAGAAAGGAGAAACAAAAAGCTGATGTGGGGATTGGAGAATTCGAAAGAGGTCCTCGGAAAGTCTCTTCAACAAGCATCGAAGAGATTTCGAGATGATGCGAGCCGGTCTAGAGGCGTTTGGGCTTTTCTAGACGAGGACGCGATCGACCCCTGTGACCACGAGTCACCTCGATCGCCGGTGGCGGAAATGATCGCCGAGAGAGGGCGAGTGTCCACATTGTGGCAAATGGCATTCGGGAGCTGTTGGTTTCGTGATCGCTCTCGCTATAAGTGTGGATCGCCGACCACTTTATGAAGGATTGCCCGAGGATGCATGAAGCAGAATGCAAGTCGAGTGCAAACCGGGTGCTACCATCGCTCGAGGTAGGCCACCTAGAAATATGGGCAATGTCAATGGCGGTCGAGAGGATCTAGAGATGCTACCATCGGATCGAGGCTCGTGCTCTGCTAGGACTTATGCCATCGCGCACGCGAGGATCTTGCCTCTCCGGATGTTATTACCGGTACTTTCACTCTTTTCAATACAAATGTGATTGCTTTGATTGACCCTGGTTCTACTCATTCATATATATGTGAAACCTTAGCATCCGAGAAGACTTTGCCTATTGAGTCTCTTGAGTTTGTAATTCGGTGTCAAACCCTTGGGTCATTACGTGCTTGTTAACAAGGTGTGCAAGAAAAGTCCCTAGTGTTCCGAGGTTCTTGTGTTCGGCGGACTTAATGCTTTTGCCGTTCGATGAGTTCGATGTTATTCTTGGTTTGGATTGGTTGACCATGCACGATGCGGTTGTAAATTGCAAGAGCAAGACTATCGATTTGAGGTGCGCGAATAATGAAATAATTCGGGTTGAGTCCACGGACTTAAAGGGTTGCCGGTGTAATATCAGCGATGTTGGCCCAGAAATATGTAAGAAAAGGGTGCGAAGCATACCTTGCGTACGTACTCGATGACAAGGAATCAGAGAAGAAACCCGAATCTGTGCCCGTGGTTTGTGAATACGGATGTTTTCCAGAAGAATTGCGGGTTTACCACTGTCGGGAAATAGAATTTGGCATCGAATTGGTACTGGTACCACTCAATTTCGATAGCTCCGTATCGTATGGCACCAACGGAATTAAAGGAGTTGAAAGCTCGGTTGCAAGAATTGGTGGATAGAGGTTTTGCTTGCCGAGTTTTTCGCCTTGGGGTGCACCGGTGTTGTTCGTGAAGAAGAAGGATGGAACCATGCATTTGTGCATCGACTATCGTCGACTTAACAAAGCGACGATAAAGAACAAATATCCGTTGCCACGTATTGATGACTTGTTCGATCAACTGAAGGGAGCCTCGGTGTTCTCGAAAATAGATTTGAGATCGGGCTACTATCAATTGCGAATCCGAGATTCGAGACATGCCCAAGGCGCCTTGAGCGAGATATGGTCACTATGAGTTCCTAGTGATGCCGTTTGGGCTCACTAATGCCCTACGGTATTTATGGATTTAATGAATTGAATCTTTAGACCATATTTGGATCGATTAGTAGTTGTGTTCATTAATGACATCTTGGTCTATTCAAGAAATGAGACCGAACATCTTTGAACACTGCGGTTAGTGCTGCAAATTTTACGGGACAAGCAATTATATGCTAAGTTCAGCAAGTGTGAGTTACGGTTAAGAGAGGTTAGCTTCTTGGGTCATGTGGTATCTGCATCGGTATTCGAGTCGACCGAATAAAATTTCAGCCATACTAAATTGGAAGCCTCAGAAATATTCCGAGGTTCGAAGCTTTTTGGGGCTTCTTAGGTTATTACCGACGATTTGTAAAGGCTTCTCAACGATAGCCACGCCGATGACGAAGCTACTCCAAAAGGATGTTAAGTTGAATGGACGGAGAAATGCCAAAAAGCTTGATCAATCGAAAACTTATTTGGTGAAGCCCCAATTCTAGTGCAACCCGAGTCCGCAAGGAGTTTGTCATCTATAGCGACGCCTCTCTACTTGGGTTAGGTTGCGTATTAATGTAAGAAGGTCGAGTTGTGGCCTGTCGTCGAGGCAATTAAAGCCACATGAGAAAAATTATCCGACTCATGATCTCGAATTGGCGCCATCGTATTCGCCTTAAAGATTTGGCGACATTACTTATTTGGTGAAAGGTGCCATGTATACTCGGATCACAAAAGTCTCAAGTATTTGATGACCCAAAGAGACTTAAATCTGCGACAAAGACGTTGGCTCGAGTGTTAAAGGATTATGAGTGATCATTGACTATCACCGGGAAAGGCGAATGTGGTTGCGGATGCCTTGAGTCGTAAATCGTTATTCACTTTACTGACGATGAATGTGCACTTGTCTATCCGATCCGACGGTGTGTTAGTGGCTGAATTGAAAGCCAAACCATTATTGACACACCAAATTCGAGAAGCTCGAGAAAGTCGATGACGAGTTGGTTGCAAAGCGGCTGCGTGTGTTCGAACAAGGACTCGGAGTTTCAAATCGACGATGACGATTGTTTGAGGTTCAAAAGTCGTCTGTGTGTCCCAAAGAATTGAACTCATTTCGATAATTCTGAATGAAGCCCATTGTAGCCGAATGGCAATCCACGAGAATACGAAGATGTACAATGATTTGAAAGCGTCGATTTTGGTGGCATGGTATGAAGCGAGACATCTCCAACTTTGTTTCGAGATGTTTAATATGTCAACAAGTGAAAGCGGAACATCAGGTGCCTTGAGATTACTTCACCAATCACGATACCCGAGTGGAAATGGGATCGAGTCACAATGGACTTTGTATCCGGACCGCCATTGTCGACAAGTAAGAAGGATGCGGTTTGGGTCGTGGTAGATCGATTGACTAAGTCGGCCCACTTTGTCCCCGTCGTCACGGATTTTCAATGGACAAATTAGCGGAATTGTACGTTTCTCGGATCGTGAGATTACACGGGTGCCTATTTCCATCGTGTCGGATAGAGATCCGAGATTTACCTCGAGATTTTGGAAAAAGTTGCAAGAAGCTTTGGGTACCAAGTTGCATTTCAGCACCGCCTTTCACCCCCAAACCGATGGTCAATCCGGCGGATAATTCGGATACTCGAGGATATGTTAAGATGTTGCGTCCTCGAGTTTAGTGGTTCATGGGAGCGGTATTTGCCATTGATTGAATTCGCACAACAACGACTTTCAATCGAGTATTAAGATGGCACCTACGAGGCTTTGTATGCAGGCGTAAATGCCGTACACCATTGTTTTGGTGAGCTTGGTGAAAGCAAGATTTTCGGTGGATTTGATTAGGGATGCTGAGCAGAAAGTGAAAGTAATCCGTGAAAGTTTGAAGATAGCCTTCGATCGTCGAGAAGTCGACGCGGATATGAAGCGTAAGGATATCGAGTATCGTGGGTGATAAAGTGTTTCTCAAGGTATCGCCTTGGAAAAAGATACTCGAGTTGGCCGTAAGGGCAAGTTGAGCCCGAGGTTCATTGGGCCATATGAGATATCGAGCGAGTCGGTCCGATGGCATATCGTTTGATTTTGCCCCGAACTCAAAAGGTTCACGATGTCTTCCACGTTTCGATGCTTGACGTTATAGATCCGATCCATCGCACGTGATTAGCCCATCGAATTGAAATTCAAGCTAATATGAGTTATGAAGAAGAACCGATTCGTATCCTATCACGAGAAGTGAAAGAGTTGCGAAACAAGCGGGTTCCGCTAGTGAAAGTGTTATCGCTCAAGCACGGGATAGAAGAAGCTACTTGGGAGACCGAGAACTCTATGAGAGAGCGATATCCGAACCTATTCTTGGTAAGATTTTTGGGACGAAAATTCCTTAAGAGGGGGGAGTTGTGACAGCCCAAAATAGACCCTAGCCGGAATGTAGTTTGGGACCACAAAACCGAGGCATAACAATAATTTAAAATTTATTTTGATGCCTATAATATGTGAGTATTCATGTATGACATTTTTGATGATTGATTTAGTGTTATAAAGGTGAATTTCACTAGGAAGGACTTGTGTGAGAAAATTTAGAATTTGAGATAGGCAAATGTGGAAGTGGCCTATTGATGCACACTAGGAAATGTTGTCCTTGCATGTCAAATTCCCCAAATTTGACTATAGTGGCGGCCATGGTGATGAATATGGGAAAAAGAAAACATGTCTTAAACATGTTTTGCTAGTGGTGCATGTTTGAAATAATAAAATAAGAGTATGAAAAAAAAAAAAAAAAGAAAAAAATGTTCATCCTTCTCCATAGGCTTGGCGAATGTACTAAGGAAAGAAAAGAAAATTTGTTCATCCTTTCTCATCTTCTTGGCGAAATTACTAAGGAAAAGGGGAGAATTTTTGCTTCATGCTTGGGTTGGAAGAGACCTAGAAGGAGATTTGGCTAAGTTTACATCAAGATTAAGGTATGTATGAGGTTGTGTTAGGAGTTTCATGCATGACTTGGTTGCTAACTTGATGTGCATGTTAGCCATGGCTCAAATCTTTGTTATGCCATGGAAATGGTATTTGGGCAAAGTTGTTATGGTGATAAAGCCATTGCATGCTAAGTGTGAAGCTTGATGATGATGCATGCAATGATGGATTTTCTACTCATGAGTAAGATTTTGAGTTTTCTCTTTGTTTTATCATGATTGAAGTTGAAAAGGAGCATGATTGTCATATTCGGCCATGATGCATTCTTGAGCATGATTCATGCTTCTTGCATGTTAGTTAAAATTTGTGTTTTGGATGGCTATGGACACCTTGAAAATTCGGCCATGCTCATATATGCATATATATGATTGCGCATTATGTTTTGGTTATGAACTAAGTGATGAATATATTGGTTTAAAGAAGAAGATGTGGAAGAATGCTTGTGAAATTTCAAGCACAATTCGGCCTAGCACACATGTAGGTGCTTGATGCTATATTATAAGTTTTGGGCCACAATGTGCAAAGCATTAATTAGTAAATTGCATGCTGTTTTTCGAGGTATTAAGTGCAAAATTGACCTCAACATGTACATGAATATTCGGCCTTGGGTAGCCTATTGAAGGCCTTAGCATTTCCTTGATGCTCAAATAAATTGTATTGAATTGTTTGATGTAGTATAAAATGTGCATGACCATTGTGTATTCAAGTTAAAGAGTGGCCATATGACCATTTAAAATCCTTGTCATATTCGCCATAAGCAAGCACAATGAGGTTTTAATAAATTGAATTTGTTGAATTAGCTCAAGAGCTAAGAGGGCCACAATTGGACAAGGGAAGGAAAAGGTGATCGAATAGCGAAAAAGCCGTTCGACAACATCCGAGGTAAGTCCTCAAGAAGTGACCTTACTTGAATTGTGTGAGATGAAATATGGTTGTGTATGATTATTGATTATGTGTGTATGAGTATTTGAATTCCACGGGCTAAGTCCCAAGGCGAATATGCTAATGATTATAATTGTGTTTGAGCCTTAGTAACGAAAATGAAATATGTATGTCCAATGATTATTGATGTATGTGTGCATGAGAAATTGAATGATATCCGGGCTAAGCCCGAAGACAATTATGCTGGAAATTATATCCGGGTTAAGACCCGAAGGCAATTGTGCTAGTGGCTATATCCGGGCTAAGGCCCGAAGGCATTCGTGCGAGTTATTCTATCCGGGCTAAGACCCGAAGGCATTTGTGCACGTGATTATATCCGGTTATATTCCGAAGAATCTTGGGCTGGAGGTGAGTGTTGGTTGCTGTAATGAATTCAATCAGTACACTCGAAAAGCCCAAAGGATAAGGTACGTTATATGTGCATTGGAAAGTCGACATGTTTGAGCAACATTCGCTCAATCGACTAATGAATTTCAGTTATTGAATTGATTGATGCTTTGCGAACTTATATAATGATGAAGTATGAAGTAAGAATGTGTATTAATGAAATGATGCATTTGGCTATGTGAATGTATTGCTGTAATTAGAGTTAATTATATTCCTTGAGACTTACTAAGCATAAAAATGCTTACCCGTTGCTTTGGCTCTTAGTTTTCTAGATTTCGCTCAAGCAATCGGATTTGGGATCGTTGAAGTCAAGTCATCCACACTATCAAGCCTCCATTTTGGTATAAATTTTTGATTGAACTTGAGATGGCATGTATAGGACTACCTCTTGTTTGTTAAATACGTTGTAATGTAAGTATGTACGGCCATGCGAAAATGGCTCGAAAAGGGAAGCAAGAACTTAGACTAATTGTGGGTTGTATGTATATATTTGGTGTCATGATGTGGCTATGGCTTGGAAATGGGAATGTTGGCCATATGATCAGCCATTGGCATGGTTAAAATGATCATATATGAACCTATGTATGGCAAGACTAGTTGAATCATGGAGACTACCAAATAGTTAAGTCCTACCTTAAAAACAGATGCTGCCAGCTGCAGTGGCATGAATGTGAAAAATCACAAAAATTCATAGGAATGGAATTAAATAGTGAATAAGCTATGTAAATGAACCTTGATGAGTCTATTTTCATATGGAATAAACGAAATGGTCATAAGAGTTACAGGTTAAGAGTTATTAAAGCTATTGTGAGACAGGGCCAGAATGGTTTCTGGGTTCCCTGTCGCAACTTTAAAATTCACTATAAATTATCCAAAAGAATTAGGAGACATACCTTATATTTACGGATTCCATTTTGAGTCTAGTTTCATTAGAAACAAACGACACCAGCATTAAATCCCTATACAGAGAGATATTCAAGTTATACCGCGCGAAGGTCAGAGCAGTCGATCCCTGTAACATGGGTAACTTTAACTAATAAACTGTACCAATTGGCCCGACCAAAAATCCTAGAAATAAATCCATGGATGGATATATGAGTCTAAATTCAGGGAAAATTTACAAAACCAGTTTCCGAGTTTTGAAACTCGAGATATGATTTTTAAGGCGACAGTGACGCAGTTTTCCAGCCTGACTGGAAATGTCAAATTAGTGGGCAAAAACATGTGAACTTGGCTTGTTAACCCCTCGGGTCCGACACCGGCAATGGTCTCGGGTTTGGGGTGTTACAGGTTCGTAGTTGTGTTCATTGACGACATCTTGGTCTATTCAAGAGATGAGACCGAACATGCGGAGCACCTGAGAGTAGTGTTGCTAGTTTTATGGGACAAGCAGTTATACGCTAAGTTCAACAAGTGTGAGTTCTGGTTAAGAGAGGTTAGCTTCTTGGGTCATGTGGTATCTGCATCAGGTATTCGAGTCGACCCGAGTAAAATTTCAGCCATACTTAACTGGAAGCCTCGAGGAATATTACTGAGGTTCGAGCTTTTTGGGGCTGCTTGGTTACTACCGACGGTTTGTAAAAGGATTCTCAATGATAGCCACACCCATGACTTAAACCGCTTGCTTAAAGATGTCAAGTTTGAATGGACGGAAAAGTGTCAGAAAAGTTTCGATCAATTGAATACTCATTTGACGGAAGTTCCAGTTTTAGTGCAGCCCGAATCTAGCAAAGAGTTTGTCATCTATAGTGACGCCTCCCTACTTGGGTTAGGTTGCGTATTGATGCAAGAAGGTCGAGTTGTGGCCTATGCGTCGAGACAATTAAAGCCACATGAGAAAAATTATCCGACCCATGATCTCGAATTGGCTGCCATCGTATTCGCCTTAAAGATATGGCGACATTACTTATTTGGTGAGAAGTGCCATGTGTATTCGGATCACAAAAGTCTCAAATATTTGATGACTCAAAGAGACTTAAATCTACGACAAAGACGTTGGCTCGAGTTGTTAAAAGATTATGAGCTCGTCATTGACTATCACCCGGGAAAGGCTAATGTGGTTGCGGACACCTTAAGCCGGAAATCGCTGTTTGCTTTACGAGCGATGAATGTACACCTGTCTATTCTACCCGACAATGTGTTAGTAGCCGAATTAAAGGCCAAACCATTGCTGACTCATCAAATTCGTGAAGCTCAGAAAGTTGACGATGAGTTGGTCGCAAAATGGGCTGAGTGTCTTCCGAACAAGGAATCAGAGTTTCAAATAGATGATGACGATTGTTTGAGGTTTAGAAGTCGTCTGTGTGTTCCAAAGAATTCGGAACTTATTTCGATAATTTTGAACGAAGCCCATTGTAGCCGAATGGCAATCCACCCGGGGAGTACGAAGATGTACAACGATTTGAAACGTCGGTTTTGGTGGCATGGTATGAAACGAGACATCTCCGACTTTGTTTCGAGATGTTTAATATGTCAACAAGTGAAAGTGGAACATCAAGTGCCTTCAGGATTACTTCAGCCAATTACGATACCCGAGTGGAAATGGGATCGAATCACAATAGACTTTATGTCCGGACTGCCATTGTCAGCAAGTAAGAAGGACGCGATTTGGGTTGTTATTGATAGACTGACTAAGTCGGCTCACTTTATCCCTGTGCATACGGATTTTTCATCGGATAAACTAGCTGAATTGTACGTTTCTCAGATTGTGAGATTACACGGGGTACCGATTTCTGTTGTGTCGGATAGAGTTCCGAGGTTCACCTCGCGATTTTGGAAGAAATTGCAAGAAGCTTTGGGCACCAAGTTCCATTTCAGCACCACTTTTCACCCCCAAACCGATGGTCAATCCGAGCGGATAATTCAGATACTTGAGGATATGTTGAGATGTTGCATCCTCGAGTTCGGTGGTTCATGGGAACGATATTTACCTTTGATTGAATTCGCTTACAACAATAGTTTTCAATCAAGTATTAAGATGGCACCTTACAAGGCTTTGTACGGGCGTAAATGCCGTTCACCATTGTTTTGGACCGGGCTCAGTGAAAACAAAATTTTCGCAGTGGATTTGATTAAAGATCTTGAATCGAAGGTAAAGGTAATCCGTGAAAGTCTGAAAGGCGCCACAGATCGTCGAAATCGACGCAGATCTCAAACGAAAAGACATTGAGTATCGGTGGGAGATAAAGTGTTTCTTAAAGTTTCGCCTTGGAAAAAGATACTCAGATTTGGCCGTAAAGGCAAATTGAGTCCGAGGTTCATCGGGCCATATGAGATATCCGAACGAGGCTGTCCAGTTGCGTATCGTTTGATTTTGCCCCCTGAACTCGAAAAGATTCACAACGTCTTCCACATTTCAATGCTTTGACGCTATAGATCTGATCCGTCGCACGTAATTAGTCCATCAGAGGTTGAAAGTCAAGCCGATATGAGTTATGAAGAAGAACCGATTAGTATCCTAGCTTGTGAAGTGAAGGAGTTTGAAACAAAAGGGTTCCGTTAGTAAAAGTGTTATGGCTCAAACACGGATGGAAGAAGCTACTTGGGAACCCGAGAACTCTATGAAAGAGCGTTACCCAAACCTATTTACGGTAAGATTTTGGGACGAAAATTTCTTAAGTGGGGGAGAGTTGTGACAGCCCAAAATTGGCCCTAGTCGGAATGTGGTTTCGGGACCACAAAACCGAGGCATAAAAATAATTTAATATTTATTTTATTGCCTATAATGTGTGTTAACTCATGTGTGACATTTTGATGTTTTGATTTAGAGTTATAAATGTGAATTTCACTAGAAAGGACCTAGTAGTAAACTTTGAAAGTATGATGGGGAAATGTGTGATGACTAATTAAAGCATGCATGCAAAACAATGGACTTGCATGTCAAATTCCCCCAATAGCTAGTGGCCGCCATGACAAGGAATTATGGGCAAAAATCATGTCATGAAACATGTTTGGTAAGTGGGTTATGTTGGAATAAATAAAATAAGGAGTATGGAATAAAAAAAAATGTGTGCGTGAAGGCTTCTCTCCCTCCCCATTGCCGTGTAGGTAGGAAAGAAAACAAAAAAATTTGTTCATCCATTTAGACTCTCTTTTTGGCCGAAAATACTAAGGATAAGGAAGGAGTTTTGCTTCATGCTTGGTTTGGAATAGGAAGGGGTTTGGTTATACTTGCATCAAGATTAAGGTATGTTTGATGTTGTGCCATGAGATTCATGCATGTTTTTGGTTGCTAACTTGATGTTCTTATTAGCCCATGGTTCAAATCTTTGTTATATCATGGGGATGGTATTTGGCCAAGGTGGATTTTGAGTTAATGCCATTGCATGTTAAATATGAAGCTTGATGATGATACATGTGATGGTGGATTGAGGACTCTTAGATTTTCTTTAAGCATTTTTGAATGAGATACTAAGTTCTTTGTGTAATCATGACCAAAATTATGGTGTCGTGATGTGTTCGGCCATGGTACATCCATAAGTGTGATTTATGCTCATTGCATGGAAAGTAAGATTTGTGTTTCGAAATCATGTTCATGTTTAGTTACAATCAACTTGAGATTCGGCTCTAGCATATATATATGTATATATGTTTGAGCATGATGTATTGGTATGACATATATATACTATCTCAAGGTATATACTTACTTATGATGATGTTTGGTCATGAAGGAAATGATAGATGTGTATTGAGTTACAATATGGAATGCATTAGTTAGTAAAATGTATGCTGTTTTTGTGTGGTAATAAGTGTATAATTGGCCTCAACATGGACATGCATATTCGGCCACATGAGGGAAATTGGTGTGCATGCATTCGGTTAGAGGCAAGCATATTGATGCCTATTCTTGGCTTAGAAAATTCGGCTAAGAGGAATATTAACTAATGTGTTGAGTTCGATTCATGATTTCGTACATATGCGACTTTGATGCCTAATGAGCATATATATTGGCTAAGTACCTTGAATTCCTCTTTCGATGCTCAAATGATTAAATCAATTTATTTGTCAAATTAAGCTCAAGAGCAAAGGGGAGCTAAATCCGATAAAGGGAAGGAAAAAGTAGTCGAGTAGCCATCGAAATCGCTCGACAACATCCAAGGTAAGTTCTTGAGTAATAGAGCTTAAATTTTGAATTGATTAGATCATGTTTAAAGTAAATCAAAATCATGCTCTTTGTGTGTGGCTATTGAGCCGAAATTGCAAGTGTGAAAAGTGCCTTGTGTTTGAGTTTTGCTAATGAAAGTGAAATACTGAATGTGTCATGATTTATTGATAATTGTGCTCGGTTATTGAATGATGTCGGGCTAAGTCCCAAGGCTTTGTGCTAAGTGACTATATCCGGACTAGGATCCGAAGGCATTAAATGACGAGATAATAAATCGGGCTAAGCCGAAGGCATTTGTGCAAGTTACTAAACCCGGGTTAAGTCCCGAAGGCATTCGTGCGAGTCACTATAACCGGGCTTCGTCCCGAAGGCATTTGAGCGAGTCGTTATATGTCCATACTCAACTCGATGGAGACACACCCTCCATATATATAGAGTACGCACACACGATTGCTTAATACTCGATTTCGCACACTTAGTGCCACGCAATTTAAGCCCGCACACATAGTGCCATACCCTTGAGCTCGCACATCCGGTCAGTATTTTTCCAGCATGCACACTTAGTGCCATATATTTCAAACATGCACACTTAGTGCCAATCTAAATCACCGTACACACGTATTGCGCACACTTAGTGCCGAACGCAAACTTTCTACACATTTCACTATTTCTTTTACATTCAACAATTGTCATCACTCCATACACATACAATTTCATTTATATTTATATATAGCATCCCATTAAATACAATTGCATAGATTTTACAATCATTTAAGCAATATCAAACATATGTGTAATGACTTACCTTGTGTTGGGCAAAATGGTTCCAACTCGGCTACTCGATGTTCTTTCCTTTGCCTTTGCTTGTTTCTCCACCTCGAGCTTCTTGAGCTTAGTCAATAAATTAACTAGTTTAACCATCTTGCCAAATATTTATACATATATACATGACATCAACTATACTATCATCATTAATACATCAATTCACAAAATTTTATCTCATGAGCATATGACCCATTTTTACCCCATATGGCGAATGCTTCATTCATTACCCAACTAGCCATTCAACAATTTTCAACCTCATTACCACCCTTTTATGTCTAATTGTCTAAATGAGATTATCAACATGCCTATCTATAGCCGAATGTGCTAAAATTGATCTAACATCACCTACACACTTGATTAAATGGCGAATACCTATACTATCAATTATGGCATCATTTTTTATTCTTTCAAACACTTAGTTTTCTCCCATGAACACTTGGCGAATTTCTTTTCTCTTCTAGCATAGCTTCACACCTATTTGTAACATCCTATGAATCCACATACATCACATTTCTACATAAATTTCTTTTACTTTTCTTCTACTTCCATTCACAACATCAAAGACACCATACACATATATCATTACAAAGCTTGACACTTAGCATGCAAATGACATCCACACAAACCCACCTTAGCGAAACTTAACTCATCTTCATGCCTCACCACCACAACATCAAACATCAAACATCAATGATACCAAGAAGACAACACCCATGGCGAATATCATCCCCATTTCATGGTAAAGGTTTAGACCATGGGTTAGGTGGAACTCAAACTATCAACTAAAAACATGCATGAATCTCATGGATAACATCAACATACCTTAGTCTAGCAAACTCCCATGGCTGATTTTCTCAAGCTTTCCCCCTTTCTTCTTAGTACATTCGGCCAAGCAAGGAGAAAATGAGAGAATGAACACTTTTTTTTCCTTTTCTTTGTTTTTCTTCATATTCTCTTTCTTTCTTTTTTTTTCATTTCTTTATACTTTCTACATAATCCACTAACTAAACATGTTGGCAACATGTTTCCACTCATAGCATGGCCGGCCATCATGCTTCATTTTGGCTAATTTGACATGCAAGGACAACACTTTCCCACATGTATTAATAGGCCACCTTACATTTGCCTAGCACATTTCTAAATTTTCTCACATAAGTCCTATTTGATAAAAATTCACTTACAATTAACAAAATCCAAACATGAAATTTTCACACATGCATATATGCATATAATGAGCATCAATTATGATGGTTAATTATTATTATGACTCGGTTTAGTGGTCCCGAAACCACTTTTCGACTAGGGTCAATTTAGGGATGTCACAACTCTCCCCACTTAAGAAATTTTCGTCCCGAAAAATCTTCTTAGGTAAATAGGCTCGGGTATCGCTCTTTCATAGAGTCTTCAAGTTCCCAAGTGGCTTCTTCCATTCCGTGTTTATGCCACAACACCTTCACTAACGGGATTTTCCTATTGCGCAATTCTTTTACTTCACGCCTCATAATGCGAACCGGATCCTCTTCATAGCTCAAATTAGGTGAATCTCAATCTCGGATGGAGCAATTACGTGCGATGGATCGACCTATATCGTCAAGCATCGAGACATGAAAACGCTGTGAATCTTTTCGAGCTCGGGGCAAAATTAATCGATATCATTGGCCCAACTCGTTCGGATACTTCATATGGCCCGATGAACATCGAACTCAATTTGCCCTTACGACCAAATCTAAGCACCTTCTTCCAAGGTGAAACTTTGAGAAAGACCTTGTCTCCAACTTGATATTCAATATCTTTTCTTTTCAAATCCGCATACGACTTTTGGCGATCAAAGCGACTTTCAAACTTTCACGAATTACTCGAACTTTTGCTCGGCATCCTTAACCAAATCAACCTCAAGAATTTACCTTCACTAAGTTCAGTCCGAATAATGGGGTGCGGCATTTACAACCGTATAAAGCCTCGTAAGGCGCCATCTTAATACTTGATTGAAAGCTATTGTTGTAGCGAATTCAATCAAAGGCAAATATCTTTCCATGAACCACTAAACTCAAGGATGCAACATCTCAACATATCCTCCAGATTTGAATTATCCGTTCGGATTGACCATCGGTTTGGGGATGAAAAGTGCTAAAATGCACTTGGTACCCAAAGCCTCTTGCAATTTCTTCCAAAATCGCGATGTAAATCTTGGGTCTCTATCCGACACGATAGAAATAGGCACCCCATGCAATCGAATAATTTGGGAGACGTATAATTCTGCCAATTTATCAAGCGAAAAATCCGTGCGGACAGGAATAAAATGAGCAGACTTGGTCAGTCTATCAACAATGACCCAGATCGCATCCTTCTTACTTGCTGACAATGGCAGTCCGGATACAAATTCCATGGTGACTCGATCCCATTTCCACTCGGGTATCGTGATCGGCTGAAGTAATCCCGATGGCACTTGATGCTCCGTTTTCACTTGTTGACATATTAAACATCTCAAAACAAAGTCAGAGATGTCTCGTTTCATACCATGCCACCAAAACCGACATTTCAGGTCATTGTACATTTTAGTACTACCCGGGTGGATTGACATTCGACTACTGTGAGCCTCGTTCAAAATCATCGAAACAAGTTCAATTCCTTGGAATACATAATCGACCCTTGAGCGTCAAGCAATCATGGTCGTCAATCTGAAATTCGATTCCTCCTTGAAACACATTCGGCTCGCTTAGCGACCAATTCGGCGTCGACCTTCTGAGATTCAAGTACTTGTTGAATCAATAACGGTTTGGTCTCTAATTCGACTACTAGCACCTCATCGGGTGAAACGGATAGATGAGCATCCATCGCTCTCAAAGCAAACAGTGCCTTGTGACTTAAAGCATCGGCCACCACGTTGGCCTTTCGGTGATAATCAATGATGAGTTCGTAGTCTTTCAACAACTCAAGCCAACGTCTTTGTCGCAGTTTAAATCTCTCTGAGTCATCAAATATTTTAGACTCTTGTGGTCCGAATAAATGTGACACCTTTCTCCAAACAAGTAATGCCGCCATATCTTCAAGGCGAACACTATGGCTGCTAGTTCAAGGTCATGGGTCGGATAGTTTCTCTCATGCGGCTTTAGTTGTCTCGACGCGTAAGCCACAACTCGACCTTCTTGCATCAACACACACCCTAACCCAAGCAAGGATGCGTCATCAGTATATGACAAACTCTTTCTGGGACTCACTGTACTAGCACTTGGGGCCTCGGTTAAACAAGTTTTAGTCGATCGAAACTTTCTTGACAGCGTTCGACCACTCGAACTTAACATCTTTTGGAGTAGTTTCATCATCGATGCGACTATCATCGAAAAACCTTTCACAAATCGTCGATAGTATCCCAAGCAAGCCCCAAAAGCTCCTAACGGTAACATTCCTTGGAGGTTTCCAATCGACTATGGCGAAATTTTGTTTGGTCGACTCGAATACCGATCGAGATATCACATGACCCAAGAAGCTAACCTCCTCAACAGAACTCACACTTGCTTGAACTTAGCATATAAGCGCTTATCCGTAAAATTCGCAACACTATCCTCGGTGTTCGGCGTGTTCGGTCTCATTTTGCGAATAGACCAAAATGTCATCAATGAAGACAACTACGAACCGATCCAGATATGGTCGAAGATCCGATTCATCAAATCCATAAATACCGCAGGCCATTAGTAAGCCCAAATGGCATCACTAGGAACTCGTAGTGACCATATCTCATTCGAAGGCGGTCTTGGGTGCGTCAGAATCTCGAATTACAGAATCGATAATAGCCCGATCTCGGATCTATTTTCGAAAACACTAAGGCTCCTTGATTGATCGAACAAATCATCGATACGCGGTAACGGATATTTGTTCTTTATCGTCGCTTTATTAAGCTGACGATAGTTGATGCACAGCCTCATGGTTCCATCCTTATTTTTCACAAACAACACTGGCGCACCCCAAGGAGAAAAACTCAGGCGAGCAAAACCTCTATCCACCAATTCTTGCAACTGAGCTTTCAACTCCTTTAATTCCGTTGGTGCCATACGATACGGAGCTATCGAAATTGGAGTGGTACCGGTACCAATTCGATGCCAAACTCTATTTCTCGAGCAGTGGCAAACCGGCAATTCTTGTGGAAAACATCCGGTATTCACAAACCACTGGCACAGATTCGGGTTTCTTTTCTGACTCCTTGTCATCGAGCACATACGCAAGGTACGCTTCACACCCTTTTCTTACATATTTCTGGGCCAACATTGCTGATATTACAGCTGGCAACCCCTTTAAGTCCGTAGACTCAACCCGAATTATCTCGTTATTCACACACCTCAGATCGATAGTCTTGCTTTTGCAATTTACAACCGCATCGTGCATGGTCAACCAATCCAACCCAAGAATAACGTCGAATTAAATCGAACGGCAAAAGCATCAAGTCCGCCGGAAAACAAGAACCTCGAAACACTAGGGGACTTTTCTTACACACTTTGTTGACAAGCACGTAATGACCCAAGGGTTTGACACCGAATTACAAACTCGATGAGACTCGATAGGCAAAGTCTTCTTGGATGCTAAGGTTTCGCATATATAAGAATGAGTAGAACCAGGGTCAATCAAAGCAATCACATTAGTATCGAAAAGAGTGAAAGTACCGGTGATAACGTCGGGAGGATGCCTCCTCTCTCGTGCGCGGATGGCATATGCTCTAGCAGAGCACGGGTCTCGGATCGAACGATCGTATCGGTGGCTCCTCTCGATTACCACCCCTACCTCCACGAAATCCTCGGGGTCTACCTCTAGGCTGTCGCCCACTAGATCTTGCACCTTGCATCTTATTCTTCTCATCTAGTTCCGTGCAATCTCTAATGAAGTGGTCCTTGAACCACATCCGTAACAGGCAGGTTAACGGGCTTACCCCAACATTCACCTAGGTGTCGTCTTCCACATTGGGGGCATTCAGTGTCGCTCTTGACGATTATTGCCCACACTAGCTACCGATGTAGCTCGGGAGTTAAATCAATGGTCGGGCTCGATGGAAATTCCATGATCGCCCTCGACTTACTAGTGTCCTCCTGAATTTCTTCTACGATCGAGAAGCGGAGCTTTACTCACGATCTTTTACGATAATCTCTTGCTTCAAATTCAGCCTTCTTCTTCTCCTTTCCAAGTTCTTCCGCCTTGCGTGCTCGTTCGACTAGTGTTACGAACTCCTTTATCTCCAAAATACCCACTAGTAGCTTTAAATCTTCATTCAATCCTTCTTCAAATCTTTTGCACATAGCAACCTCATCAGCCACACACTCCCGAGCATACCGACTAAGTCTTACGAACTCATGTTCAGATTGAGATCTTGTCATACGGCCTTGCTTGAGCTCCAAAAATTCCTTACGTTTCTGATCGATGAACCGTTGACTAATATATTTCTTCCGAAATTCCGTTTGAAAGAAATCCCAAGTAACTTGTTCCTTTGGGACTATGGAAATCAAGGTCCTCCACCAATAGTAGGCTGAGTCTCGTAACAAAGATATAGCACACTTAAGACATTCATCGGGTGTGCATGACAGTTCATCAAACACTCTAATGGTGTTATCAAGCCAGAATTCGGCCCTTTCGGCATCATCGGTAACTATGGCCTTAAACTCCTTGGCCCCACGCTTCCTAATCAAGTCCACGGTGGTTTACTCAGCCTCACGGGATCGATGGCGATGGCATCACGGGCTCTTGGGGTGGATTATTTAAATTCGGGAATGGTTGGACAGTAGGATTAGTTCGGGCATCTTCTTGCGACCCACTCATTCATCATGGTGAAGAAGGCTTGTTTCGCCCCTTCATTTTGATTATTCGCGGATGACTGAGGCTCAACAAGCGGTGTCCTTTGCGCAGGAGCAGCCGCTACACTTTCAACGTCATCCGCCAAGGGTCTCTCTATCCGGGTTCCATCGCTAATCAAAACAAAAATTTCAACCGTCAAGTCATCACATTATTAAGCACTAACAATTTGGCATGTATAGCTAGACTCACACGCTCTATGGTAGTCCTAGAACCGACTAAACCATAGCTATGATACCAATAAAATTGTAACACCCCGAACCCGTGACCGTCGCCGATTGTCGGACACGAGGGTTAACGGGCCAAATCCTCTCAAGGTACCAACCAATTTGGCATTTCAGACAGGCTGGAAAACTGCATCACTGTCGCCTTAAAAATCATATCTCGAGTTCCAAAACTCGGAAACTGATTCCGTAAATTTTCCCTGAATTTAGACTCATATATCCATCCATTGATTTATTTCTAGAATTTTTGGTCGGCCCAATTGGTACAGTTTATTAGTTAAAGTCACCCATGTTACAGGGGTCGACTACACTGACCTTCGCGCGTTACAACTTGAATATCATCTCGTACAGAGCTCTAATGCTCATACCATTTGTTTCTAATGAAACTAGACTCAAAGGGGAATCTATTCATATAAGGCATGACTTCTAATTGTTTCTGGATAATTTATGGTAAATTTTCAAAGTCGCAACAGGGGACCCAGAAACTGTTCTGGCCCTGTCTCACGAGAACTTTAATATTTCTCAGTATACTGCTCATATGGTCGTTTCGTTTCGTCCATATAAAAATAGATTCATCAAGGTTCAATTTCATAATTTACTCACTATTTAATTCTACTTCTACTATTTTTAGTGATTTTTCAATCTCATCTCACTGCTGCTGTCCGCAACAGTTACTGCATGAGACTATGCCAATTTCATGAATCTTTCCTTGGCCTTAATCATCCATCATACATGACACAAATTATGGCCACCTTATCAAAATTAAAGTTTCTAAGACTCGTGGCTATAGGTTCTAGCATCCCACTCGGCGACCACATAGGCCATTTTCACATGGCTTAAAGTTTACAACCCACAGTTCAACAAAATATAATAGCCTATACATGCCAAATGTTCTTCAACAACGAAGACAATACCAAAAGATTTCAGCGGTGTGATGACTTCAACGACGGTTCCGATCACGCATAAACAATATGAGTCCGAGAGACCTAAAATGGGTGACAAGAAAACACCGAGTGAGTTTATAACTCAGTAAGTCATAAGCATTCATCAATCCTCGATAAAGTTACTACAACATGAACAATAAACGAGGCTAGGTACTCATCCATATCGAATCTATACCATAATTCCTCGGACCTTTTGGTCCAATCTCATACCAAGTCATACATCCACATTTCATATTCTACACAACAAGATATTTGAAGCATTTTCACACACTAACTCATTTCCACCACAATCATACAATTTCAATCATCACATAGATTTAAGGCTTACCAAATTTAACCCCGAGCATGAACGTATTTTCTATTCGTCATGAGCTCGAGGTACTTACCCGATCCGCTGTCCATACTCAACTCGATGGAGACACACCCTCCATATATATAGAGTACACACACACAGTGCTTAATACTCGATTTCGCACACTTAGTGCCACGCAATTTAAGCCCGCACACATAGTGCCATACCCTTCGAGCTCGCACATCCAAAGGTCAGTATTTTTCCAGCATGCACACTTAGTGCCATATATTTCCAGCATGCACACTTAGTGCCAATCTCGTCACCGTACACACGTATTGTTCAAGCACACTTAGTGCCGAAAGCAAACTTTCTACACATTTCACTATTTCTTTTACATTCAACAATTGTCATCACTCCATACACATACAATTTCATTTATATTTATATATAACATCCCATTAAATACAATTGCATAGATTTTACAATCATTTAAGCAATATCAAACATATGTGCTTAATGACTTACCTTGTGTTGGGCAAAATGGTTCCAACTCGGCTACTCGATGTTCTTTCCTTTGCCTTTGCTTGTTTCTCCACCTCGAGCTTCTTGAGCTTAGTCAATAAATTAACTAGTTTAACCGTCTTGCCAAATATTTATACATATATACATGACATCAACTATACTATCATCATTAATACATCAATTCACAAAATTTTATCTCATGAGCATATGACCCATTTTTACCCCATATGGCGAATGCTTCATTCATTACCCAACTAGCCATTCAACAATTTTCAACCTCATTACCACCCTTTTATGTCTAATTGTCTAAATGAGATTATCAACATGCCTATCTATAGCAGAATGTGCTAAAATTGATCTAACATCACCTACACACTTGATTAAATGGCCGAATACCTATACTATCAATTATGGCATCATTTTTTATTCTTTCAAACACTTAGTTTTCCTCCCATGAACACTTGGCCGAATTTCTTTTCTCTTCTAGCATAGCTTCACACCTATTTGTAACATCCTATGAATCCACATACATCACATTTCTACATAAATTTCTTTTACTTTTCTTCTACTTCCATTCACAACATCAAAGACACCATACACATATATCATTACAAAGCTTGACACTTAGCATGCAAATGACATCCACACAAACCCACCTTAGCCGAAACTTAACTCATCTTCATGCCTCACCACCACAACATCAAACATCAAACATCAATGATACCAAGAAGACAACACCCATGGCCGAATATCATCCCCATTTCATGGTAAAGGTTTAGACCATGGGTTAGGTGGAACTCAAACTATCAACTAAAACATGCATGAATCTCATGGATAACATCAACATACCTTAGTCTAGCAAACTCCATGGCTGATTTTCTCAAGCTTTCCCCCTTTCTTCTTAGTACATTCGCCAAGCAAGGAGAAAATGAGAGAATGAACACTTTTTTTTCCTTTTCTTTGTTTTTCTTCATATTCTCTTTCTTTTTTTTTTTCATTTCTTTATACTTTCTACATAATCCACTAACTAAACATGTTGGCAACATGTTTCCACTCATAGCATGGCCGGCCATCATGCTTCATTTTGGCTAATTTGACATGCAAGGACAACACTTTCCCACATGTATTAATAGGCCACCTTACATTTGCCTAGCACATTTCTAAATTTTCTCACATAAGTCCTATTTGATAAAAATTCACTTACAATTAACAAAATCCAAACATGAAATTTTCACACATGCATATATGCATATAATGAGCATCAATTATGATGGTTAATTATTATTATGACTCGGTTTAGTGGTCCCGAAACCACTTTCCGACTAGGGTCAATTTAGGGATGTCACACGTATCAATAATGGTTTGGCTTTCAATTCAGCTACTAACACAATGTCGGATCGAACGGACAAGTGCACATTCATCGCTCGTAAAGTGAATAATGATTTACAACTTAAGGCATTCGCAACCACATTCGCCTTTCTCGGGTGATAGTTAAAGACCGACTCATAATCCTTTAATGTACTCGAGCCAACGTCTTTGAGTCATCAAATATTGGAGACTTTTGTGATCCAAATACACATGGCACTTCTCACCGAATAAGTAATGTCGCCATATCTTTAAGGCGAATCGATGGCCGCCAATTCGAGATCATGGGTCGGATAATTTTTCTCATGTGGCTTTAATTGTCTCGACGCATAAGCCACAACTCGACCTTCTTGTATCAATACGCAACCTAACCCAAGTAGGAGGCGTCACTATAGATGACAAACTCTTTGCCCGATTCGGGTTGCACTAGAATTGGGGCTTGATCAAATAAGTTTTCAGTTGATCGAAACTTTTCGACATTTCTCCGTCCATTCGAACTTAACATCCTTTCGGAGTAGCTTCGTCATTGGCGTGGCTATCGTCGAGAAACCTTTTACAAATCGTCGGTAATAACCGGCAAGCCCCAAAAGCTCCGAACCTCAGTAATATTTCTCGGAGGCTTCCAGTCAAGTATGGCTGAAATTTTGTTCGGGTCGACTCGAATAGCCGATGCAGATACCACATGCCCCAAGAAGCTAACCTCTCTTTACCGGAACTCACACTTGCTGAACTTAGCATATAATTGCTTATCCCGTAAAATTTGCAGCACTAACCTCAGGTGTTCAGCATGTTCGGTCTTATTTCTTGAATAGACCAAGATGTCATCAATGAACACGACTACGAACCGATCCAAATATGGTCCGAAGATCCGATTCATCAAATCCATAAATACTGCAGGGGCATTAGTAAGCCCAAACGGCATCACTAGGAACTCGTAGTGACCATATCTTGTTCTGAAGGCCGTTTTGGGTACGTCCGAATCTCGAATTCGCAACTGATAATAGCCCGATCTCAAATCTATTTTCGAGAACACTGAGGCTCCCTTCAGTTGATCGAACAAATCATCGATACGCGGTAACGGATATTTGTTCTTTATCGTCGCTTTATTAAGCTGACGATAGTCGATGCACAGCCTTATGGTTCCATCCTTCTTTTTCACAAACAACACTGGTGCACCCCAAGGTGAAAAACTCGGGCGAGCAAAACCTCTATTCACCAATTCTTGCAACCGAAGTCATCAACTCCTTTAATTCGTTAGTGCCATACGATCACGGAGCCATCGAATTGGAGTGGTACCGGTACCAATTTGATGCCAAACTCTATTTCCGAACAGTGGTAAACGGCAATTCCTCAGGGAAAACATCCGGGTATTCACAGACCACCGGCACAGATTTGGGTTTCATTTCTAACTCCTTGTCATCAAGTACATACGCAAGGTATGCTTCACACCCCTTTCTTACGTATTTCTGAGCCAACATTGCTGATATTACAGCTGGCAATCCCTTTAAGTCCGTAGACTCAACCCGAATTATCTCGCTATTCGTGCACCTCAGATCAATAGTCTTGCTTTTGCAATTTACAACCACATCGTGCATGGTCAACCAATCCAAACCAAGAATAATGTCGAATTCGTCGAATGGCAAAAGCATCAAGTCCGTCAGAAAACAAGAACCTCGAAATACTAGGGGACTTTTCTCACACACTTTGTTGACGAGCACGTAATGACCCAAGGGGTTTGACACCCAAATTACAAACTCAGTAGACTTAATGGGCAAAGTCTTACTGGATGCTAAGGTTTCGCATATATAAGAATAAGTAGAACCAGGGTCAATCAAAGCGATCACATTAGTATTAAAGAGAGTGGAAGTACCGGTAATAATATTTGGCGAGGAAGCATCCTCACGTGCACGTATGGCATAAGTCTTAGCAGGAGCACGAGCCTCAGATCTGATGGTGGCATCTCTAGATCCTCTCTGACCGCCACTAGCATTGCCCGTGTTTCTAGACGGCCTACCTCGAGTTGTGGTAGCGTCCGGGTTCCCACTTTGATTTACGTTTTGTTCAGATAAGCTCGGGCAATCCTTAATAAAATAATCGACTGATCCGCACTTGTAACAGGAGCGGTCACGGAATCTACAACTCCCAGAATGCCATTTGCCACAATATTGGCACTCCATTCTGTCTCGACGATCATTGCCAACACTGGCGATCGAAGTGACTCGTGTGCCCATAGGGGGGTCGATCGCGGTCTCGTCTAGAAAAGCCCGAAATGTCTCTAGACCGGCCTAAGCCATCTCTAAATTTCTTTGATGACTGTGGGAAGGGCTTCCCCGAAGACCTCCTACGAAACTCCCTTGCTCCCACTTCAGCTTTTCTTTTCTCCATATTGAGCTCCTCACTTGCGCTTCGCTCGACAAGAGCCACAAACTCTCGGATTTCCAAAATGCCAACATACAGCTTATATCATCGTTCAGTCCATCTTCGAAGCGTTTACACATCACAGCTTCTGAAGAAATGCACTCGCGCGCGTACCGGCTAAGCCTCACAAATTTTCATTCGTAGTCGGTCACCGACATGGAACCTTGCTTAAGATCAAGGAATTCCTTTCGTTTTTGGTCCATAAATCTCTGACTGATATACTTCTTTCGAAATTCAGTTTGGAAGAACTCCCAAGTTACTTGCTCTCTAGACACCACAGAAGTCAGAGTACTCCACCAATAGTAGGCGGAATCGCGTAGCAAGGAGATAGTACACTTTAAGCATTCATCGGGTGTACATGATAACTCATCGAGCACCCGGATAGTGTTGTCCAACCAAAATTCAGCTTGCTCGGCATCGTCGCTATCCGTAGCTTTAAATTCAGTAGCCCCATGTTTTCGAATTCTATCGACTGGGGGCTTACTTGACCTTACTTGGTCAGTTACCGGAGGTATTGTAGGTGCGGGGGTTGCATTAGTCGGGAATGGAGGTTGTGGAACAGTCGTGTTAGTTCGAATGTATTGGTTAAACCAATCATTCATCACACTATAAAAGGCTTGCTTAGCCTCATCATTCGGATTGCTGGCAATAGGTTGAGAGTCCGGCGCTGTCCCTTGCGGGAGCAAGCGCCACACTCTCCACATCATCATCTATTGCTCGGTTGGGATCGGGATCCATTGCTATAAACAAACACAAACTCAAATTGTCAGAAATCACCACACTATCAATTTATCACTTAATGGCATGTATAGCTAGACCCCAAACATATCACGGTAGTCCTAGGATCGACTAAACCGTAGCTCTGATACCAATAAAATTGTAACACCCTGAACCCGAGACCGTTTCCGGTGTCGGACACGAGGGGTTAACAAGCCAAAACCACTTATGGCACCGGCCAATTTGACATTCCCAGGCAAGCTGGAAAACTGCGTCGCTGTCGCCTTAAAAAGCATATCTCGAGTTTCACAACTCGGAAACTGATTCCGTAAATTTTCCATGAATTTAGACTCATATATCCATCCATGGATTTATTTCTAGAATTTTTTGTCGGGCCAATTGGTACAGTTTATTAGTTAAAGTCGTCCATGTTACAGGGGTCGACTACACTGACCTTCGTGCGTTTCAACTTGAATATCTCTCTGTACAGGGTTTCAATACTGATGACGTTTGTTTCTAATGAAACTAGACTCAAAAAGGAATCTGCACATATAAGGCATGACTTCTAATTCATTCTGGATAATTTATGGTAAATTTTCAAAGTCGCGACAGGGGACCCAAAAACCGTTCTGGCCCTGTCTCACGAGAACTTTAATATCTCTCGGTATACTGTTCATATGATCGTTTCGTTACTTTCATATGAAAATAGACTCATCAAGGTTCGATCGCATAATTTATTCACTATTTAACACCATTCCTACAAATTTTGGTGATTTTTCACATCCACGTCACTGCAGCTGGCAGCATCTGTTTTAAGGTAGGCTTTACCTAATTTGTAGTCTCCATGGGCCAACTATAGTCTTGCCATACATGGGTCCACATATGATCATATTTAGCCATTCCAATGGCTGATCATGTGACCAACACTCCCATTCCAATCCATAATCACATCATGAAACCATATATAATTACAAACCACAAATGGTCTAATTCCATACTCCACTATTACGAACCATTTTCGCATGGCCGTACACATATACATCACAAGTACTTAAAAACAACCGAGGGTAGTTCTATACATGCCATATCCAAAACTCAACTAAAGGAGTACCAAAAAGGGCTTTGATAGTGTGGTTGACTTCAACTTCTATGATCCCGAATCCGATCGCTAGCGAGCAAAATCTATAAACAGAGAAACAAAGAAACGGAGTAAGCAATTTATGCTTAGTAAGTTTCGAGCCATAATATACACACAACCAAAGCATAGCATTCAAGTAGCTAAACAATAATTCATATGCACAATTTCTCAAAAACATGCTTACTTCACAATCCCAACTCTTATATTCATACACCAGTAACGGCGTAGTCAAGGCCGATAACTCATTTATCATTGGAGCGGATACGCACATAAACTTACTCACACGAAGCGTACCTTGTTGTTGGGAGTTTCACAAGCGCATTAACTGAAAATTTTCCAGCAGCTTATAAATTTCAAATCACATACCTTCGGAGTTTAACCGGATATAGCTACTCGTTCAAATGCCTTCGGGACATAGCCCGGTTATGGTAACCCGCACAAATGCCTTCGGGACTTAACCCGGATATCACAATTCGCACGAATGCCTTCGGGCTTAGCCCGGATATCATAGCTCACACAATTGCCTTCGGGCTTAGCCCGGATATCATAGCTCGCACAATTGCCTTCGGGCTTATCCTGGATATCACAATTCGCACATTCATACACATCTTTCTTTCAATTTCATAACAAACTTTTATGCTCAACTTACTTAATCAAGAATATCATTTCGGCTCAATGGCCACATACAATGGCACAATTTCGATTGCTTATTACTTCATTCAATCGAATCAAAATCTAAGTTTTGATACTCGAAAACTTACCTCGGATGTTGTCGAATGATTCCGATGGCTATTCGACTACTTTTTCCTTCCCTTTATCGGATTTGGTCCCTCTTTGCTCTTGAGCTTAATTTAGCAAATAAATTGATTCAATCATTTGAGTATCAAAAAGAGGAACTCAAGGCACTTAGCCCACATATATTCACTAGACATTAAAGTCACATAAGTACGGAATTCATGAATCGACTCAACACACAAAGCCTTCAACATGCTTACTCATGGCCGAACAACACAACCTCTTAGGTACTCATTCATGGGCCGATTATGCATGTTGATGTTGAGGCCAATTACATGTTTAATACCACACATGCATGGCACACATTTTACTAGCTAATGCTTTACATATTGGAGCTCAATACACATCTATCATTTGCTTCATAATCAAAACACAATCACATGAAAATACATACTTTGAGGTAGTATATATGTCATTCCAACACATCATGTGCAAACATATATATACATATAGGTGCATGGCCGAATCTCAAGGTGTTCATAACCATCTAAAACACAAATTTTTTTTTTACCATTCAAGTAACAAGCATAAATCATGCTCATGAATGCACCATGGCGAATACATCACAACCATACCCTTTCAACTTCGGTCATGGTTAAACAAAGAATTCAATGTCCTACTCAAGAATACTAAAAGAAATTTCAAGAGTAGTCAATCCATCATTACATGCATCATCAACAAGCTTCACATTTAGCATGCAATGGCTTTAACACAATATCAACCTTGGCCAAATACCATTTTCATGGCACAACAAGGATTTGAACCATGGCTAACATGCACATCAAGTTAGCAACCAAAACAAGCATGAACCTCATGACACAACCTCAAACATACCTTAATCTTGATGCAAGTATAGCCAAATCTCCTTCTAGTTCTCTTCTAAACCAAGCATGAAGCAAAATCCTTCCTTTTTCCTTAGTATTTTCGGCCAAAGAAGAGAAAAATGGATGAACAAAATTTTTCCTTTCCTTCTCTACAACTCACGGCAATGGGAGAAGATACCACACTCACACACATTTTTTTTCATTCTTTACTTACCCATACTCTTTATTTTATCATTTCTCCCTAATGCATCAACAAAACATGTTTCATGACATGTTTAACCCATACACCCTTGTCATGGCCGGCCACTACATGTTGGGGGGGGGGAATTTGACATGCAAATCCCTTATTTTTGCATGCATTATCTACTAGTCATCACACATTTCCCCATCACACTTTCAAAGTTTACTACTAGGTCCTTTCTAGTGAAATTCACCTTTATAACACTAAATCAAATCATCAAAAATGTCACACACAAATTAACACATATCATAGGCATCAAAATAAATTTTTAAATTATTTTTATGCCTCGGTTTTGTGGTCCCAAAACCACATCCCGACTAGGGTCAATTTTGGGCTGTCACACCTTCGGTATAGTGAACACCACACATTGGAACAAAATGATAAGTTCGGAAACAAAGACAGATTAACGCTACAAGGGTTGCTTGATAAGTCAGGTCAGTTTTTGGAGAATGATGAGAGTTGAACACACTCACAATATAGCTTAAAGTTAATAAAATGTTCATTAACCTTTTACAAGAGAAAAATATCTCATATTTATAGCCTAAACTATAGGTAGCTGAATGGCTATATGGGATGCTGAATGGACGGCTAAATTAAGCTAGAAAGAGACTAGAAGTTTCCTTGTAGTTTCTTGGACGTCCCTAGAATCTTCCTAGCTTAAAAAACATGAATGAACACCTTCTAGATGTTGATTGTTCAGCTGAACATTGATGGAGTTGTTGGGGAAGCTGAATAGTGTTGTCCATGTTCGGCCAAGGTGATTAAAATCAACTGAATGCTCCTTAAATGTGCTGCTTGGTTGAGCTAAAAGGACCTAGCTTTAATGAAAATTTTTGGGCACTCTAGCAGCCCTTTAAGTGTGAAAATATGGAACCGATCAGCCACAAGTGTGAATAGAACTTTTCAGAAAATGTGAACACAATAGATGCTGCTTGGGGGAGTTGGTTGGCCATCCTTGAGGAGAGAAAACAACACCATCTTTGGCCCTTGGTCTCCACAAAGGGGTGCATTTGTTGGCTGCCAAATCCATGCATGTTCCTAGACACATTAAATGGCAGCAAATTAATTGAATTAAAACACCATTAATTCGGCTAAGACAAATTAATTAGTAGCAGTTAAT
Organism: Gossypium arboreum; assembly: GCF_025698485.1. Taxonomy (NCBI): domain Eukaryota; kingdom Viridiplantae; phylum Streptophyta; class Magnoliopsida; order Malvales; family Malvaceae; genus Gossypium; species Gossypium arboreum. The sequence goes on from NC_069075.1 coordinate 72,630,748, forward strand.
AATTTTTTCCTAAACTAGACATATTTAAATTATATCTAAACTAGACACATTAAAACATATACTAATATAAGACATATTTAATACATTAAATTAAAATGTCTAGATTTAAGACACATTAAATTAATTAATTATTTTGAGCTAAAATTTAACTAATTAACTAACACAACTAATTAAGTTTATTCCAGCAACATAAATGCATTAAGTAAGTAAATTGGAACCAGCTCAATAAGCTAGCTTTGTGTCGAATTGAGCTCCTTTGAGCTGAAACGAATTAAGTCAGCTTGTAGAACGTTGCAAAATGAGCTTGTTGAGTTGGTCACTTGTTGATCAAACACTCATTCTTTCCAAGCTCAATCTATATAGCTTGAAATAGTCTCTTGGAACCTCTTTACTCGGCCTCGAGTGATTGGTCCCAACGGCAGCTCCAAGGGTTCGACAACTAGCTCCTTTGCCAAGCTCGCATCATTCAATGTTCTACAAGCTGGCTTAGTTTGTTTCAGCTCAAAGGAGCTCAATCCAACACAAAGTTAGCTTATTGAGCTGGTTTCAATTTATTTACTTAATGCATTTATGTTGCTGGAATGAACTTAATTAGTTATGTTAGTTGATTAGTTAAATTTCATCTCAAAATAATTAATTAATTTAATGTGTCTTAAATTTGGACATTTTAATTTAATGTATTAAATATGTCTTATATTAGTATATGTTTTAATGTGTCTAGTTTAGGACATAATTTTAATGTGTCTAGTTTAGAAAAATTTATTAGTCCGCTAATTAATTTGTCTTAGATGAATTAATGGTGTTTTAATTCAATTAATTTGTTGCCATTTAATGTGTCTAGGAACATGCATGGGATGGCATGGATTTGGTAGCCAACAAATGCACCCTTTCGTGGACACCAAGGGCCAAAGATGGTGTTGTTTTCTCTCCTCAAGGATGGCTGACCAACTCCCCCAAGCAGCATCTATTGTGTTCACATTTGCTGAAAAGTTCTATTCACACTTGTGGCTGATCGTTCCATGTTTTCACACATAAAGGGCTGCTGGAGTGCCCAAAAATATTCATTAAAGCCAAGTCATTTTAACTCAACCAAGCAGCACATATAAAGAGCATTCAAGTAGATTTTAATCATATTAGCCAAACATGGACAACACTATTTAGCTTCCCTAACAAATCCATCAATGTTTAGCTAAACAATCAACATTTAGAAGGTGTCCATTCATGTTTTCCAAGCTAGGAAGATTCTAGGGACGTCAAAGAAGCTACAAGGAAACTTCCAGCCTCTTTCTAGGTTAATTTAGCCATTCATTCAACATCCCATATAGCCATTCAGCTACCCATTGCTATAAATATGAGATGTTTTTCTCTTGTAAAAGGTTCATGAACATTTTATAAACTTTAAGCTATATTGTGAGTGTGTTCAACTCTCATCATTCTCCAAAGACTGACCTGACTTATCAAGCAACCCTTGTGGCGTCAATCCGTCTTTGTTTCCGAACTTATCACTTTGTTCCAAAGTGTAGCGTTCACTATACTGAAGGTTCCTATCTTGCATAGATAGAGGGTCTCGTCATTATCCTATTCACTTATCTTTCCATTGCCATTCTTTCCTTTCCTAAGTGTTCTTATAAGTTTTGGGTTAACATACAATTATTGTGTTAGTTCATTCTTGAACCTTAGTCGAACCACATTCCTGTTTACCTAGCCAACTTTGGCTCATTTCCATTTGAACCTTTCTTCTTCAATTTTAAGCCTATTTGCAAACTTTTTTTAAGCTTACTCAATTTAACGATCGGGCAAACTTTACAACTCAATTCTTAACCAAGGCAGGTGCGTATCATTTTGGTATCAGAGCTGGTTAAATTGAGGTAAGAATCAAAATTTTTTGATATTCCCGGGATTGTATTTTAGCCAAAAAAATTTTTAAAAAAAGGAAAAGAATATATATTGAAGTGTTAAAATTCAAAAATAGTTAAAAAAAAAGAATTATGAAATATTAAAAAAAAGGTGAAGTTCAGTTACATCGATTTCTTTCTATCCGAAATCTTTTCAATCCTCCCTCATACCAAACGACCACACTTAAAACCGTCATTTTTGTTTGTTAGCCTACCCATTTCCCAACATCAATCACTCACCCAACCCAACATCACTTTTGCAAACCGACTCACAACAGGATTCTGATTCGTCTAAGTAGTCATTGGAGAACTTTGAGAGGCGAACTTGAGCAGAAAAGGGCAAGACTGTGGTGAGACTATCCGAGAGAACAAAAGCTGAATTGTGTGAACTTTCTTTGTGAGAGAAGTGTGAAGATTTTTTGAGTGATTAAAATTCCATGTCTAGAAGTCCTGAAAGGAATCAAATGGACGGATGTGGTTTGCAACCCATTCGCAACGTTGCGGGTGAAGGAGCGCCTGACTTAACTTTACAAGCCCTCATGCGTGAAATAGAGAGGCTTTTTAGCGAAAGCTCAAGCCCATCGAGGATTGACTATTCTGAGTCGAGGCATGGGAACAATGTGAAAGAACCCTCGAGGTTGCAAGGCGACGACGTGGGCGACCTAATCAAAATCAGATGGAGCCTTATGAGTCAAGTGATCAAGAGAGCGACCACTCATCTGCTCAGAGTGTACGGAATCAAGGTCAACAAAACCAGGGTCATTCGAGAAAGAGATTGACCCGATGACAACCTCAAGAACATTAAAATGTCTATACCGCCATTCTAATGCAAAAATGATCCGGAAGCATATATGGAGTGGGAAAAAAATAGAGCTCGTTTTTTAGTGTCATAACTACTTGGAGAGTAAGAAAGTGAAGTTAGCTACAATAGAGTTTTCTGATTATGCAATCGTATGGTGGGATCAGCTCGTGACTAGTCGAAAGAGGAACGGGGAAAGGCCTATCTCGACTTGGGCCGAAATGAAGGTTGTTATGCGGAAACGCTTTGTTCCCTTATACTATCACTGAGATTTGAACCAACAGCTGTAAAATCTCACTCAAGGCAACTGAAGTGTTGAAGATTATTACAAAGAAATAGAGGTTGCTATGGTACGAGCCGACATGGAGGAAGATCTTGAAGTGACGATGGCGAGATTTCTAGCAGGCTTGAATCGATACATCGCCAATATAGTGGAACTTTAGCACTATGTTGAATTGATGGACATGGTCCATATGGTAATAAAAGTTGTAACACCCGTGCCGAGACCGTTCTTGAGTCGGACGAGGGGTTAATGAGACTTAATTCACTTATTTGCACAGTCCATTTTAAATTTCCAGACGAGCTGGCTAACTGCGTCACTGTCACCTTAAAAATCATATCTCGAGTTCCAAAACTCGAAAACCAGTTCCGTAAATTTTTCATGAAACTAGACTCATATATCCATCTACAAATTGTTTTCTAGAATTTTTGGTCGAGCCAATTAGTACAGTTTATTAGTTAAAGTCTCCCCTGTTACAGGGTTCGACTATTCTGACCTTCATGCATTACGACTTGGATATCTCCCTGTACAGGGCTTCACTACTGATGCCGTTTGTTTCTATAGAAACTAGACTCGAAAGGGAATCTATAAATATATGGCATGGCTTCTAATTATCTCTGGTTAATTTATAATGAATTTCCAAAGTCGGAACAGGGAATCCAGAAACCGTTCTGGCCCTGTTTCGCAAAAACTTTAAAATCTCATAAAATACCGTTCATATGATCGTTTCGTTACTTCCCTATGAAAATAGATTCAACAAGGTTAAATTAAATAATTTATTCACTATTTAACTCCATTCCTACTATTTTTAGTGATTTTTCAAATTCACACCACTGCTGCTGTCAGCATCTGTTTTTAAGGTAGACTTTACCTATTTCATAGTTTCCATGAATCAACTAGCCCTTTAGCATATATAGCACAAAATATGATCATGATTAACCATTCCAATGGCTAATCGTTTCCAAACATTTCCATACCTCTTAATGAACAACATACAAAACGATTATAATACTATGCTCAAAGTGTATATAAGCCATTTTCGCATGGCTATCCAAATTTATACAAAACCAAAGGGTACATGACCAACAACAAAAAGGGTAGTCCTATACATGCCATTTCAAAGTTCAACCAAAAGTGTACCAAAAGGGGCTTTGATAGTGTGGACGACTTCGACTTCGAAAATCCCGAGTCCGATAGCTGACGAACCAAAATCTGTAACACCCCAAACCCGTGACCGTCACCGGATTTGACCACAAGGTGTTACCGGGCTTACTTCCCTTATTTCTCTCTTGGAAATAATTAATTTCTGTTCCGGGCAGGCTGGCTAACTGCGTCACTGTTACCTTAAAAATCATATCTCGAGTTCCAGAACTCGAAAATCAGTTCCGTAACTTTTCCCTAAAACTAGACTCATAATTCCATCTACACATTTTTTTCTAGAATTTTTGGTCGAGCAAATTAGTACAGTTTATTAGTTAAAGTCTCCCCTATTTCAGGGTTCGACTACACTGACCTTTGCGCACTACGACTTGGATATCTTCCTGTACAGGGCTCCAAAACTTATGCCGTTTGTTTCTAAAGAAACTAGACTCACAAAGAAATCTGTACATATAGAGTATGACTTCTAATTCTCTCTGGTTAATTTATAGTGAATTTTCAAAGTCGGAGCAGGGGATCCAGAAACCGTTCTGGCCCTGTTTCACGAAAACCTGATTATCTCTTAAAATCCGACTCATATGACCGTTTCGTTTCTTCCATTTGAAAGTAGATTCATCAGGGTTCAATTTCATAATTTATTCACTATTTAATTCTACTTCTACTATTTTTAGTGATTTTTCAATCTCACATCACTGCTGCTGTCAGCATCTGTTACTAAGGCAAACAATGCCTATTTCATAATTCCTCCATGACCCAACTAATCATCCATCATTCATATCACAAATTATGACCACCTTATCAAAATTGAGATTTTTAAGACTCATGAATAAGTGTTTTGGAACCAAATCCATCCAACCATATGGGCCATTTTCGCATGGCTAAAGTTTACAACCCAAATTTCAACAAAACAAAATAGCCTATACATGCCAAATGTTCTCCTAGATCGACTAAGAAGACAATACCAAAGATTGCTTGCGGTGTGATGACTTAGTTGGCGGTTCCGAGCATACAAAAGAGACGAGTCCACGAGACCTAAAATGGGTGACAAGAAAATACCGAGTGAGTTTATAACTCAGTAAGTCATAAGCACTTTACAATTATCCATTAGCTAAATTCATCACAAAGTGAAACAATGAAACAAGGCTAATTGTTCCATCCATATCGAACTATACCATAGTTCCTTAGACCTTTCGGTTCAATCTCAAACCAAGTCATACATTCACATTTCATATTCTATTCAATAAGATATTTGAGTCATTTTTATACACCAACTCATTTTCACCACAATCATACAATTGTAATCATCACATAGATTTAAAGCTTACCAAGCTCAACCCGAGCATGACCATAGTGCCTATTCGCCATGAGCTCAAGGTACTTACCCGATCCGCTGTCCGGGATTAACTCGATAATGTCGCACACTCAGTGCCAATTGTAACGCAAGAGCATATAGTGAATCCGCACACTTAGTGCTATATATTTTCAGCTCGCACACTTAGTGCTATATAATTTTCAGCTCGCACACTTAGTGCTATATATTTTCAGCTCGCACACTTAGTGCTATATATTTTCAGTTCGCACACTTAGTGCTGTACAATTTTTAAACCCGCACACTTAGTGCCAATCTTATCACCGTGTCCATTTATACCCGCACACTTAGTGCCGAGACCAATAACTTATGCATGTTGCTGCCTTTATACATTCAACAATGGCATCATTCTATACACATACATTTTCATTTACACATCAACTCATTTAAACACAATTGCGTATATATTATGGTCATTTACATCAACACCAAATATATGCTTAATGACTTACCTTGTGTTGGGCAAATAATCCCAAGTCGGCTACTCGATGACCTTCGATTTCCCCTTGTTGGACGCCTCTCCTTTAGGATCTTGAGCTTAAACAATTAAATCAACCCATTCAACCACTTTGTAAAATATTTGTATCACACATTAAAATTTCATTTCATAGGATACACATGACAAATTCTTATCCTTCTACCCCATGCTTTTGAACTATTTGGTTCACAACCTTAGGCTATCACCCTATTGCCAACTATCCTAATCAAGGATAGTATCACAAGTGTGTACACCCATATGGCCGAATGTGCAAGATTAAATTCAACACCACCTATGTGCTTAATTAGGCGGCCAAATATACATAAGCACATTTAGCATTTGATACATTTGGCCTTAGCATAGATTTCATTAAAAGTCCCTATTAGCCACTTCACCATCAATTATCTCATCTACTTAATATTTCATACTTATCATGCTAGCCGAATATTACTTATTTAAGTTCAACACCCTTATATACCACACTAGCACCAAATATGATATCTAATTCTTCTCTTTCTCTTTTCATCAAGACAACCTATATGAACATTTAACTAATTCAAACTTCACCCTCTTAATGCCCATTATAGCCGAATGTACCAAGCATTTATCATTTTGCAACATGAATTCTATAGCATGGCCGAATACTCATGCACATACACACACAACAACAAGAACTCAATGACCTAAAATCTCCTTTTATTAAACATTTGAACTCACTCCTCTTCATGCTTCATTACAACAACATCAAAACACCAACCAAGAAAGACAACATCCATGGCGAATTTCATCTCCATCAAATAGCAAAAGAAATCTAAACCATGGGCTAGGTAGAACTTAAACTAACAACTAAAGCATGCATGCATCTCATGGAATATCATCAAACATACCTTAGTCTAGCAACCACCATAGCCGATTTTTCTCAAGCTCTTCCCCCTTCTTCTCTTGCTTCTATTCGGCCAAGACTACCAAAGGATGAACAACTATTTTCTTTTCTTTCTTTCTTTGTTTTTGTCACGGCAAGGGGGCATCTACACATTATTATTATTTTTTGTTATCATCATTTTCTTTTTCCATTTCTTTAATACTAACTTTCTTATTTTATTGTTTCCTACATGCATCACTAGTCTAACATGTTGGAGACATGTTTCCACCCATAGCATGGCCGGCCATCATGCTCCAATTTGGCTAATTTGACATGCAAGGACAAACACTTTTCCACATGTATTAATAGGCCATTTAAAATTAGCCTATCATATTTCACCACGTCTCGCATTGATCCCTATTTTATAATTTCTCATACAATTGGTAAAATTAGAGAATGAAACTTCCACATGTGCATGTACACCCACAATAAGCATAGAATATAGCAATTAATTATTTTTATGACTCGATTTTGTGGTCCCGAAACCACTTTCCGACTAGGGTCAATTTGGGGTTTGTCACAACTCTCCTCACTTAAGAAATTTTAGTCCCGAAAATCTTAGAGTAAATAGGCTCGGGTATCGCTCTTTCATAGAGTCCTCAAGTTCCCAAGTGGCTTCTTCAATTCCGTGTTTATGCCACAACACCTTCACTAATGGAATTTTCTTATTTCGCAACTCTTTTACTTCACGCATCAGAATGCGAACCGGCTCTTCTTCATAACTCAAATTAGGCTGAATCTCAATCTCAGATGGAGTGATTACGTGCGACGGGTCGGATCTATATCGTCGAAGCATCGAGACTTGGAAAACGTTGTAAATCTTTTCGAGCTCAGGGGGTAAAATTAATCGGTACGCTACTGGCCCAACTCGTTCGGATACTTCATACGGACCGATGAATCTCGGACTCAATTTGCCCTTACGGCAAAATCTAAGCACCTTCTTCCAGGGTGAGACTTTGAGAAATACCTTGTCTCGAACACGATATTCAATGTCTTTTCTTCTCAAATCCGCATCGACTTTTGGCGATCCGGCGACTTTCAAACTTTCACGAATTACTCAAACTTTACGCTCGGCATTCTTAATCAAATCAACCTCAAGATTTTACTTTCACTAAGTTCAGTCCAGAATAATGGGGTACGGCATTTACGATCAGTATAAAGCCTCGTAAGGCGCCATCTTAATACTTGATTGAAAACTATTGTTGTGCGAATTCAATCAAAGGTAAATACTGTTCCCATGAACCACTAAACTCAAGGATGCAACATCTCAACATATCCTCGAGTATTTGAATTATCCGTTCGGATTGACCATCGGTTTGGGGATGAAAAGAAGTACTAAAATGCAGCTTGGTACCCAAAGCCTCTTGCAATTTCTTCCAAAACGCGATGTAAATGTTGGGTCTCTATCCGACACGATAGAAATAGGTACCCCATGCAATCGAACAATTTGGGAGATGTATAATTTCGCCAATTTATCGGCGAAAAATCCAAAGACGAGGGATAAAATGAGCAGACTTGGTCGATCTATCAACAATGACCCAAACCGAAGTCTTTCTTATTACGAGTCAATGGTAACCTGACACAAAGTCCATTGTGACTCGATCCCATTTCCACTCGGGTATCGTGATTGGTGAAGTAATCCCGATGGCACTTGATGTTCCGCTTTCACTTGTTGACATATCAAACACTTTGAAACAAATTAAAATGTCCCGTTTCATCTGGGCCACCAAAATTGACGTTTGGTCATTGTACATTTTAGTACTACCGGGTGGATCGACATTCGACTCTTGTGAGCCTCGTTCAAAATCATCGAAACAAGTTCAATTCCTTGGAATACATAATCGACCCTTGAATGTCAAGCAATCATTGTCATCAATCTGAAATTCGATTCCTCATTCAAAACACATTCGCTCGCTTAGCGACCAATTCGCAATCGACCTTCCGAGATTCGAGTACTTGATGAATCAATAACGGTTTGGTCTCTAATTCGACTACTAGCACCTCATCGGGTGAAACGGATAGATGAGCATCCATCGCTCTCAAAGCGATGCGGTTTTACGACTTAAAGCATCACCACCACGTTAGCCTTTCCGGGTGATAATCAATGACAAGTTCATAATCTTTCGACAACTCAAGCCAACGTCTTTATCGCAGATTTAGATCTCTTCGAGTCATCAAATATTTAAGACTTTTGTGGTCCGAATAAATATGACACCTTTCTCCAAACAAGTAATGTCCACATATTTTCAAAGGCGAACACTATGGTCGCTAGTTCAAGGTCATGGGTGGGATAGTTTCTCTCATGCGGCTTTAGTTGTCTCGACGCGTAAGCCACAACTCGACCTTCTTGCATCAACACACAACCTAGCCCAAGCAAGGATGCGCCATCAGACGTGACAAACTCTTTCTGGACTCCAATTGTACTAGTAGGGGCCTCGGTTAAACAGGTTTTAGTCAATCGAAACTTTCTTGACAGCGTTACGACCACTCGAACTTAACATCTTTTGGAGTAGTTTCATCATCGGCGCAACTATCGTCGAAAAACCTTTCACAAATCGTCGATAGTATCCGCAAGCCCCAAAAGCTCCTAACTTCGGTAACATTCCTTGAGGTTTCCAATCGACTATAGCCGAAATTTTGTTGGGTCCACCCGACACCGTCACGGACACCACGTGCCCCAAAAGCTAACCTCTCTTAACCAAAATTCACATTCTTGAACCTTGCATGATAATCGCTTATCTCGTAAAATTTGTAACACTAGCCTCGGTGTTCAAGCATGCTCAAGATATCATCTCTCGAATAGACCAAAATGTCATCGACACGGGCTATTGAGATCGGCGTAAGTACCGGTACAACCGATGCCAAATTCCACTTCTCGAACCGGTGGCAATCCGGTAACTCCTCGGGAAAAACATCCGAATACTCACAAACCACTGTACCGATTCGAGTTTCCTTTCCGTCTCTTTACTTTCAAACACATACGTAAGGTATGTTTCACACCCCTTTTTTCACATACCTCCGAGCGGTCATAGAAGATACTATTGCTGGCACTCTTTTTAAATCGATGGTTTTCCTTTTGCGGTCCACCTTTGCATCATGTACGGTCGAGCAATCTATACCAAGAATAACATCGAATTCATCAAATGGTAGAAGAAGCAGATCGGTGGAAAACAGATTCTCGAATTATTAAGGGCATCTCTTGCACACTTTATCAACGAGTGCGTATTGACCCAAAGGGTTTGACACTCGAATTACGAACTCGAGAGACTCAACGGTAGAGTCTTCTTGGATGCTAAGGTTTCACATACATATGAATGAGTAGAGCCGGGGTCAATCAATGCAATCACACTAGTATCAAATAGAGTGAAAGTACCCGGTGATAACGTTAGGGAGGTTGCCTCCTCTTGTCTTGTGGATAGCATATGCTCTAGCAGAGCACGAGTCTCGGATCGAACAACCGTGCAGAGGCCCTCTCGATTACCACCCCTACCTCCTAAAATCCTTGGGGTCTACCTCTAGCCGTCGTCCCACTAGATCTTGCACCTTGCATCTTATTCTTCTCATCTAGCTCCGTGCAATCTCTAATGAAGTGGTCCTTGAACCGCATCCATAATGAGCCCTATTAATGACTTACCCCAACATTCACCTATGTGTAGTCTTCCACATTGGGGGCATTCGGGCTTTTCTTGACGATTATTGCCCACACTAGCTACTGAAGTAGCTCGTGAGTCCATCGATGGTCGTGCACTAATGGAAATCCCGATGCGCCTCGACTTATTTGTGTCCTCTCTGAGCTTCTTTACTGTTGAAAATGGAGCTTTACCGTCGATCTTTTACGATAATCTCTAGCTTCAAATTCGGTCTTCTTCTTCTCCCTTCCGAGCTCTTCCGCCTTGCAGGCTCGTTCAACTAGTGTTACAAATTCTTTTATCTCCAAAATACCCACCAGTAGCTTTAAATCTTCATTCAATCCCTCTTCAAATCTTTTGCACATAGCAACCTCATCAACCATACACTCCCGAGCATACCGACTAAGTCTTACGAACTCATGTTCGTATTTAGATACGGTCATCCGGCCTTGCTTGAGTTCCAAGAACTCCTTACGCTTCTGATCGATGAACCATTGACTAATGTATTTCTTTGAAATTGGATTGAAAGAAATCCCAAGTAACTCGTTCATTTGGGACTATGGAAATTAAAGTCCTCCACCAATAGTAAGTCGAGTCTACTTAACAAGGATATAGCACACTTAAGACATTCATCGGTGTGCATGCAGTTCATCTAACACTCGAATGGTGTTATCGAGCGAACTTCGGCCTTTTCGGCATCATCAATAACTATGGCCTTGAACCCCCGCCCCACGCTTCCTAATCAAGTCCACGGTGGTTTACTCACCTCACGAGATTAGTAATTGGAGGCATTGCGGGCTCTTGGGGTGGGGTATTTGAATTCGGGAATGGTTGGACAGTAGGATTGGTTCGGGCATATTCGCGACCCACTCATTCATCATGGTGAAGAAGGCTTGTTTCGCCTCTTCATTTTGATTATTCGCGGATGACTGAGGCTCAACAGGCGGTGTCCCTTGCGCGGAGCAGCCGCTACACTTTCAACGTCGTTCGCCAAGGGTCTCTCTACCCGGGTTCCATTTGCTACCCAAGACAAAAATTTCAACCGTCGAAGTCATCACATTATTAAGCACTAACAATTTGGCATGTATAGCTAGACTCACGCGCTATGGTAGTCCTAGAACCGACTAAACCATAGCTCGATACCAATAAATGTAACACCCCAAACCCGTGACCGTCACGGATTTGACCACAAGGTGTTACCTGGGCTTACTTCCTTATTTCTCTCTTGGAAATAATTAATTTACATTAAGGCAGGCTGGCTAACTGCGTCACTGTTACCTTAAAATCATATCTCGAGTTCCAGAACTCGAAAATCAGTTCCGTAACTTTTCCCTAAAACTAGACTCATAATTCCATCTACACATTTTTTTCTAGAATTTTTGGTCGAGCAAATTAGTACAGTTTATTAGTTAAAGTCTCCCCTGTTTCAGGGTTTGACTACACTGACCTTTGCACACTACGACTTGGATATCTTCCTGTACAGGGCTCCAAAACTTATGCCGTTTGTTTCTAAAGAAACTAGACTCACAAAGAAATCTGTACATATAGAGTATGACTTCTAATTCTCTCTGGTTAATTTATAGTGAATTTTCAAAGTCGGAGCAGGGGATCCAGAAACTGTTCTGGCCCTGTTTCACGAAAACCTGATTATCTCTTAAAATCCGACTCATATGACCGTTTCGTTTCTTCCATTTGAAAGTAGATTCATCAGGGTTCAATTTCATAATTTATTCACTATTTAATTCTACTTCTACTATTTTTAGTGATTTTCAATCTCACATCACTGCTGCTGTCAGCATCTGTTACTAAGGCAAACAATGCCTATTTCATAATTCCTCCATGACCCAACTAATCATCCATCATTCATATCACAAATTATGACCACCTTATCAAAATTGAGATTTTAAGACTCATGAATAAGTGTTTTGGAACCAAATCCATCCAACCATATGGGCCATTTTCGCATGGCTAAAGTTTACAACCCAAATTTCAACAAAACAAAAAGCCTATACATGCCAAATGTTCTCCTAGATCGACTAAGAAGACAATACCAAAGATTGCTTGCGGTGTGATGACTTAGTTGACGGTTCCGAGCACACAAAAGAGACGAGTCCACGAGACCTAAAATGGGTGACAAGAAAACACCGAGTGAGTTTATAACTCGAAGAAGTCATAAGCACTTTACAATTATCCATTAGCTAAATTCATCACAAAGTGAAACAATGAAACAAGGCTAATTGTTCCATCCATATCGAACTATACCATAGTTCCTTAGACCTTCGGTTCAATCTCGCACCAAGTCATACATTCACATTTCATATTCTATTCAATAAGATATTTGAGTCATTTTTATACACCAACTCATTTTCACCACAATCATACAATTGTAATAATCACATAGATTTAAAGCTTACCAAGCTCAACCCCGAGCATGACCATAGTGCCTATTCGCCATGAGCTCAAGGTACTTACCCGATCCGCTGCCCGGGATTAACTCGATAATGTCGCACACTCAGTGCCAATTGTAACGCAAGAGCATATAGTGATTCCCCACACTTAGTGCTATATATTTTCAGCTCGCACACTTAGTGCTATATAATTTTCAGCTCGCACACTTAGTGCTATATATTTTCAGCTCGCACACTTAGTGCTATATATTTTCAGTTCGCACACTTAGTGCTGTACAATTTTTAAACCCGCACACTTAGTGCCAATCTTATCACCGTGTCCATTTATACCCGCACACTTAGTGCCGAGACCAATAACTTATGCATGTTCTTTGCCTTTATACATTCAACAACGGCATCATTCTATACACATACATTTTCATTTACACATCAACTCATTTAAACACAATTGCGTATATATTATGGTCATTTACATCAACACCAAATATATGCTTAATGACTTACCTTGTGTTGGGAAAATAATCCCAAGTCGGCTACTCGATGACCTTCGATTTCCCTTGTTGGACGCTCTCCTTTAGGATCTTGAGCTTAAACAATTAAATCAACCCATTCAACCACTTTGTAAAATATTTGTATCACACATTAAAATTTCATTTCATAGGATACACATGACAAATTCTTATCCTTCTACCCCATGCTTTTGAACTATTTGGTTCACAACCTTAGGCTATCACCCTATTGCCAACTATCCTAATCAAGGATAGTATCACAAGTGTGTACACCCATATGGCCGAATGTGCAAGATTAAATTCAACACCACCTATGTGCTTAATTAGGCGCCGAATATACATAAGCACATTTAGCATTTGATACATTCGGCCTTAGCATAGATTTCATTAAAAGTCCTATTAGCCACTTCACCATCAATTATCTCATCTACTTAATATTTCATACTTATCATGCTAGCGAATATTACTTATTTAAGTTCAACACCCTTATATACCACACTAGCACCAAATATGATATCTAATTCTTCTCTTTCTCTTTTCATCAAGACAACCTATATGAACATTTAACTAATTCAAACTTCACCCTCTTAATGCCCATTATAACCGAATGTACCAAGCATTTATCATTTTGCAACATGAATTCTATAGCATGGCGAATACTCATGCACATACACACACAACAACAAGAACTCAATGACCTAAAATCTCCTTTTATTAAACATTTGAACTCACTCCTCTTCATGCTTCATTACAACAACATCAAAACACCAACCAAGAAAGACAACATCCATGGTCAATTTCATCTCCATCAAATAGCAAAAGAAATCTAAACCATGGGCTAGGTAGAACTTAAACTAACAACTAAAGCATGCATGCATCTCATGGAATATCATCAAACATACCTTAGTCTAGCAACCACCATAGCCGATTTTTCTCAAGCTCTTCCCCTTCTTCCCTTGCTTCTATTCGCCAAGACTACCAAAGGATGAACAACTATTTTCTTTTCTTTCTTTCTTTGTTTTGTCACGCAAAGGGGCATCTACACATTATTATTATTTTTTGTTATCATCATTTTCTTTTTCCATTTCTTTAATACTAACTTTCTTATTTTATTGTTTCCTACATGCATCACTAGTCTAACATGTTGGAGACATGTTTCCACCCATAGCATGGCCGCCATCATGCTCCAATTTGGCTAATTTGACATGCAAGGACAAACACTTTTCCACATGTATTAATAGGCCATTTAAAATTAGCCTATCATATTTCACCACGTCTCGCATTGATCCCTATTTTATAATTTCTCATACAATTGGTAAAATTAGAGAATGAAACTTCCACATGTGCATGTACACCCACAATAAGCATAGAATATAGCAATTAATTATTTTTATGACTCGGTTTTGTGGTCCCGAAACCACTTTCCGACTAGGGTCAATTTGGGGCTGTCACAAAATCTATAAAACAGAGATTCAAAGAAACGGAGTAAGCATTAAATGCTTAGTAAGTTTTGAGCCATGAAATTAGACACAACTAAAGTGTAGCATTCATATGGCTAAACGGATAATTTCATATGCACAAATTCTCAATATCATACTTACTTCACATTACCAACCCTTATATTCATACACAAAAGATCAACTTAGCCAAAGGCCGGTAGCTCATTTATCATTGGCGAATACTATTTGTAAGGGATCAACTAATTCAATGCATATCTGAAACATACCTCATCTTTGGGATTTTACTGGCGTATTAATTGAAACTATTACAGCAAGGTCGCTCATTCCCAAGACAAGTACCTTTGGGATTTAACCGGATATAGCTACTCGCTCGAATGCCTTGGGACATAGCAGGATATAGTAACTCACACAAATGCCTTGGGACTTAGCAGGATATAGTAACTTCGACGAATGCCTTGGGACTTAGC
This sequence comes from Gossypium arboreum, assembly GCF_025698485.1. Classification (NCBI taxonomy): domain Eukaryota; kingdom Viridiplantae; phylum Streptophyta; class Magnoliopsida; order Malvales; family Malvaceae; genus Gossypium; species Gossypium arboreum. The sequence goes on from NC_069075.1 coordinate 72,646,122, forward strand.
CGGATATAGTAACTCGCACGAATGCCTTGGGACTTAGCCGGATATAGTAACTCGCACGAATGCCTTGGGACTTAGCCGGATATAGTAACTCGCACAAATGCCTTCGGGACTTAGCCGGAACTAGTCACTAAGCGAAATGCCTTGGGACTTAGCCGGTTATCATCCAAATATTCATGCACATATCAATAAATCATGACACATCTATATTTCATTTTCATAATTAGAGTTCAAACACAAGTCACGTATTAAGCAATCCCATTTTTGGCTCACTAGCCACATACAAACAGCATGGTTTAGTTTGCTTTATGACATGATCTCTATGCACATACGGCTACCCGTCATACGTATAGACTAATTAACTCAACATATAATTCAAGTAGAATCATCATATCACCGTATATTTGTTATGCTCATACGTCATGACTTAATCAAATCGTAAACTAAGTCTCGTTACTCGAAAACTTACCTCGGATGTTGTCGAACGATTTCGATGGCTATTCGACCACTTTTTCCTTCCCTTTATCGGATTTAGTTCCCCTTTGCTCTTGAGCTTAATTTAACAAATAAATTGATTTAATCATTTTGAACATCAAAGAGGAATTCAAGGTACTTAGCCCTTATATAATAGGCATTAGAGTCATATATGTATGAAATCACGAATCAAATTCAACATATTAGCCAATATTCTCCTTAGCCGAATTTTCTAAGTCAAGATAAAGCCATCAATATGCTTACCTATGGCCGAACATACACATCAACCTATGTACTCATTCATGTGGCCGAATATGCATGTCTATGTTGAGGCCGATTGTATACTTAATACATTCTACAAATATGGTCACTTGTATTGACTAAATACCATTTTGTTTCAAGTTCAAAACTCGGCTAATACACATATATACACTAGAAATCAAATACTAACATTTGCACTTCACCTTAATAGCTAGCTTAGCAAACCTTGATTTAACATATAATTGTTCATAACACAATTTAAGCATACTCTCCATTCCATCAATTCCAAAACACATAAATTGCTCAATAATGTTCAAAATTATATTCGGCCTTAGCACACAACTTGCTAGCCGATTCTTCTCCATCTAGCAACTAATGCACATGTGTGCTCATTTGTTAGACTCTACTTCATCTAACAACAACCATATTTTTCTTCTACTTCCTACCATGGCCGAATGCTCAAGATACCTCAATACCGAAACTTTTAACTTGGGTTGCTTAAAGAACTTGGTGATGAGTTCAAATTTATCTAACACCTCAAGCATCATAACACGTCCATATAGCTAACATGCTAATAGTATCAAGGCTTCAACCAAACTTTTGAAGCCTCTTAGTGAATACTAACTCTTTAATAACCCCAAATCCATCCATGAGATAGTTAGAATTTAGACTAATCATCCAAGGGATGTATGAACTTTCAAAGCAACATTAAACATACCTTAATCTAGTGAACCACCATAACCGATTTTCTCCAAGCTCTTTCCCTTCCTTTCTTTCCTCTATTCGCCAAAGATGTTCAAGAATGAACACTTTTTTTTGTTTTCTTTCTTCAATTCACTAAGCAATGGGGGGAACATGGATGAGACAATTTTTTTCATCACTCCTCCCTTTGCATTACTTTAATACTAACCCCTTTTTCTTATTCTTTCTAACATAACACACTAACACAACATGTTTGCAACATGTTTCCACCCATAGTATGGCCGGCCACTAGTTCAATTTTTGGGTAATTTGACATGCAAACCCATCATTTTTATAACATGCATTAATAGGCCACTTTACATTTGCCTAGCACATTTCTAAATTTTCTCACATAAGTCCTATTTACTAAAATTCACCTAGAATTAACAAAATTCAAATATGAAATTTTCATGCATATATACATAAAATAAGCATCAAACATGACAGCTAATTATTTTTGTGACTCGGTTTTGTGGTCTCGAAACCACTTCCCGACTAGGGTCACATTAGGGCTATCACAAAAGTCGAGAAATAATTCAAGTGGAAGGGAGCCAATTGAGCCTACCCATTCTCTTCTGCTAACAAGTGGAGTCAAAGGCCGAGCAAAACTCTCATTCCTTCCAAGGAACTTGTCATAGCCATTAAATCCAATCAACCAAGTGGTGAGGCAAGTAAGAACAAGAACGAACTTGCTTCCAATTGTTCTCGAGATATTAAGTGTTTCAAGTGTCAAGGGAGGGAACACATTGCTAGTCAATGTCCCAATTGTCGGGTGATGGTGGTTCGACCAAATGGTGAAATTGAGTCCGAAGATGAAAAGGAGAAAGGACCTAAAACCTCTACCGACAAAGAAGAACTTGAGATGCCTATCGAAGGAGAGATAATCATTGTAAAACAAAGTTTAAACATCCAAGGAGTTAAAGATAAACAACAATGAGAAAATATTTTTCACACTCGCTGCTACGTTTAAGGCAAAATGTGTAGCTTGATAATCGACAGAGGGAGTTGCACCAACGTTGCGAATACCATGCTCATTGAAAGACTCGGCTTAGCCACAATGAAGCATCCAAATCCTTACAAATTGTAGTGGTTAAATAACGGTGGTGAACTCAAAGTAACCAAGCAAACGAAGGTGGCATTTTCGATAGGCAAGTACCAAGATAAGGTGATGTGTGATGTTGTGCCGATGCACGCGGGACACCTTCTGTTGGGTCATCCTTGGCAATTCGACCGACAAGTTGTCCATGATGTTTACACGAATAGATACTGATTCAAGCATCTTGGAAGGAACATCACTTTAGCCCCTCTTACACCGAAGCAAGTCTATGAAGACCAGCTCAAGATGAAGCAATCTATAGAAAAGTCAAAAGAAAAAGAGCAAGAAAAAAAGAATAAAAAAGAAAAAGAAAAGAAAGTGGAAAGAAAAAGGGGGAAAGGAGAGAAAAGTGATTTAAAAATGCGAGTGATAAAAGAAAAAGAGAACGAGAGTGAGAATGAAAAAATGAGTGTCTTTGAGAAAAAGCGAGAAATCCGAAAGTTATTTTTGGCGAGACAACCCATTCTTGTACCTATGTACAAAGAATGCCTTTTGGATACTAACGAAATTGAAGACTCTTTGCCATCTTCCATTGTATCTTTGTTACAGGAATTTGAAGATATATTTCCGAAGGAAGTGCCGAGCGGTTTGCCTCCCATACGAGGCATCGAGTACCAAATTGACTTTGTACCTGGTGCAGCTATTCCAAATCGATCGGCCTATCAGAGTAACCCCGAAGAAACAAAAGAGTTGCAAAAATAACTATCCGAGTTAATGGAAAAAGGCTATATCTGAGAAAGTCTACGTCTTTGTGTGGTTCCTATCTTACTAGTACCTAAAAAGGATGGTTCATGGCGAATGTGCATTGACTGTCGCGCCATCAATAAGATCACCATCAAATATAGACATCCCATTCCCCACCTCGATAACATGCTCGACGAACTCAGCGGAGCCCAAATCTTTTCAAAGATTGACTTAAAGAGTGGCTACCACCAAATTCGTATGCAGGAGGGAGATGAATGAAGATTGCATTCAAGACTAAGTATGGTTTGTACGAATGGTGGGTAATGCCATTCGGTCTTACGAATGCACCTAGCACTTTTATGCATTTAATGAATCATGTATTGCGTGCTTTTATTAGAAAATTTTGTGTAGTCTACTTTGATGATATTTTTATCTATAGCAAGTCATTAGAAGATCACATCCAGCATTTGTGAGTTGTGCTAAAAGTTTTGCGAGAAGAGGTACTTTACGCTAACTTTAAAAAATGTTCTTTTTGTACTGATAGGGTTGTGTTTCTAGGTTTTGTAGTAAGTGCCCATCGTTTAGAAGTTGACCAAGAGAAGGTCAAAGTGATCAATGATTGGCTACACCCAACGAACATCAGCCAAGTGCGAAGTTTTCATGGGTTGGCAAGTTTTTATTGAAGGTTTGTGCCTAATTTTAGTACTTTAGCCGCCCCTTTGACAGGTATTATCAAGAAAAACTCACCCTTTAATTGGACTAATGATCAAGAAAATGTATTTAATAAGATCAAGGAATGTCTAATTAATGCTCCGTTATTGTCTTTACCTAACTTTAACAAGACGTTCGAGGTTGAACGGGATGCCTCAGGAATTAGCATTGGAGCTGTTTTGACGTAAGATGGACAGCTTGTAGCATATTTTAGTGAGAAACTCAACGGGGCCACGTTGAATTATCCAACATACGACAAGGAAATGTATGCCTTGATTCAGGCCTTAGAAACTTGGCAACATTATCTTTGGCCGAAGGAATTTTTCATTCATACGGATCATAAGTGTAACACCCCAAACCCGGCCTAGACGTTATGGCCGAACCTGGCATGTCACATCGGAGTGTTTTTCAAAGATTGCTCTTATTGACGAAAAACCCGTTTGGAAATTTAAAACCTCTTTGTTAGAACTCGAATCATTCTAAAATCCGTTATTCATTTTAAACTATCATCACCTTTAAAACATTGTTTGTTGCGGAAGCATTTCATAATGTTGCAAAAACATAGTGTTTTGAAAACAGTTTTCGTTTTGGAAAACTGCATTCTACTCTAAGCAGATATAAAACATAATAATCAAAAGTCCCAAATTAAAAGCTATAAAATTTAGAGAGACCTTATTACAAAATTAAAAACCCAAAAGTGAAATCTAAATTAAATAAAGTCAAATGCAAGACACAGTAGTCGTGTGGCCACCTCCAAGTCCCTCGCAGCACCAAATCGTCTAAGGCTGGGGATTACCTGTACAGTTAAAAAGAAATGATGAGTTTACGAAAACTCAGTGTGTAATCCCATAACAGACAACAGAAATTAGAATATGCAAAACAGTCTGGGCTTTAGCCCTATACAGTATCAGTATAGTCTAGGCCTTTTAGCCCTATACAATAATAGTGTGGGCCTAAGCCCTATACAGTATCAGTATAGTGCAATGCAATTATGCATTCCACCCAAATCCAGTCAGCACACCACCCGTACCAACCAACACACTCAGTGGGGATATAAATCGACCCATCCAACCAGCACTCTAATATCACAGCAAAGCTGCCAGTAATAATAATGCAGCATAGCTATCAGAAATAGTAAATGTGGCAAAGCCACCAGTATCAGTAATTGTGGCATAGCCACTAGTAATAGTGAATGTGACATAGTCACCAGTACAGTACTTCCTCCATATCAAAATCCCAACCCCATGTAGTATGTCAAGTCATAAATATTATGCGTATGTAAAGTCATACTCAGTACAATCATATATGTAAATCATAAGTACATCAGCCATACGGAACATAAGGGCATAATCGTCATTTTACCATACAGGGGTATTACGGTCATTTTACCCTACAGGGGCATTATGGTCATTTTACCCTACAGGGGTATTATGATCATTTTACCTATTTTGGGGTTACAGCTCAAATAACGACCTCTTTGAAGGTCTATAGTCGCTTCGAGCGACACAGATAACCTAAATGATTATAACGGTGTGAATGGGCCCAAGTAGGCCCACACGCTCGTGTGGCCCATCTAGCCCAAATTTAGTTACGGCTATGTGACCTACATAGCCCAGCCCAATATTTATCACTTACCGTGGATTTAATCTGTGCGAGGCCCACGAGCCTATTTTGCCTACACGACCCATTTTGACCCAACGTGGCCCATAATGGCCCAAGTCCACGGAAACGCTCGTGGTAGCCTTTACAATCTATCACCCATGATTTGTGGACTCAGTTTACCCCACAGCAATCGTACGCTCGTGAGGCCTCAAATGCCAAAGTTTCGGCACTTTGGTTTTTCGGCTCTTGCCGATTTACAGTAAGGAAGGGTGTGGTTACACACCTGTATACGAACTTGAGCTAAGATCCACGAGCTTCGAACCCTTGATTGGCTAAAAATCAGTTTGTTTGCCTTAGGTCACTAACTATAACTTCCCACATGTCCCTTGTCGATTAACTGAATCACAAATGCAATCCATCCATTGTTATTGACTATAATCATGATTAAACAGATAATAGTCTAACAAAAGAACATTAAAACCCTTCTCCAAAAAGAAAGTACCATTTGGTTCAACACTTACAAACAGTACAGTTGTCCAAGATTTGATGAAAGGAGGAGTTGGCCTACACCCCTTCACAAGCTTAAACCAAACGTATTAGAAATAGCAGAGACAACACGAACTGGGGATATCCCTGTGACAGCCTTAAAACGACCCTAGTCGGAATGTGGTTTCGGGACCACAAAAACTGAGGTATAAAAATAATTTGATATTTATTTTGATGCCTATAATATGTGTTAACTCATGTGTGACATTTTTGATGCTTTAATTTAGAGTTATAAATGTGAATTTCACTAGAAAGGACCTAGTAGAAAACTTTGAAAGTATGATGGGGGAATGTGTGATAACTAATTAAAGCATGCATGTAAAACAATGGGCTTGCATGTCAAATACCCTCTTTTTACAAGTGATGGCCGCCATGACAAAAATATGGGGAGAACATGTCATAGACATGTTTTGTTGGTGAATCATGGGTGAAAAAATAAATTAATGAGCATGGGTAATAAAGAAATGGAAAAAGAAAAAATGGTCTCATGCATGCCCCATTGCTGTGTATTGAGGAAGAGAAAAGAAAAAAATTTGTTCATCCATTTTTAATTCTCTCTTGACCGAAAATACTAGAGGGGAAGGGAGGAATTTTGCTTCATGCTTGGTTTGGAAGAGGATTAGGAAGAGGTTTGGCTATACTTGCATCAAGATTAAGGTATGTTTGAGGTTGTGCCATGAAATTCATGCATGTTTTTAGTTGATAGCTTGATGCTCTTGTTAGCCCATGGTTCAAACCTTTGTTATATCATGGGGATGGTATTTGGCCAAGGTGGATTTTGTGTTAATGCCATTGCATGTTAAATATGAAGCTTGCTAATGATATATGTCATGGTGGATTGATGGCTCTTGGACTTTCTTTTTAGTATTTTTGAGTAAGACATTAAGTTCTTTGTTTAATCATGACCAAAATTATGGTGTTGTGATGTATTCGGCCATGGTACATCCAAAAGTGTGATTTATGCTCATTGCATGGAAAGTAAGATTTGTGTTTTGAAATTATGTTCATGTTTAGTTACAATCAACTTGAGATTTGGCTCTAGCATATATATATGTATATATGTTTGTACATGATGTATTGGTATGACATATATACTATTTCAAGGTGTATATTTGCTTGTGATGATGTTTCGGTTATGAAGTAAATGAGAGATGTGTATTGAGCTACGATATGTAATCGTTAGTTAGTAAAATGTATGATGTTTTGTGTGGTATTAAGTGTATAATTGGCCTCAACATGGACATGCATATTCGCCACATGAGGGGAAATTGGTGTGCATGCATTTGGTTAGAGGCAAGCATATTGATGCCTATTCTTGGCTTAGAAAATTCGCTAAGAGGAATATTAACTAATGTGTTGAGTTCGATTCATGATTTCGTATACATGCGACTTTGATGCCTAATGAGTATATATATTGGCTAAGTACCTTGTATTCCTCTTTCGATGCTCAAATGATTAAATCGATTTATTTGTTAAATTAACCTCAAGAGCAAAAGGAACTAGATCCGACAAAGGGAAGGAAAAAGTGGTCGAATAGCCATTGAAATCGTTCGACGACATCCTAGGTAAGTTCTTGAGTAATAGAGCTTAAATTCGAATTGATTAGATCATGTTTAAAGCAAATTAAAATCATGCTCTTTGTGTGTGGCTATTGAGCCGAAATTGCAAGTGTGAAAAGTGCCTTGTGTTTGAGTTTTGCTAATGAAAATGAAATACGAATGTGTCATAATTTATTGATAATTGTGCTCGGTTATTCGAATGATGTCCGGGCTAAGTCCCGAAGGCTTTGTGCTAAGTGACTATATCTGGACTAGGATCCGAAGGCATTCGTGCGAGTTAATAAATCCGGGCTAAGCCCGAAGGCATTTGTGCAAGTTACTAAACCCGGGTTAAGTCCCGAAGGCATTCGTGCGAAGTCACTATAACCGGCTTCGTCCGAAGGCATTTGAGCGAGTCGTTATATCCGGTTAAATTTCAAGGTACGTGATTCGAGAATGAGCGATCTTGCTGTAAAATTTTCAGTTAATACGCTTGAAAAATTCCAGCAATGAGGTATGTTCGTATGTGCTTGAATTAGTTGATTCCTTGAATAATATTCGCTCGATCGAGTAATGAGTTTCGGTATTTGGCTAAGATGATCCCTTATGTATGAACATAGGGGTTGGAATGTGAAATGAGTAGGATATTGAGAATTTGTGCATATGAAATTATCCGTTAGCTTTATGAATGCTATGCTTTTGTTGTGTTGGAATTTCTTGCTCAAACTTACTAAGCATAAATTGCTTATTCTGCTTTTCTCTGTTTCTTTGTTTATAGATTTTGGCTCGTCATTATCGAACTCGGGATTTTGGAAGTCGAAGTCTCCACACTATCAAAGCCCCATTTTGGTACAATTTTGGTTGAACTTTGAAATGGCATGTATAGGACTACCCTTTTGTTGAAGGTCATGTACCTTTCGGTTTTGTGTAAACTTGGATAGCCATGCGAAAATGGCTTATATCGTTTTAGCATAGTACCATAATCGTTTGTATGTTGATCATTATGAGGTATGGAATTGTTTTGAAACGATTAGCCATTGGAATGGTTAATCATGATCACACTTTGTGCTATGTATGCAAAAGGGCCAATTGAATCATGGAAATCATGAAATAGGTAAAGCCTACCTTAAAGGCAGATGCTGACAGCAGCAGTGATGTGGATGTGAAAATCACTAAAAATAGTAGGAATGGTATTAAATAGTGAATAAATTATGTAAATGAACTTTGATGAATCTAATTTCATATGGAAGAAACGAAACAGTCATATGAGTTATATGTTAAGAGATATTAAAGTTCTCGTGAAACAGGGCCAGAACGGTTTCTGGATCCCCTGTTCCGACTTTGGAAATTCATTTTAAATTAACCAGAGATAATTATGAGTCATGCCATATATGTATAGATTCCTCTCTGAGTATAGTTTCTATAGAAACAAACGACATCAGTATTAAAGCCCTGTACAAGGAGATATTCAATTCGTAACGCACGAAGGTCAGTGTAGTCGAACCCTGGAATAGGGGAGACTTTAACTAATAAACTGTACTAATTGGCTTGACCAAAAATTCTAGAAAAAAATATGTAGATGGACATATGAGTCTAGTTTCAGGAAAAAATTATGAAACAAATTTTTGAGCTTTGAAACTCAAGATATGATTTTTAAGGCGACAGTGATGCAGTGACCAGCTAGTCTGGAAATTTCTAAATGGACTGTGAAAATAGTTAAGTCTGTGTGCACCTTGTGTCCGATTCCGGTAATGGACTCGGGTACGGGGTGTTACAATCCCTATTCGAGTAACGAAAAAACAAGAAGGTGTTAACAAAATAAGACCCTATCAAAGGGAAAAGCAAGATGAGCATCGGTAGAGAGAAAAAGAGAAGAACCCGATATAGAAGAAACACTTACCAGTAATATGCGGCCAACAAAAAAAATTGACTAAGAGAAAATGAAGAACAAAGTACTCACTCAAGAGGAGAATCGACTGAAGAAAGAAGAATGAAAAATAAATTAAAGAAAGAAATATGGGGAATTCGGCTATGAGAAAATTTGAAAGAAAACAAGATAGAGTCCTAACACTATTTGGCCAAAGTAAGAAAAGGTAGAAAAGATAACTCACAATTGAGTGATTCGGTAGGGATTGAAACAGAAAGAAAGAGACATGGGCAAAACAACACAAGGCTTCGGTATTTTGAAAATTAAAGGTTTCGGCACATTTGTTGAATAGTTGCAGAACAATAGAATCTCAGTGAAATGAAAAGAAAAGGCACAAATGGTTACTTGCAATTTCAACACTAGAGAGAAAAAAGAGAAAAGGAGATTGGGAACTCAGAAATTCAAAAATAAAGAAAATGGCCAAAAGTGAAAGAGAACCCACCTAGCCGAATTCCTATGTTTTTCCCCTTACCAAAATGGCACTAAGTCAAAACCGAATAGGCACCTATAGACTCCCAAATTTGGCCAATTCCACCCCTTGTCAAACTCCATGATTTTCTCCACCAAAATCTCCTCCATATCCATAACAACCATCATCTAAACCCTTAATTCTCTCCCTTTGACCAAGTCCACAACCCCCTCAGCAGAATTTCAATCCAACTCTACCTCTCTCACCTCATGGAAATAAAATAAATACATATTGTATGCCATGAGATTCAAACCCAAGTTCTCCCAATTACCAAGTCACGCCACTTACCACCAAGCCACAAGGCTTTTTGTGACAAAAACCCTTCACATTTAAATATAAGGCCTAAATGCTAACATCCAGATTCACTTAAGAGCAAAAACTAAAACTTTTGCAAAAGCCCAAGCTTGAACCCAGGCTTCTCAAACACTCCCAAACACACTTAAATCACTTAGCCAATAAATCAACCATGAAATTTGTGCCACTTTCTTTCTTAACTAAAATATTTATGAGTAGTCTCCTAACCGCTCCCATGCTCAAGGCCCAATACTTCTAGGCCCAATTTCGGGGTGTTACAATAAGGCCTTGAAGCACCTTAGAGGACAAACAAAGCTAAAAAAGCACCATGTCAAGTGGGTGGAATATTTGGAGTCATTTCCTTACGTGATAAAATATAAGAAAGGTAAAGAAAACATTGCCGCCGGTGCATTATCACGAAGGTATGCACTTGTCAATCAATTGGATTCTAAACTACTTGGTTTTGAATTTCTGAAAGATCTTTATCAAACTGATATTGATTTTGGTGAGGCATATAAGTGTTGTATGCAAGGTGCTTATGAAAAGTATTATCAACACGAAGGTTATCTATTTCGTGAAGGTAAGCTTTGTATACCCAACAGGTCCGTAAGAGACGTACTTGTTAATGAAGCTCGCAGTGGAGGACTTATGGGCCACTTTGGAGTTGCTAAAACATTGGCCATATTGTAAGAACACTTTTATTGGCCAAGGATGAAACACAACGTAATGAAGAAGTGTGATCAATGTAATGCTTGTAAGAAAGTAAAGTCGCAGATCAAACCGTATGGTCTATAGACACCGTTGCCCATACCAGATACACCGTGGATAAACATTTCTATGGACTTCGTTCTAGGCCTCCTAGAACCAAACATGGAAAATATTCGATCTTTGTGGTTGTAGACCGTTTTTCAAAAATGGCTCATTTTATACCTTGTCATAAGACTGATGATGCTACTAACATTGCCAATTTGTTTTTCAAGGAAGTCGTTAGGTTACATGGGATACCCCGCACTATCATCTCCAATCGAGATTCAAAATTTCTTAACCATTTTTGAAGGACATTGTGGGGCAAGTTAGGCACCAAATTACTATTTTCGACAACATGCCACCCCTAAACTGATGGCCAAACAGAGGTAGTTAACCGAGTCTTGTCGACTTTATTATGGGCCATTACTTAGAAAAATTTGAAGTTGTGGGAGGAATGTTTGCCACATGTAGAGTTCGCTTACAACCGAACAGTTAATTCAGCCACAAAGCGTTCTCCTTTTGAGGTAGTATACGATTTCAACCCTTTAACCCCTCTTGATTTAGTTCCTTTGCCCTCTAACCAGCTAGTGCACGTAGATGGCAAAAGAAAAGCTGATTTTGTTAAACAACTTCACAAGAAAGTCAAAGACAATATCGAGATGAGAACTGAACAATATGTTCGAGGAGTGAACAAGGGGCTCAAATGAGTCGTGTTCGAACTCGGAGACTGGGTTTGGATCCAAATGCCCGAATAAAGGTTTCCCGAGCAATGAATGTCAAAACTCCTACCAAGGGGTGACGGTCCATTTTAAGTGTTGGAGCGGATCAATGATAACTTCTACAAATTGGATTTACCCAGTGAGTATGGAGTTAGCACTAGTTTTAAAGTTATTGATCTTTTCTCTTTTGATGTAGGTTAAGATTTGGGGACAAATTGCCTCGAAGAGGGGGGAATGATGCGAGCTTGGCCAAGGAGCTAGTTGCCAAACCCTTGGAGCTGCCGTTGGGACCAATCACTCAAGCCCGAGCAAAGAGGTTCCAATAGACTATTTCAAGCTACATAGATTGAGCTTAGAAAGAAAGAGTGTTTGATCAACAAGTGACCAACTCAACAAGCTCATTTTGCAACGTTCTACAAGCTGACTTAGTTCATTTTAGCTCAAAGGAGCTCAATTCGACACAAAGCTAGCTTTAAATAAATTGAACTGAAACGAACTAAGTCAGCTTGTAGAACGTTACAAAATGAGCTTGTTGAGTTTGTCACTTGTTGATCAAACACTCTTTCTTTCCAAGCTTGATCTATGTAACTTGAAATAGTCTCTCGGAACCTCTTTGCTCAGGCTCTGTTGATTGGTCCCAACGGCAGCTCCAAGGGTTCGGAAACTAGCTCCTTGGCCAATCTCGCATCAGGTTGGTTTGGTATAGTATGGTGAATTACTAAACTAGGTGATTAGGTACTTTTCTAAGTTTGCGAACAAATATCTTTTGGTACAAATAGAATGTTATGAAAGTAAACACTTATGGATTGTTTTGGTTTGTTAATGAATTAAGTTGATATATTTGGTTTATAAATATGGTATATATTGGTTGGTGTGTTTTTGGCAATTTGATGCTTTGTGAATTGGTATGGATATGGCCAACTGAAAGTATGTTTTGAATGACCAATTTAGTATGTTTAAATTGTGGTTAATTAGGAAATGTTTTCGTATAAAGATAAGCTAGTTGATGAATGGTTAAGTGTGATCATGTTTAGGTATGTTTTATGTATGTGTTTGAGGTGCCAATATGGTATATTGGTTGTATGGATTATTAGCCTATTGTATGGATCTTTTTATGCAGGTTTTGAGCATGTTTAGAAGTCTTTATCATGTGCGCAAATGCCTAAGTTTATACTTGTGAAGGGTGAAAGAAATGCCTTGATTTTAGTCATTTCCTTATCCACGCAGCCAAAGACACGGGCATGTATCTTAGCCGTGTGTGACACACGGCCATATGACACGACCGTGCGTCCCCTGTAGGTTTCAAAGGGTGGCAAGTCAAGCAGTTACATGGCCTAGCACATAACCTGGAACATGGGCGTGTAAGGCCATTTCAAAAGTTACACGGCCTAGCACACGAGCGTGTGGCTTGGCCGTGTGACCTAAGTTAGAGAGTTACACGGGTACGGACACGGGCTGAGACATGGTCGTGTGTCCCTACTTCGAATGTCCACACGGCCTGAGACACGGGCGTGTGTATCAGCCGTGTGATCCCTGCAGTATGAAATTTTCTAACTTTTTCCTTAGTGTTTCAAATGTTCTTGAATTAGTCCCGAATCATTTTTAAAGTGTTTCTAAGGCATCGAGGGCTCGAATAAGGGACGATATGTATGTGTTTGAATGAGCTATAATATGATATATGAAATTTTTGAAAATGAATGATTTAAGTTGCGTATTCTGAGAATGATCTGTAACACTATTTCAAATGACAAAGTACGGGTTTGGGGTGCTACAAAGATTACACTTAGCGTAATTTTTTAGGTACATTATTATTGTTATTATTATTGAATTGTAATAGGATTATTATTAAAATAATTTAATAATAAATAATAAATATTTTAATCATATTTTAATATAATTATTATTAAATATAATTTAATAAAAATAATATATTGTTTAATAATATTTTAATATAATTATTTTAATATTAAATTATATTAAAATATTTAAAATATTTTATTTTTATACTCTCTAAGTCCAAGTTTTAAAGGACTAATGTAGAAATTAAATTTTTTTTGTTATTCAATGTTGTAGGGAATAGCCATTCACCAAAGAATAACTATTACAAGAAGACGAGTAATAGGGAAGTAACGGTCATTCCATTAAATAGGTATTAGGTTCAACCAAACAAAAGAAATGATTTACCATCCAATGAATAAGCAGGAAGGATATTTCATTCCCCAAACCAAACATGGTGTGAGTCTTGAATTCTTCTTGAAGATTATTTATACCAAGGAACAAGTTTGTGGAAGTTTATGGTCATTAAGAGTCTAATCTAGCCATTGTAAGCATTTAATTTGAGCTTAATAAATGTTTTTGCAACATATGTCTTAAGACATGTAGTCGTTATATAGTTGTTAGGAGGTTTCGTCTTGAGACATACATATCATGTTTTGAGGCATGATTGTTAACTTTGGATTGACTTGACTGTCAAAGTGTCTTATAAACATTTTAAACATTTTAGAATACTTTGGTATTGACTCAAAGATATTTGGATAAATTAAAACATTTAAAATTTATTTTTTAGTATATTGCAATTCTTTGAAAATGTTTGATAGAGTTTCCAACCATATTTTCATCAAATTTATCTTAAATGTTCAAATGCTTGGAACATCAAAGACAAAGTTACACGCTCAGATCTAGATAGGCGAGCTTTTGTGCCCGAGTCTGCTTTGCCAGCGTTAGATGCAAATATAATATTAAATAACTTTTTATTCTATTCTATTCTATTCTATTCTATTCTATTTTTTATTTTTATTTAAATTTAAATTTAAATTTTTTAATTAAAAATGTCATGTGTCACGTTATGATTCGCTAAATGAATTTTTTAAGGGAATAATGGTTTGACCATTTTCTATAATCACATCGTAGTTTAGATTTCACTTTCGACTAAAAATATTTAGGTAAATATACCTTTTGGTACCTATGTTTGACTTTTATGTTCATTTTGGTACCTATAATTTAGATTCTACTTTTCGACTAAAAATATATTTTTGTTTAAATTGGTACTTATATTTTCATATTTTCCAATTCATTTGACAAATTCAATATTTATCATGTGTCGATGATAATTTGAAAATTATAAAAAATCTAGAAATTTTAAAATTTAAAATTCAAAAATATTTTATAATGTTTCATAAAAATCATAATATTTTATAAAAAGTATATTTTATAAAAATAAAATGTTTTAATTAATTTAAAAAATTAAATCAAAATCATGAAGAAAATTTATATAATTTTTATAAAAACATTTTATATAAAAATAAAACTATAATTTTTACATAAAATATATATTAATCTTTTAAATTTTCTAGTATTTTTAATTTTGGATGATGTCAAAATGATGTCATCATCACGCGCCAAATACTCATTAGATTGCATAAAAGAATTTATATCGTTGTCTTAATGTTATTTTGTATAATGAAAGTAAAACATAAAAACCAATTTGAACAACAAAAATCTATAATTTATGCTATTTATGAATTCTTTTACT
This sequence comes from Gossypium arboreum, assembly GCF_025698485.1. Taxonomy (NCBI): domain Eukaryota; kingdom Viridiplantae; phylum Streptophyta; class Magnoliopsida; order Malvales; family Malvaceae; genus Gossypium; species Gossypium arboreum. The sequence continues at coordinate 72,661,460 of NC_069075.1, forward strand.
AAGTTAGTCTTGCTTATGAATCGGATCCCAACTCAATTAAGGAATTATCAAAAATACTATCTTATTTGCAAAGTAAGTTATATAATTATGTGGATGTTTTTGTCTTTTAATATTTTATAAATTAATAAAAATTATTTATTATGAAATTTGAACTAAGGACACCAAACATATAAAACTTTTCACTTACCATTTAAACCAAAACAATTTCTAATTTCTATAAGAAACTTTAGTAAGTATATTTCTCATAAAAATTTCTATAAATTTGTGTATATTTATATTGTTAATAAAGCCCTAGTATCGGATGTTAGACCGAGTACCAACTTGGTTAGGAAATGATTAATATGGACATTTTTTCTCTTTTCATACTTTTATATAGTTTTTGAATAAAATAATTAAAATTAACTTATTTAAGGATTGAATCCATGTGTAATGAATTTATAAACAAATTCTTTACCATTACACCAATAATAAGTCTTGAGTAAATTTAAATAAAATTAACATTTAACATAAAATATTTTACTCACAATTTAATCTAATTTTTATTTTAATATCGTATATATTTCATGTGTTACTAATTAATTAGTTTCAAACCATACTTTTCATTATTTTTGTATATTATTTTTAAACACACACCTATGTTCTAAATATGTAGTTTTTATACGCATCTTTGTTGTTATTATTATTAATTCCAAACCTTACGTTTCGTTATTTATTGTATGTTATTTTGAAACACATACATATGTACTAAATATGTTGTTTCCACACGCATACGCATGTGATAGAATTTTTAATATTAATAATATTTTTAATTGAGTTGGTGTCACAAATTAACTCGACACCAACTCATGATTTATGACTAAACAATGATAAACAATTGTATTCATATAGTGTTCTTAATCGATGCATTTTTATATTTAAATTTTGTTTTACTCATACTTTAATATTTTTTTATTTTAATATCGTATATATTTAATGTGTTATTATTAATTAGTTTCATACCATACTTTTCATTATTTATTGTATGTTGTTTTAAATATATATTTGTGTTTAAAATACGTGATTTTCATACGTATCGTGTGTGATGAGATTTTAGTATTTATAAAACCTCTTATTGAGTTGATGCCACATATCAATTACGTCTCAACTCAGTTAAAAATTACTAAAATAATCATTCTATTTGCAAAGCAAGTTATATAATTATGAAGGTGTTTTTATCTTTTTTTTCCATATTTTTATAAATTAATAAAGAAGTTTTCATAATGAGATTTGGACTAAAATTACCATGCATATAATTACAAATTTTAATTTTTATGTTAAACTTTAATAAATATATTTGTTATATAAATTTTTTACTATGAATGTTTCATAAATATAATATGTAATGAAATGAATATAAAGGAAATATGAGTACTAAAGTATATTTATATATATAAAATGTTTTACAACCTAAATGAAAAAAAGCTTAGTAATAAAAAACCATTTAAAAATAATTTAATAGTTAATTGAGCCCTCAATTAAAAATATTTAATTGAGTCCTGATTTAAGCATTTGATTGAGTTTCTAATTAAATTTAAGCAATCAAGTAATTTTTATAATTTTAAACTATTAATTTCGTTTTGTGGTACATTAAAGTTGTGCCATGTGTTAATATATGGTCATTTTATTATATTTATTTAAAAATTATAAAAATATACTAAAAATTCCAAAATATAAAAATTTATATATTTTTTATTTTTAAAACAGATTTTTAAAATTTATAAAATACAATAAAATATTAAAATAATAGAATAAAATTTTAAAAAATTAGAAATTTTAAAATTATAAAAATGGAAAAATGGAAAAACTTACAAAATGTTTTTATAAAAATTTCCTTCAAAAATTTTCCGACCTACTCTCGTCTCTCTCAACACATCCCCGTCGCCAAACAAGTTTCTCACCGCCGCTCTGTCTCTGCTACTCAAGGCGTACTAGAAAATTAAATGAGGTAAAATTTTTAAACCCTAATTTTAGCTTCATTGATTTCTACTATATATGCTTGATCTTCAAGCTTAAATATTGTTATTGAGTTCTGTTGGCCGCCGTCGCCACGAGATAGTGGTCGGGACATCACTATTTGAAACCTAGTTTTGGGTATTTTATTTGCCTTGTCGCTCATATGGATTTTGATTGCTTTATGTGGGAATAAAAATGGTGGTTTTTATAATAAAAAAACCAATTCTATTTGCATGTTTACGAGTTATGGCCTTTTGATTTCCTCTGGTTTTTCATGGTTAGTTTTTAGACAATGAGGTTTCAAAGTAAAGAACCAAGCTTATAAGTTGAGAATATAGTGGATGATGATGGTGATGTAGTGGAGGATTTTAATTAGAAAGAGTCTGAATCTGGGACTAACAGAGCCATCGAAGAACGTTGTATGTAATCGGGAAGGCGTCATCGGTAAGCTCAAAGATATCCACAGCCACCTTTTTATAATTATAATTTTTATAAAATTTTTAAATTATGTTTTTATTTTCAAATGATTTTTCTATTATTTTTAATATTTTTTTTTATGATGTTTAAAAATCTATTCTAAAAGTAAAAATTCTAAATTTTTATATTTTGAATTTTTCAAAGATTTTTAAACAAATATAAACAGAAATTATCTTCCATGCGGTAAAACACTAGCATGCAACGTTAAGAGCGTCAAAAGATGAGCTTAAATTTGATTGAGGATTTAATTGAATATTTAAAACTTGACTGAGGGCTCAATTGAATATTGTTTTTGATTGAGGGACCAATTTGATTATTAAATTATTTTTAAGGGAATTTTTTATATAATAACTCGAAGATAAAGGAAAGTTAATTTTACATTTAAGCCTAAAATTGGCTTTTGTGTTCCGTTATCCGTCTCCTCCTCTCTTCCCAAAGTATATTACATAAAATATTATGAATTAAAGCAAATCCCCCCCTCATCCCAATCCTCACCAAACCCTACAACGAAAACCCTAATTCAGATTTTGCTTTAATTCTGATTTGCTGGTCCGTAATTCTATTCAAAAGAAAGACCCCTATATATTGCATTTCCCCAACGTATTACGTTTTAATTTTGAAGAGAAATTGAGACGGGAATGGAAGGTATGCCACACCCAATACCGAGAACGGTGGAAGAGGTCTTCAACGACTTCAAGGGCAGACGCTCTGGCTTGATTAAGGCTCTCACAACTGGTTCGTTTGCCTCTAGTTTTTTCCTTTTTTAAAAAAGAAAAGAAAAAACAGGTTTCGGAAATCACAAAGAAATTCAATTAATTGGTTTGGGTTTTCTATGGCAGATGTTGACAAGTTCTACCAACAGTGTGATCCTGGTGGGTTTACTTTCGCTCTTTTTATATTTTTTTAATTATTGTGTATTTGAGCTGCTTGTCCTCTTTAATGCTACAGTCAGAATAACTTATCAGGTCTTCATTATGGTTTCGTCCATCATGGCTTAAGATTTGCTTTTCATTATAGCCGTGTAATAGTGTCTTTTAATGAATATACCTTAGCTTGACTTAAGACGGGAAATGAAATGTTTCAATCTCTTAATTTACAGGTGAAGATTACACTTTGCCTTCATTATGCTGCTTTTCATACTCTCCTTGATTACACTTATGATATCTCGGACGTAATTCTTCCCTCTTAATTTCAATTCCAAGGAGCAGTTTGGATTCTGATTCTATTTGTCAAATCACAACTGGAATGTGATGTTAATAGCTATTTGGTTGAAGTGAATATTTATTTTCCTACTTGATTATATTTATATTTTACTAGAAATTTTTGAGTCTATCATTTAATATTTCTATCCTGGTGCGTTCTTCATGACTTAAGACTTGATAACGTGTTATATGTTTGTTATAATTGACTTCAGCTAGCTTATATCTTTCAAAATTCTGGGTTTTAGTTTCTTTCCTGAACGTGTCAAATTTATTTTCAGAGAAGGAGAACTTATGCCTATATGGACTTCCAAATGAAACCTGGGAAGTTAACTTGCCTGTCGAGGAGGTGCCTCCTGAGCTTCCAGAGCCAGCATTGGGCATAAACTTTGCTAGAGATGGAATGCAGGAGAAGGACTGGCTATCATTGGTTGCAGTTCACAGTGATTCGTGGTTGCTTGCTGTTGCTTTCTATTTTGGTGCACGATTTGGGTTTGGAAAGAATGAGAGGTATGTTTGCTTTTTCTCTGTCAACTATCACACGTTTGAGTTTCAATTTTCACTGCTCTCTTGCTGCATTGTCATGGGTTATTTTTTCAATTTATGCTGACTGCATTGTGCTCTCTGTCTACCATAATCAAATATTAGTTCTATTTTCTTGTGTTGGCTTTTGCTGGATCTTAAATTTCTGGTTTAGAATAGGTTCTCTTGAAATGAGTACTAAAAATTTATTTTGAAAGTTTCCATATTGGTCAACCATTCAAAGCACTAATTTTAAGGATGACAAAATGATTGCGGAAATCTATATTTAATTTTCTTTTCTTTTTTGTTTTGAATTTAGTAATAGATGAATTTGGAGATATTCTGGTTCTTTCCTTCATTTTTGCTGATAATTTTCTGCCTTACCTGAGGAAGTGACTTTTTCTTTTTCGCTTTGTGTAAATACATCTTGCTAAGTTTGAGAACACAGTTTGGGCCTTGAGAGGGGATTTTGGATGCCAAAAGGCTAAATTAGATGTTTTCCATTTCACTACATGAATATTATTATGCAGTGCTGTCAAGGTCTGCTCCTTAATGCCAGACAATAAAGCGCCTCACACCTTTTGGGTTAGGCACATTGATCAGGCAGGCACTTAGTGCGTATAAGCATACTTACTTTAACATCAGTTTCACCTTAGTAGTAAGAAAACTCTCACACTTCCAAATATTTAATCATTCAACAACAAACAAGGGATCATCAGAAAATCATGCATTTCTGCCAACCAAAAAAAAAAAAAAACTCTACATGTATTGTATGATAAATTGGACAACTGTTGAGAATTTATCAATTATATGCCTTAAGCTTATTTCCATATATCTACACAAACACAACAAAAAACCATACTGATGTACATATTGCGCCTTTACTAAGCCAAGCACAATGTTGTCAAGGGCGCAAGGCACATTATAGGCGCTAGCCTGAGTAGAGGAAAGTGCAGTATGTATGAGCTTTTGCAAGTCGGTGTGTATATATAATATAAATCTTATGATATATCTAAAAAAAATGCAATAATTTTATTGGTCAATATGCATTATTTCCTTATGGTCGTTATTTGTTGTTGAATGCTCAAATGCTGAGAAGTATGGAGTATGATATGATCCGTTTCTTACTGGTAAAGGTATGTCAAATGGAAACAACGAAAAACAAAAGAAATTGAAGGGAAATTCAATCAGGTGGGCTTTTTCTATGCTTATTGACTTACAAAAAAGTGTGGCTAGGCGGACTAGGTGTGCACCTGATCAAATGGGCCTTGCCTGGAGGGCTCTGATGTGTTTTTGTTGAATAATTCTAAGGCGCAAGGCATAGGCATGCCTAGGCACACGCCTTGACAGCATTTGGTGTGTACTTTTTTTTTTTTTGCCTTGCACCTCTGGTAATATAGGGATTCTAACACCTAAAGTGCATCTTGTGCCCTTGACAACACTATTATTATGTGATACTATCTAAAGTCTATCATAAAGCTTCGACGTTTTCCTATTAAAGAGAAGCTGCTTACATGCATATGCGTATGTTTATAGCTAAGTGATGCTCAAACGTAGCTCTAGATGAAGGTGCCATGCCCTGCATCCATAGCTCAATAAATGTTCATAGGCACGTGAATATACATTGTTTAGGCTCGTCATTTGGTTGGTGCTTTTTCTTTTTGTAATAGAGAAGTGGAAGGCAAAGATTACAAATGAACTGAAAATAAGGGATACATGGATTCGTGTTGGAGATTTGGAATTTGAATTTTGAAGAAGCAAAAATAGTCCTCATTCTTGCAGTGGTCTTGGTTTTTTGTCTTATTTTGCAGGAAAAGACTCTTCCAGATGATAAATGACCTTCCGACCATATTTGAAGTTGTCACAGGAAATGTCAAGCAACTGAAAGACCAATCTGCAAATCACAATGGCAGCAGCAAAAGCAAATCAAGTGCTAAGGTGGTATTTATTCTTTTGTGTTTATATTCCTTTTATATGCACCTCTCTTATTTAATGTCAAATTGATAACCTTGCTGTTTGCAGTCTCGCCAATCTGAACCCCAGGGTAAGATGGTAAAGATGTCTCCACCATCTAAGGATGAGGATGAGAGTGGGGAAGAAGATGAGGAAGATGATGAACAGGGTGCCACTTGTGGTGCATGTGGGGATAGCTACGGCACTGATGAATTCTGGATTTGCTGCGATATCTGTGAGAGATGGTTCCATGGAAAATGCGTGAAGATTACACCTGCAAAGGCTGAACATATCAAGCAGTATAAGTGCCCAAGTTGCAGTAGCAAGCGGGCTAGGGTTTGAAAGTAGGTCCAGAAATTGGACTTACATTCTGTTGAAACGAAGCAGGCATGGTTCATAGAATTGTAGTTACAGTTTGGAAGTAAAACAGAGTAGCCCGTTTTAGTTGATGAATGAATGTCGATGACTGCAGATGGGATTTTTAAGTTTTGCTACTCTTGCATTTACTCTGCTTAATTTCGTTGGGAATTGTGTTTTAAACTCATGCTGGCAGCTAGAAATATAATATATATATATATATGTTGCTGCAGTCTTTTTGGTTTCATCTGTATGCTTAATTTTTGTAACTCTTTTTTGTTGTTTTGGGGATTTTGCATTTAGTGATGATGTCTTGGGCAGGGTCAAAGATTGAAATTTACGAACTATATGGTGGTTGGATTTTGTTTTTTGTTTTGTTTTTTGAAAGTTATTCATTCAAGCTAGATTTGGATTAAGACTTTCTTTTTTAAAGTTCGATTTGGATTAAGTTTGATGATTAGTTTTTCTAAGCAAAACATAATATAAAAGATCAATGTGGTGGCAAAGGATGGATCATGTGGCAGTTTATATTATGACTAGATTTCTTTTTGACTGTTGCATCCAAGTAAATTATATTTTTTATAATTAAAAGCAAATAATATAATATATATAATATTAATGTAAGTAATATTTAAAATCCATAATATTTTATAAATAAAAAATTGGAAATTGTAATAAACATTTTATTATTAGATTATTATCCATTAAGATTAAGATTAAGATGTTTGATGTATTTTAGGATTTTAATATAAATTAGAAATAGAATTATATTTTAGTTGTACGTTTATGTCTATAAAGATAAACTTTTGAAAAGTATTGTACATATCCCTATTGATTAATAAAATATATATTTTTTCTTCTCTCAATTTCTTTATTTCGTACTCTCCTATTTATTTCATCACTATTTTCTTTTAGTTTTTCTCCTTATCCTAATCCAAACAAAATTATAAAAAAAAATTCAAAATCAACTAAAGGATTTTGAATCAACGCCCAAATTTCAAAACTTATAACTCTTATCGCTGATCTACTTTGGAATTTTAGATTTTATATGAGAAGAGAATTTATAAAAGCTATTAGATTTCTGTTGGATGTAATAATAATAATAATAGGCATTGCTAAAGGGAATCAAAATTGCATCCCTTGGAGTTTTAGCTCCCGTCTTCAACCATTCAACTAAAGAAAGAGTTTGTGATACGAGTTAAACCAGAAAAGCAGAAATTATAGAAATAGAGAGAAAGAAACAAGAGAAAGAAAGAGAGAAACTTTTGAGGAAGAGAAAAACGTGTATATTATACTACATGTCCTCCTTCCTTACAGCAAGGTAATATATAAAGGGAAAATAAAACAAACAAAATAAAAATCTGTATCTGTTACTACTTAAAATCAAAACACATCACTTTCATTAAAACCAAAACACTCCATTTTACTCCCTACCAATGCGCATTATTTTATTTACTTCAAATTTTTAGCTCATAACAACATTCCCTCCCTGAAAAATCATTGTCCTTAAGGATCAAAGTGAGGAAATATGTTCTTGATTTGCTTCAAGGACTCCCAATAGCATCTTCAGGAAACGAGTCTGCCCACTCCACTAGGACTTCAGTAATTGCACTGTTGCCTATTTTAACCATTCTTCAATCCATCACACGAACTGGCTCTTTGGACCAGATTCCATCAACATAAATGATAGGTAAAGTTGCCTGGACTGGAGCTGATCCCACATGCTTCTTAAGCTAGGACACATGAAAGGTGGGGTGCACTTGAGAGTCAGGAGGCATTTGCAGTTTATAGGCTACCTTACCAACTCGGACTTCTACTAGGAATGACCCAAAATACCTGGGGGACAGTTTCTAATTGAGTAGGTGTTAGAATTGAGTGACCCAAATCCTTATTTAAATAAAGTACAATGGTAAAATAATATAAAAGTAAAATCCATATAGAACTACATTTCTTTTAAATAAGGTTTTTTAAAACTTATTAAACTCTATCTATTTGATATTGATTAGAATAAGGTATTTCAATCTTACTACACTCCTATTAGAATATGGTTTTACAAGCCTATAAATAGACTTAGTTTACTCCTATTGTAATCATTCGAATTTGACATAGTAAATTTTCTTCTCCTCTGCCCGTGGCTTTTTTCCCGAAAGGGTTTCCGCGTAAAAATCTGTGTGTTCTTTATTTTTATTTCTCTTTTCTTTGTGATATATTCTCATTATCGGCATTCTATTTTTCACAAATCGGTATAAAAGCTTCTAGGTTGTTCATCTCGATCTCGATAATGGTGTCTTTGAAGTTTGAAATTCTGTTGTTGGATCGCAACACCATATTTGCACTGTGTCAAATTAAAATGCAAGCAATTCTTGCGCAGACGGATCTAGAAGATGCCCTACTAGGGATAGATAAGATGCCTTCGAAATTAACAGATGAAAAGAAGAAGAGTAAGGATCAAAAGGCATTAACACAATTACATCTGTATTTATCTAACGAAATTTTGCAGGATGTTATGAAGGAGAAGATCGCCGCTGCATTATGGAAAAGGCTGGAACAATTATGTATGTTGAAAACTCTAACCAGCAAGTTGTATATAAAGCAGTGTCTTTATGCTCATCGTTTGGAGGAAGGTGCGTCTGTGCACGAACACTTAACATTGTTTAAAGAAATTCTCTTAAACTTGGAGGCCATGGATGTAACACCCCTATCCCGTATCCGTCGCCAGAATAGGTGAAGGGGCATTACCAGACTTGAAACTCATATCAGAACAGTAAATTTTTTTTTTTTGAGAACATTCCTTTAGATAAATACTAAAGACAGTCAGGGATACAAATTTAAACTTCTATAAGTACACATTCAAAAGATGCCATTTTCGCATGGCTTATATACATTAACCAAAATATTCTTGGCCCATGGTCTATTCTATACATGCCATAAAATAATTCAAAACAAAAGCAGTAACAAGCGGTGGATAGTGATAGTGTGACTAGTTCTTGACGATCCCCAGTCTGTAGCTTCCAAATGAGATCTATAAACAGAGGAAACAAAGTAAGCGAGTACGCATTACAATGCTTAGTAAGTTTTAAGCGGTGTCAACAGATAACAATCAAATTATAACATAGTTATTCGTATTTTTATTTCACTCATCCTTCGGGCATACCATCCCTTTACCGAATATGCACATCTCATCATATACAATAGGCGATAAACTTTCACATAAAAGTGAGCTCATGTGACATAGATATATTGTATAATTTCACATAACCTCTCACAGTGATCCGATGTCACATAATCATAGGAATAGTCTCATAGATTGCTCACGTATGCATCACATAACTACCTTATGATTTAGTTCAAATCAAGCTCACATATAAACTTAGAGTACATACCTGTTTAACCTTTCGCATTGAATATATTTATAAGCAATTCTTATTGCGAAGTCTTATAGCTTTAAACTCTACTCGGATTATCGGTGAGACCTTTAGCTCAGATGAAATCTCCACACGAGTCGTGGTCTTAACCTGCACATAGTCACCACATATGGTCATCGGTCTTTAATCCCGGGTTTACATCATAGAGTTTCATGCATATTTATTCACATGTTACAACATTCACATCGACTATCATAATTGTAATTTATTTACCTTATCAAATATCTAATAAAACACACCTTCCGCCGTTTGTCATTTGGCCATAATATATATATATACACATCTCATACATATCTCACATTAGCCATTTGGCTTTACCACATATCCATCTCATACATGTTTCGCATTCGCCATTTGGCTTTACCTCATATCCATCTCATACACGTTTCGCATTAGCCATTCGGCTTTACCTCATATCCATCTTATACACATTTCGCATTAGCCATTCGGCTTTACCACATATATACACTTCCACGTTCATCACATTGGCCATTCTGCCTTATCACATATATGCATGTTCACATTCATCACATTGGCCATTCGGCCTTATCACACATATGCATGTTCACATTCATCACATTGGCCATTCGGCCTTATCACACATATGCATGTTCACATTCATCACATTCAATCCTAAATCAAAATATAAATTTTCATGTATTCACATCACAATTATCCAAATATACTTCACATACCACATATACTTTCATGTATACACTTTGTCTTGGCTGAATCTACATCTATCATTTTCCAATGAATAATTCAATTTCAAGCCATACTATCATTTCATATTCGAATACTTATAAACTTACAATTTCACAAATTTTAATATCAAAGATCCATCTAACACTCATATATCATTTTATAATATCACAATTTAGAATTCACGTATGTGACAGCCCTAAAGTGACCCTAGTCAGAAACCGATTTCGGGACCGCTAAACCGAGTCACTAAATTATTTGAGTATGATAGTTACTGTCTGAATATATGAATATGCATGTGTGATAATTTCTTTATTGAATTTTTTGCCTAATTATAGGTGAATTTTAGTGATTAGGACTTATGTGAGAAAATTTAGAAATGTGCTAGGCAAATGTATGGTGGCCTATTAATACATGTGGGAAAAGGGTTGTCCTTGCATGTCAAATAACCCCTTTTCCTAAGGTGAGTGGCCGACCATGACTAGGTGATGGGCAAGGAAAACATGTCCTAGACATGTTGGCCTAGTGCATGATGTAAGGAGAATAAAATAATAAAAAAGAAAAAGATAATGATGAAACAAAAAAAATGGGTGTGGATGCTCTTTTGCCGTGAGAAACAAAGAAGAAAAAGGGGAAGAAAAATTTGTTGCTCATCCTTGGGTGCCTTGGCCGAATAGAAGAAAGGAAATTGAAAAAAAAAAAATATTGGCTCATCTTCCTCCTAGCTTAGCCGATCCTTCAAGAAGAAAAGAGAAGACTTAGCATTCGGTCACTTGAGCTTGAACTAAGGTATGGAATCCATGTTAGTCTTTGAAATCTTTGCATGTATGAAGCTAGTTACTAAGTCCTTTACTTGCTCATGTCAAAAAAAAAATTTGAAGGTGGTAGTAATACAAGTGTTCGACCATGGAGGATGTTTAAGGGAGATGGTTGTTGCCTTTATGATGTAAGGAATAATTAGAAATGGGTGAAAGAAACAAGCCCTTGTTCTTGATTCTTCTTGGCCGATTCTAAGGGAGAAAAAGAGAGCAACCATGTGGTTTCTAAGCCATAAATAAGGTGACCCATGTTAGAAATTGTGATTTTGAGGTGACTAGAACATTCGGCCATGCATGTTGTTTTCCTTGGTGAGTGTTTTGATGTTGTTGTGATGAAAGCATGGAGATGAGTGAGTTCGAATGTTTAACAAAAAGGAAATTTTGTGCCATTGAGTTCTTGTTGTTATGTGTGTGTGTGCATGAGTATTCGGCCATGCTTGTGACATCCCAAAATTGACCATAGTCGGGATGTGGTTTCGGGACCACAAAACCGAGACACAAGAATAATTAATTATTATTTTCTATGTTTATTGTGCATGAACGTACATATGTGAAAATTTCGTGCCTTAATTTCGTCATTCGTAGGTGAAATTTATTAGAAAGGACTTATGTGAGGAAATTGAGAAATGTGCTAGGCTAATGTTAAAGTGGCCTATTGATACATATTAGAAAATGCTTGGACTTGCATGTCAAATTGCCAAATTTTCCTTATGGTGGCGGCCAAGTTAGATTGATGATGGGCAATATATTTGTTTGCCTTAGATATTATAATAAGAAATTGGATTATGGAGACAAACTAAAATAAAGAAAGGAATTTAAAAGAAAGGGAATAAAATAAGAAAAAAAAAAAAAGTGTGTGGATGCCTTCCCCAAGTTGCCGTGAATGGAGCAAAGAAAGAAAAAAAGAGAGCTTCATTTCCTTTGGTTCTCTCTTAGCGAATTGAAGAAAGAAAGGGGAGGGAGATTTTGGTCAACTTTAAGCTCAAAACAAGGTTAGTAATTCATGTTAGATTTTGAAATTTCAGCTTAATGAAAGTTGATTACTAAGTTCTTTAACTAGCCCATGTTAAAATTTTGGATTTGGGTGGTCCATGAAGCATTCGGCCATGGTAGATAGTGAAGGGAGTTGATTATTTTCTTTGTGTTAAATGAGTGATTGTGGATGGGTGAAGTGTGAGCTAGTTAAATATTCATATAGTTAGGTTGGATGATAGGAAGAAAAAATCGCTTGTGTATGTACACTAAGGCCGAATATGAAGTTGGAGATTTGTGGGAAATGTATGTGTCTTGAAGTGTTGGAATGGAGAGGATGCTTTAATTGTGTTATGAACAATTATGTGTTAGAAATTGTGATTTTGGGTTGACTAGGATTTTCGGCCATAGTGGTCATTGAGGATTAAGGTTATGTTTCATGCTAAACTTGATAAATCTTGGTGTATGGGTGTTTGAACTAAACTAATGATCAAATAGTTGCATAAATACAAAGTAAGAAGAATCGGCTATTGTATGTAATATTATTGCGAATGTGAAAATACTATACTTGAGTAATGAATGTGATTGGATTATTGATAGTATGGTAATTGCATAAGGCTATTAGCGAATAGCTAAGAACGTAAGGTAGTAAGATAAAAATTTTACTATGTCGTTCCGTATGTCATAAGATCATTAAAATGTGGATACCAATATATGTACCAAAGCGGTTGAATGAGCTAATTTATTTGTTTAAGCTCAAGATCCTAAAGGAGAGGCGTCCAACAAGGGGAAATCGAAGATCATCGAGTAGCCGACTTGGAATTATTTACGAACACAAGGTAAGTCATTAAGCACATATGTTTGATATTGCTTAAATGATTGGAAAATCTATGCAATTGTGTTTAATGGAATGCTATATATATGTATAAATGAAATTGTATGTGTATGGAATGAGGATAATTGTTGAATGTAATAGAAATAGTGGAATGTGTAGAAAGTTTGCTTTCGGCACTATGTGTCTTGGGCAATACGTGTGTATGGTGACGAGATTGGCACTAAGTGTGCGTGCTGGAAATATATGGCACTAAGTGTGCGTGCTGGAAATATTTGGCACTAAGTGTGCAAGCTGGAAAATACTGACCTTGGGTGTGCGAGTTCGGAGGGTATGGGCTCGTGTGTGCGAGCTTAAATTACGTGGCACTAAGTGTGCGAAATCGAGTGGTAAGCACTATGTGTGCGTACTCTATATATATGGAGGTGTGTCTCCATTGAATTGAGTATGGACAGCGGATCGGGTAAGTACCTCGAGCTCATGACGAATAGAGAATTCGTTCATGCTTGGGGATTGAAATTGGTAAGCCTTAAATCTATGTGATGATTGAAGTGTGTATGGTTGTGCTGGAAAATGAGTTAATGTGTAAAAATGCTTGATTATCTTGTTGTGTAGAATATGAAATGTGGATGTATGAATTGGTACGAGATTGGACCGAAAGGTCCGAGGTATTATGGTATAGATTCGGTATGGACGAGTACCTAGCCTCATTTGTTGTACATGTAGTAGTAACTTTATCAGTGGATTGATGAATGCTTATGACTTACTGAGTTGTAAACTCACTCGGTGTTTTCTTGTCACCCATTTTAGGTCTCTCGGACTCGTATTGTTTGCGTGATCGGGACCGTCGTTGAAGTCATCACACCGGCTGAAATCTTGTGGTATTGTTTTTGTTGTTGAAGAACATTTGGCATGTATAGGCTATTATATTTTGTCGAATTGTGGGTTGTAAACTTTAAGCCATGTGAAAATGGCCTATGTGGTCGTCGAGTGGGATGCTAGAACCTATAGCCACGAGTCTTAGAAACTCAAATTTTGATAAGGTGGCCATAATTTGTGTCATGTATGATGGATGATTAAGGCCAAGGAAAAATTCATGAAATTGGCATAGTCTACTGCAGTAACTGTTGCGGACAGCAGCAGTGAGATGAGATTGAAAAATCACTAAAAATAGTAGAAGTAGAATTAAATAGTGAGTAAATTATGAAATTGAACCTTGATGAATCTATTTTATATGGACGAAACGAAACGACCATATGAGCAGTATATTGAGAGATATTAAAGTTCTCGTGAGACAGGGTCAGAACGGTTTCTGGGTCCCCTGTCGCGACTTTGAAAATTTACCAAAATTATCCAGAAAGAATTAGGAGTCATGCCTTATATGTACAGATTCCATTTTGAGTCTAGTTTCATTAGAAAGAAACGGCACCAGTATTAAAGCCCTGTACAGAGAGATATTCAAGTTGTAACGCGCGAAGGTCAGAGCAGTCGGTCCCTGTAACATGGGTGACTTTAACTAATAAACTGTACCAATTGGCCCAACCAAAAATTCTAGAAATAAATCCATGGATAGATATATGAGTCTAAATTCAGGAAAATTTACGGAATCAGTTTCCGAGTTTTGAAACTCGAGATATGATTTTTATGGCGTCAGTGACGCAGTTTCCCAACCTGTCGGAAATGCCAAATTGGTTGGTACCTTGAGAAGATTTGACCCATTAACCCTCGTGTCCGACACGGCGATGGTCACGGGTTCGAGTGTTACAATTTTATTGGTATCAGAGCTATGGTTTAGTCGGTTCTAGGACTACCATAGCGTGTGAGTCTAGCTATACATGCCAAATTGTTAGCGCTTAATAATGTGATGACTTGACGGTTGGAATTTTTGTTTTGATTAGCAATGGAACCGGGGTAGAGAGACCCTTGGCGGATGACGTTGAAAGTGTAGCGGCTGCTCTGCGCAAGGGACACCGCCTGTTGAGCCTCGATCATCCGCGAATAATCAAAATGAAGGGCGAAACAAGCCTTCTTCACCATGATGAATGAGTGGGTCGCATAATATGCCCGAACCAACCCGGCTGTCCAACCATTCCGAATTTAAATACTCCACCCCAAGAGCCCGCAATGCCTCCGATTCTCGATCCTGTGAGGCTGAGTAAACCACCGTGGACTTGATTAGGAAGCGTGGGGCGAGGAGTTCAAGGCCATAGTTCTTGATGATGCCGAAAAGGCCGAAGTTCGCTCGATAACACCATTAGAGTGTTAGATGAACTGTCATGCACACCGATGAATGTCTTAAGTGTGCTATATCCTTGTTATGAGACTCACTTACTATTGGTGGAGGACTTTAATTTCCATAGTCCCAAATGAACGAGTTACTTGGGATTTCTTCCAATCCGAATTTCGAAAGAAATACATTAGTCAACGGTTCATCGATCAGAAGCGTAAGGAATTCTTAGAACTCAAGCAAGGCCGGATGACCGTATCTAAATACGAACATGAGTTCGTAAGACTTAGTCGGTATGCTCGGGAGTGTGTGGCTGATGAGGTTGCGATGTGCAAAAGATTTGAAGAAGGATTGAATGAAGAGTTAAAGTTACTAGTGGGAATTTTAGAGATAAAGGAGTTCGTGACACTAGTCGAACGAGCCTGCAAGGCGGAAGAACTTGGGAAGGAGAAGAAGAAGGCTGAATTTGAAGCAAGAGATTACTGTAAAAGATCGACGAGTAAAGCTCCGTTCTCGGCTGTAAAGAGGTTCGTGGAGGACACCAAGAAGTCGAGGATTGCAGGGAATTTCCATTAGAGCCCGACCATTGACGGACTCGAGCTACTTCAGTAGCTAGTGTGGGCAATAATCGTCAAGAGAGACCTGAATGCCCCAATGTGGAAGACGACACCTAGGTGAATGTTGGGGTAAGTCATTAATAGGGCTGTTATGGATGCGGTTGAAGGACCACTTCATTAGAGATTGCACGGAGCTAGATGAGAGGAATAAGACGCAAGGTGCAAGACCTAGTGGAACGACGGCTGGAGGTAGGCCCCCGAGAATCTCTGGAGGTAGGGGTGGTAATCAGAGAGGAGCCTCTAATACGGCTG
The DNA here is from genome assembly GCF_025698485.1 of Gossypium arboreum. Taxonomy (NCBI): domain Eukaryota; kingdom Viridiplantae; phylum Streptophyta; class Magnoliopsida; order Malvales; family Malvaceae; genus Gossypium; species Gossypium arboreum. The sequence goes on from NC_069075.1 coordinate 72,677,805, forward strand.
TCCGATCCGAGACCCGTGCTCCTGCTAGAGCATATGCCATCCGCGCACGAGAGGAGGCATCCTCCCCTGACGTTATCACTGGTACTTTTACTCTCTTCGATACTATTGTGATTGCATTGATTGACCCCGGCTCTACTCACTCATATGTATGTGAAACCTTAGCATCCAAGAAGACTCTACCGTTGAGTCTCTCGAGTTCGTAATTCGAGTGTCAAACCCTTTGGGTCAATACGTGCTTCGTTGATAAAGTGTGCAAGAGATGCCCCTAATAATTCGAGAATCCTATTTTCCTACCGATCCGATGCTTCTACCATTTAATGAATTCGATGTTATTCTTGGTATGGATTGGTGACCGTACATGATGCACGGTGGTGGATGCAAAAGGAAAACCATTGATTTGAGGAGTGCAAATAATGAGGTAGTCCGAGTCGAGTCTCTCGATTTAAAGGAGCGCCAACGATAATATCTTCTATGACCGCTTCGGAGGTATGTGAAAAGGGTGTGAAACATACCTTGCGTATGTGTTTGGAAGTAAAGAGACGGAAAGGAAACTCGAATCGGTACGGTGGCTTGTGAGTATTGGATGTTTTTCCGAGGAGTTACCGGATTGCCACCGGTTCGAGAAGTGGAATTGCATCGGTTGTACCGGTACTACGCCGATTTCAATAGCCCCGTATCGTATGGCATTAACGGAATTAAAGGAATTGAAGGTTCAATTGCAAGAATTGACGGATAGAGGTTTCGCTCGACCGAGTTTTTCTCCATGGGCGCTTTTGTATTGTTTGTGAAGAAGAAGGACGGAACCATGAGGTTGTGCATCGACTATCGTCAACTCAATAAAGTGACGATAAAGAATAAATATCCATTGCCACGAATTGACGATTTGTTTGATCAATTAAAGGGAGCCTCGGTGTTTTCAAAGATAGATTTGAGGTCGGGTACTATCGGTTGAGGGTCCGAGAATCGGACATACCCAAAGCGCTTTTAGAACGAGGTACGGTCACTACGAATTCTTGGTGATGCCGTTTGGGCTCACTAATGCCCCTGCGGTGTTTATGGATTTAATGAATAGAATTTTCAGGCCATACTTGGATCGGTTCGTAGTTGTATTTATCGATGACATTTTGGTCTATTCGAGAGATGAAACTGAACATGCTGAACACCTGAGGCTAGTGTTGCAAATCTTACGAGATAAGCAGTTATACGTAAAGTTCAGTAAATGTGAATTTTGGTTGAAAGAGGTTAGCTTTTGGGGGCACGTGGTGTCGTGATCGGTGTCGTGGTGGACCCGAACAAAATTCAGCCATAGTCGATTGGAAACCACCAAGGAATGTTACCGAAGTTAGGAGCTTTTGGGGCTTGCGGTTATTATCGACGATTTGTAAAGGTTTCTCGACGATAGCCACGCCAATGACGAAACTACTCCAAAAGGATGTTAAGTTCGAATGGACGGAGAAATGTCGAAAAGTTTCGATTAACTCGAAAGCTTATTTGGTGAAGCCCCAATTCTAGTGCAACCCGAATCGGGCAAAGAGTTTGTCATTTATAGTGACGCATCCCTACTTGGGTTGGGTTGCGTATTGATGCAAGAAAGGCGAGTTGTGGCCTATCGTCGAGACAATTAAAGCCACATGAGAAAAATTATCCAACCCATGATCTCGAATTGGTCGCCATCGTGTTCGCCTTAAAGATATGGCGACATTACTTATTTGGTAAGAAGTGCCATGTGTATTCGGATCACAAAAGTCTCAAATATTTGATGACTCGAGAGAGACTTAAATCTGCGACAAAGACGATGGCTCGAGTTGTTAAAAGATTATGAACTCGTCATTGATTATCACCCGGAAAGGCTAATGTGGTTGCGGATGCCTTAAGTGAAATCACCGCTTGTTTTTCTGACGATGAATGTACACTTGTCTATTCTACCCGACAATGTGTTAGTAGCGAATTAAAGGCCAAACCATTATTGGCTCATCAAATTGTGAAGCTCGAAAGTTGATGAGGAGTTGCTTGCAAAACGGGTGAGTGTGTTTCGAACAAGGAATCGAGTTTCAAATTGATGATGACGATTGTTTGAGGTTCGAAGTCGTCTGTGTGTTCCAAAGAATTGAACTTATTTCGATAATTCTAAATGAAGCCCATTGTAGTCGAATGTCAATCCACCCGGGTAGTACTAAAATGTACAATGACCTGAAACGCCAATTTTGGTGGCCTGGTATGAAACGAGACATTTCTGAATTTGTTTCAAGGTGTCTGATATGTCAACAAGTGAAAGCGGAACATCAAGTGCCATCGGGATTACTTCAGTCGATCATGATACCCGAATGGAAATGGGATCGAGTAACAATGGACTTTGTGTCTGGGTTACCATTGACTCAGAATAAGAAAGACTCGGTTTGGGTCATTGTTGATAGACTGACCAAGTCTGCTCATTTTATCCCTGTCCGCACGGATTTTACGCTCGATAAGTTGGCAGAATTATACGTCTCCCAAATTGTTCGATTGCATGGGGTACCTATTTCTATCGTGTCGGATAGAGACCCAAGATTTACGTCGCGGTTTTGGAAGAAATTGCAAGAGGCTTTGGGTACCAAACGCATTTTAGCACTTTTCACCCCCAAACCGATGGTCAATCCGAACGGATAATTCAAATACTCGAGGATATGTTGAGATGCTGCATCCTTGAGTTTAGTGGTTCATGGGAACAGATATCGCCTTTGATTGAATTCGCACAACAATAGCTTTCAATCAAGTATTAAGATGGCGCCTTACGAGGCTTTATACGGTCGTAAATGCCGTACCCATTATTCTGGTGAACTTAGTGAAGGTAAATTATTCGGGTTGATTTGGTTAAGGATGCCGAGCAAAAGTTCGAGTAATTCGTGAAAGTTTGAAAGTCGCCGGATCGCCAAAAGTCGATGCGGATTTGAAAAGAAAAGATATTGAATATCGGGTTGGAGACAAGGTCTTTCTCAAAGTTTCACCTTGGAAGAAGGTGCTTAGATTTGGTCGTAAGGGCAAATTGAGTCCGAGGTTCATCGGGCCATATGAAGTATCCGAACGAATTGGGCGATCGCATATCGATTAATTTTGCCCCCGAGCTCGAAAGGATTCACAACGTTTTTCATGTCTCGATGCTTGACGATATAGGTCGATCCATCGCACGTAATTGCTCCCTCCGAGATTGAGATTCACCTAATTTGAGCTATGAAGAGGAACCGGTTCGCATTATGATGCGTGAAGTAAAAGAGTTGCGCAATAAGAAAATCCCGTTAGTGAAGGTGTTGTGGCATAAACACGAATTGAAGAATCCACTTGGGAACTTGAGGACTCTATGAAAGAGCGATACCGAGCCTATTTACTGGGTAAGATTTTCTGGGACGAAAATTTCTTAAGTGGGGAGAGTTGTGACATCCCAAAATTGACCATAGTTGGGATGTGGTTTGGGACCACAAAACCGAGACACAAGAATAATTAATTATTATTTTCTATGTTTATTGTGCATGAACGTACATATGTGAAAATTTCGTGCCTTAATTTCGTCATTCGTAGGTGAAATTTATTAGAAAGGACTTATGTGAGGAAATTGAGAAATGTGCTAGGCTAATGTTAAAGTGGCCTATTGATACATATTAGAAAATGCTTGGACTTGCATGTCAAATTGCCAAATTTTCCTTATGGTGGCCGGCCAAGTTAGATTGATGATGGGCAATATATTTGTTTGCCTTAGATATTATAATAAGAAATTGGATTATGGGAGACAAACTAAAATAAAGAAAGGAATTTAAAAGAAAGGGGAATAAAATAAGAAAAAAAAAAAGTGTGTGGATGCCTTCCCCCCCAAGTTGCCGTGAATGGAGCAAAGAAAGAAAAAAAAAGAGAGCTTCATTTCCTTTGGTTCTCTCTTAGCCGAATTGAAGAAAGAAAGGGGGAGGGGAGATTTCGGTCAACTTTAAGCTCAAAACAAGGTTAGTAATTCATGTTAGATTTTGAAATTTCAGCTTAATGAAAGTTGATTACTAAGTTCTTTAACTAGCCCATGTTAAAATTTTGGATTTGGGTGGTCCATGAAGCATTCGGCCATGGTAGATAGTGAAGGGAGTTGATTATTTTCTTTGTGTTAAATGAGTGATTGTGGATGGGTGAAGTGTGAGCTAGTTAAATATTCATATAGTTAGGTTGGATGATAGGAAGAAAAAAATCGGCTTGTGTATGTACACTAAGGCCGAATATGAAGTTGGAGATTTGTGGGAAATGTATGTGTCTTGAAGTGTTGGAATGGAGAGGATGCTTTAATTGTGTTATGAACAATTATGTGTTAGAAATTGTGATTTTGGGTTGACTAGGATTTTCGGCCATAGTGGTCATTGAGGATTAAGGTTATGTTTCATGCTAAACTTGATAAATCTTGGTGTATGGGTGTTTGAACTAAACTAATGATCAAATAGTTGCATAAATACAAAGTAAGAAGAATCGGCTATTGTATGTAATATTATTGCGAATGTGAAAATACTATACTTGAGTAATGAATGTGATTGGATTATTGATAGTATGGTAATTGCATAAGGCTATTAGTCGAATAGCTAAGAACGTAAGGTAGTAAGATAAAATTTTACTATGTCGTTCGTATGTCATAAGATCATTAAAATGTGGATACCAATATATGTACCAAAGCGGTTGAATGAGCTAATTTATTTGTTTAAGCTCAAGATCCTAAAGGAGAGGCGTCCAACAAGGGAAATCAAGATCATCGAGTAGCCGACTTGGAATTATTTACGAACACAAGGTAAGTCATTAAGCACATATGTTTGATATTGCTTAAATGATTGGAAAATCTATGCAATTGTGTTTAATGGAATGCTATATATATGTATAAATGAAATTGTATGTGTATGGAATGAGGATAATTGTTGAATGTAATAGAAATAGTGGAATGTGTAGAAAGTTTGCTTTCGGCACTATGTAAAAGGGCAATACGTGTGTATGGTGACGAGATTGGCACTAAGTGTGCGTGCTGGAAATATATGGCACTAAGTGTGCGTGCTGGAAATATTTGGCACTAAGTGTGCAAGCTGGAAAAATACGGCACTGGGTGTGCGAGTTCGGAGGGTATGGCACTGTGTGTGCGAGCTTAAATTACGTGGCACTAAGTGTGCGAAATCGAGTGGTAAGCACTATGTGTGCGTACTCTATATATATGGAGGTGTGTCTCCATTGAATTGAGTATGGACAGCGGATCGGGTAAGTACCTCGAGCTCATGACGAATAGAGAATTCGTTCATGCTTGGGGATTGAAATTGGTAAGCCTTAAATCTATGTGATGATTGAAGTGTGTATGGTTGTGCTGGAAAATGAGTTAATGTGTAAAAATGCTTGATTATCTTGTTGTGTAGAATATGAAATGTGGATGTATGAATTGGCACGAGATTGGACCGAAAGGTCCGAGGTATTATGGTATAGATTCGGTATGGACGAGTACCTAGCCTCATTTGTTGTACATGAAGTAGTAACTTTATCAGTGGATTGATGAATGCTTATGACTTACTGAGTTGTAAACTCACTCGGTGTTTTTCTTGTCACCCATTTTAGGTCTCTCGGACTCGTATTGTTTGCGTGATCGGGACCGTCGTTGAAGTCATCACACCGCTGAAATCTTGTGGTATTGTTTTTGTTGTTGAAGAACATTTGGCATGTATAGGCTATTATATTTTGTCGAATTGTGGGTTGTAAACTTTAAGCCATGTGAAAATGGCCTATGTGGTCGTCGAGTGGGATGCTAGAACCTATAGCCACGAGTCTTAGAAACTCAAATTTTGATAAGGTGGCCATAATTTGTGTCATGTATGATGGATGATTAAGGCCAAGGAAAATTCATGAAATTGGCATAGTCTACTGCAGTAACTGTTGCGGACAGCAGCAGTGAGATGAGATTGAAAAATCACTAAAAATAGTAGAAGTAGAATTAAATAGTGAGTAAATTATGAAATTTAACCTTGATGAATCTATTTTTATATGGATGAAACGAAACGACCATATGAGCAGTATATTGAGAGATATTAAAGTTCTCGTGAGACAGGGTCAGAACGGTTTCTGGGTCCCCTGTCGCGACTTTGAAAATTTACCATAAATTATCCAGAAAGAATTAGGAGTCATGCCTTATATGTACAGATTCCATTTTGAGTCTAGTTTCATTAGAAACAAACGGAACCAGTATTAAAGCCCTGTACAGAGAGATATTCAAGTTGTAACGCGCGAAGGCAGAGCAGTCGGTCCCTGTAACATGGGTGACTTTAACTAATAAACTGTACCAATTGGCCCAACCAAAATTCTAGAAATAAATCCATGGATAGATATATGAGTCTAAATTCAGGAAAAATTTACGGAATCAGTTTCCGAGTTTTGAAACTCGAGATATGATTTTATGGCGTCAGTGACGCAGTTTCCCAGCCTGTCGGAAATGCCAAATTGGTTGGTACCTTGAGAAGATTTGACCCATTAACCCTCGTGTCCGACACGGCGACGGTCACGGGTTCGGAGTGTTACAATTTTATTGGTATCGAGCTATGGTTTAGTCGGTTCTAGGACTACCATAGCGCGTGTGAGTCTAGCTATACATGCCAAATTGTTAGTGCTTAATAATGTGATGACTTGACGGTTGAAATTTTTGTTTTGATTAGCAATGGAACCCGGTAGAGAGACCCTTGGCGGATGACGTTGAAAGTGTAGCGGCTGCTCTGCGCAAGGGACACCGCCTGTTGAGCCTCGATCATCCGCGAATAATCAAAATGAAGGGCGAAACAAGCCTTCTTCACCATGATGAATGAGTGGGTCGCATAATATGCCCGAACCAATCCGGCTGTCCAACCATTCCCGACTTTAAATAATCCACCCCAAGAGCCCGTAATGCCATCGATTCGATCCTGTGAGGCTGAGTAAAGCACCTGTGGACTTGATTAAGAAGCGTGGGGCGAGGAGTTTAAGGCCATAGTTACCGAGCGATGCCGAAGGGCCGAGTTCGCTTGATAACACCATTAGAGTGTTTGATGAATTGTCATGCACACCGATGAATGTCTTAAGTGTGCTATATCTTTGTTATGAGACTCACCTACTATTGGTGGAGGACCATGATTTCCATAGTCCCAAAGGAACAAGTTACTTGGGATTTCTTTCTAACGAATTTCGGAAGAAATATATTAGTCAACGGTTCATCGATCGAAGCGTAAGGAGTTCTGGAACTCAAGCAAGGCCATATGATCAGATGTCGAATCTGAACATGAGTTCGTAAGACTTAGTCGGTATGCTCGGGAGTGTGTGGCTGATGAGGTTGCTATGTGCAAAAGATTTGAAGAAGGATTGAATGAAGAGTTAAAGTTACTAGTGGGAATTTTGGAGATAAAGGAGTTCGTGACCCTAGTCGAACGAGCCTGCAAGGCGGAAGAACTTGGGAAGGAGAAGAAGAAGGTTGAATTTGGAGCGAGAGATTACCGTAAAAGATCAACGAGTAAAGCTCCGTTCTCGACTGTAAAAAGGTTCCGGGAGGACACCAAGAAGTCGAGGCGATCGGGAATTTCCATTAGAGCCCGACCATTGACGGACTCCGAGCTACATCGGTAGCTAGTGTGGGCAATAATCGTCAAGAGAGACTGAATGTCCCCAATGTGGAAGACGACACCTAGGTGAATGTTGGGGTAAGTCATTAATAGGGCTGTTACGGATGTGGTTCAAGGACCACTTCATTAGAGATTGCACGAGCTAGATGAGAAGAATAAGATGCAAGGTGCAAGATCTAGTGGGCGACGGCTAGAGGTAGACCCCGAGGATTTCAGGAGGTAGGGGTGGTAATCGAGAGGAGCCACTAATACTACTGTTCGATCCGAGACCGTGCTCTGCTAGAGCATATGCCATCCGCACACGAGAGGAGGCATCCTCCCCGACGTTATCACCGGTACTTTTACTCTCTTTGATACTAGTGTGATTGCATTGATTGACCCCGGCTCTACTCATTCATATGTATGTGAAACTTTAGCATCCAGTAAGACTCTACCTGTTGAGTCTACTGAGTTCGTAATTCGAGTGTCAAACCCTTTGGGTCAATACGTACTCGTTGATAAAGTGTGCAAGAGATGCCCCCTAATAATTCGAGAATCCTATTTTCCGGCCGATCTGATGCTTCTACCATTTGATGAATTTGGTGTTATTCTTGGTATGGATTGGCTGACTGTACATGATGCAGCGGTGGACTGCAAAAGGAAAACCATTGATTTGAGGAGTGCAAATAATGAGGTAGTCCGAGTCGAGTCTATTGATTTAAAAGGAGTGCCAGCGATAATATCTTCTATGACCGCTCGGAGATATGTGAAAAAGGGGTGTGAAACATACCTTGCGTATGTGTTTGAAAGCAAAGTGACGATAAAGAATAAATATCCGTTGCCACGAATTGATGATTTGTTTGATCAATTAAAGGGAGCCTCGGTGTTTTTAAAGATAGATTTGAGGTCGGGGTGCTATCAGTTGAGGGTCCGAGAATCGGACATACCCAAAACCGCTTTTAGAACAAGGTACGGTCACTACGAATTCCTGGTGATGCCGTTTGGGCTCACTAATGCCCTACGGTGTTTATGGATTTAATGAATAGAATTTTCAGGCCATACTTGGATCGGTTCGTAGTTGTATTTATCGATGACATTTTGGTCTATTCGAGAGATGAAACGAACATCTTGAACACACAGGGCTAGTGTTGCAAATCTTACGAGATAAGCGATTATACGCAAAGTTCAATAAATGTGAATTTTGGTTGAAAGAGGTTAGCTTTTGGGGCACGTGGTGTCCGCGATCGGTGTCGTGGTGGACCCGAACAAAATTCTGGCCATAGTCGATTGGAAACCACCAAGGAATGTTACCGAAGTTAGGAGCTTTTTGGGGCTTGCCGGTTATTACCGACGATTTGTAAAAGGTTTCTCGACGATAGCCACGCCAATGACGAAACTACTCCAAAAGGATGTTAAGTTCGAATGGACGGAGAAATGTCAGAAAAGTTTCGATCAATTGAAAGCTTATTTGACTGAAGCCCCAATTCTAGTGCAACCCGAATCGGGCAAAGAGTTTGTCATTTATAGTGACGCATCCCTACTTGGGTTGGGTTGCGTATTGATGCAAGAAGGGCAAGTTGTGGCCTATGCGTCGAGACAATTAAAGTCACATGAGAAAAATTATCCAACCCATGATCTCGAATTGGTCGCCATCGATTCGCCTTTAAAGATATGGCGACATTACTTATTTGGTGAGAAGTGCCGTGTGTATTCGGATCACAAAAGTCTCAAATATTTGATGACTCGAGAGACTTAAATCTGCGACAAAGACGATGGCTCGAGTTGTTAAAAGATTATGAACTCGTCATTGATTATCACCGGGAAAGGCTAATGTGGTTGTGGATGCCTTAAGTCTGAAATCACCGCTTGTTTGCTTCTGAGCGATGAATGTACACTTGTCTATCCTACCCGACAATGTGTTAGTAGCCGAATTAAAGGCCAAACCATTGTTGGCTCATCAAATTCGGGAAGCTCGGAAAGTTGATGATGAGTTGGTTGCAAAATGGGATGAGTGTGTTCCGAACAAGGACTCGAATTTCAAATCGATGATGACGATTGTTTGAGGTTCAAAATTAAATCTGTGTTCCAAAGAATTGAACTTATTTCGATAATTCAACGAGGGCGAATGGCAATCCACCCGGGGAGTACGAAGATGTACAACGATTTGAGACGTCGGTTTTGGTGGTATGGTATGAAACGAGACATCTCTGATTTTGTCTCGAAATGTTTAATATGTCAACAAGTGAAAGCGGAACATCAAGTGCCATCGGGATTACTTCAGCCGATCACGATACCCGAGTGGAAATGGGATCGAGTCACAATGGACTTTGTATCCGGACTGCCATTGTCAGCAAGTAAGAAGGATGCGATTTGGGTCTTTGTAGATAGATTGACTAAGTCGGCTCACTTTGTCCCCGTACGTACGGATTTCTCAATGGAAAAACTAGCCGAATTGTACGTTTCTCAGATTGTGAGACTACACGGGGTGCCTATTTCCATCGTGTCGGATAGAGATCCGAGATTTACCTCGCGATTTTGGAAGGAGTTGCAAGAGGCTTTGGGTACCAAGCTGCATTTTAGCACTGCTTTTCATCCCCAAACCGATGGTCAATCCGAACGGGTAATTCAAATCCTGGAGGATAGGTTGAGATGTTGCATCCTTGAATTTAGTGGTTCATGGGAAAGATATTTGCCTTTGATTGAATTCGCCACAACAATAGCTTTCAATCAAGTATTAAGATGGCGCCTTACGAGGCTTTATACGGTCATAAATGTCGTACCCCATTATTCTGGACTGAACTTAGTGAAAGCAAAATCTTCGGGGTTGATTTGATTAAGGATGCCGAGCAGAAAGTTCGAGTAATTCGTGAAAGTTTGAAAGCTGCTTCGGATCGCCAAAAGTCATATGCGGGTTTGAAAAGAAAAGACATTGAATATCAGGTTGGAGACAAGGTATTTCTCAAAGTCTCACCTTGGAAGAAGGTGCTTAGATTTGGCCGTAAGGGCAAATTGAGTCCGAGGTTCATCGGTCCGTATGAAATATCTGAACGAGTTGGGCCAGTAGCGTACCGATTAATTTTACCCCCCTGAGCTCGAAAGGATCGACAACGTTTTCCGTGTCTCGATGCTTCGACGATATAGGTCTGACTCGACACACGTAATTACTCCATCTGAGGTCGAGGTTCAGCCTAATTTGAGTTATTAAGAAGAGCCGGTTCGCATTCGATGTGCGAAGTAAAAGAGTTGCTTTAATAAGAAAATCCCATTAGTGAAGGTGTTGTGGCATAAACACGGAATTGAAGGAGCCACTTGGGAACTTGAGGACTCTAAGAAAGAGCGATACCGAGCCTATTTACGGTAAGATTTTCAGGGACGAAAATTTCTTAAGTGGGGAGAGTTGTGATGCCCTAAAGTGACCCTAGTCAGAAACCGGTTTCGGGACCGCTAAACCGAGTCACTAAATTATTTGAGTATGATAGTTACTGTCTGAATATATGAATATGCATGTGTGATAATTTCTTTATTGAATTTTTTGCCTAATTATAGGTGAATTTTAGTGATTAGGACTTATGTGAGAAAATTTAGAAATGTGCTAGGCAAATGTATGGTGGCCTATTAATACATGTGGGAAAAGGGTTGTCCTTGCATGTCAAATAACCCCTTTTCCTAAGGTGAGTGGTGGCCATGACTAGGTGATGGGCAAGGAAAACATGTCCTAGACATGTTGGCCTAGTGCATGATGTAAGGAGAATAAAATAATAAAAAAGAAAAGATAATGATGAAACAAAAAAAAAATGGGTGTGGATGCTCTTTTGCCGTGAGAAACAAAGAAGAAAAAGGGGAAGAAAAATTTGTTGCTCATCCTTGGGTGCCTTGGCCGAATAGAAGAAAGGAAATTGAAAAAAAAAAATATTGGCTCATCTTCCTCCTAGCTTAGCCGATCCTTCAAGAAGAAAAGGAAGACTTAGCATTCGATCACTTGAGCTTGAACTAAGGTATGGAATCCATGTTAGTCTTTGAAATCTTTGCATGTATGAAGCTAGTTACTAAGTCCTTTACTTGCTCATGTCAAAAAAAAAAATTTGAAGGTGGTAGTAATACAAGTGTTCGACCATGGAGGATGTTTAAGGGAGATGGTTGTTGCCTTTATGATGTAAGGAATAATTAGAAATGGGTGAAAGAAACAAGCCCTTGTTCTTGATTCTTCTTGGCCGATTCTAAGGGAGAAAAAGAGAGCAACCATGTGGTTTCTAAGCCATAAATAAGGTGACCCATGTTAGAAATTGTGATTTTGAGGTGACTAGAACATTGGCCATGCATGTTGTTTTCCTTGGTGAGTGTTTTGATGTTGTTGTGATGAAAGCATGGAGATGAGTGAGTTGAATGTTTAACAAAAGGAAATTTTGTGCCATTGAGTTCTTGTTGTTATGTGTGTGTGTGCATGAGTATTCGGCCATGCTATAGAATTTATGTTGCAAAATGATTAATTCTTAATGAGATGTATAATAGTACTTGTGAATGAGCTTGAGAGTATTTAAACAATTAGACATGAAAAGGGTGGTAATGAGGCTGAAAAATTGTTGGATGGTTAATTGGGTAAGGAATGAAGCATTGACCATATGGGGTATAAATGGGTATAGGTGTTAAATACCTTGTATTGGAAACTTTGATAAATAAGTAGCAATAAATTAAGATGAGATTGAGTAAATTTTCAACTTAGTTGTGTTAAGTATTAAGCAATAACCATAATAATGCATGTGAATGCCGTATGTTTGTGTTTGATGGAGAGATAAATTGTTTGATTTAGCTCAAGAGCAAAGGAAACTAGATTGGACAAAGGAAAGGAGAAAGCAAACGAGTAGCCGATTTGGAACCATTCTACCCCAAACAAGGTAAGTCATTAAGCACATATGTTTGATATTGCTTAAATGATTGGAAAATCTATGCAATTGTGTTTAATGGAATGCTATATATATGTATAAATGAAATTGTATGTGTATGGAATGAGGATAATTGTTGAATGTAAAAGAAATAGTGGAATGTGTAGAAAGTTTGCTTTCGGCACTATGTGTCTTGGCAATACGTGTGTATGGTGACGAGATTGGCACTAAGTTTGCGTGTTGGAAATATATGGCACTAAGTGTGCGTGCTGGAAATATATGGCACTAAATGTGCATGCTTTGGAAAATACTGACTTTGGGTGTGCGAGCTCGAAGGGTATGGCACTATGTGCGGGCTTAAATTGCGTGGCACTAAGTGTGCGAAATCGAGTAGTAAGCACCGTGTGTGCGCGACGCTATATATATGGAGGTGTGTCTCCATTGAATTGAGTATGGACAGCGGATCGGGTAAGTACCTCGAGCTCATGACGAATAGAGAATTCGTTCATGCTTGGGGATTGAATTTGGCAAGCCTTAAATCTATGTGATGATTGAAATTGTATGGTTGTGCTGGAAAATGAGTTAACGTGTAAAAATGCTTCGATTATCTTGTTGTGTAGAATATGAAATGTGGACGATGACTTGGTACGAGATTGGACCGAAAGGTCCGAGGTATTACAGTATAGATTCGATATGGATGAGTACCTAGCCTCGTTTGTTGTACATGTTGTAGTAACTTTATCGGTGGATTGATGAATGCTTATGACTTCTCGAGTTGTAAACTCACTCGGTGTTTTTCTTGTCACCCATTTTAGGTCTCTCGGACTCTTATTGTTTGCGTGATCGGGACCGTCGTTGAAGTCATCACACCGGCTGAAATCTTGTGGTATTGTTTTCGTTGTTGAAGAACATTTGGCATGTATAGGCTATTATATTTTGTCGAATTGAGGGTTGTAAACTTTAAGCCATGTGAAAATGGCCTATGTGGTCGTCGAGTGGGATGCTAGAACTTATAGCCACGAGTCTTAGAAACTTTAATTTCGATAAGGTGGCCATAATTTGTGTCATGTATGATGGATGATTAAGGCCAAGGAAAGATTCATGAAATTGGCATAGTTCATCGCAGAGAATTGTTGCGGACAGCAGCAGTGAGATGAGATTGAAAAATCACTAAAAATAGTAGAAGTAGAATTAAATAGTGAGTAAATTATGAAATTGAACCTTGATGAATCTATTTTTATATGGACGAAACGAAACGACCATATGAGCAGTATACTGAGAAATATTAAAGTTCTCGTGAGACAGGGCCAGAACGGTTTCTGGGTCCCCTGTCGCGACTTTGAAAATTTACCATAAATTATCCAGAAAGAATTAGGAGTGATGCCTTATATGTAAAGATTCCATTTTGAGTCTAGTTTCATTAGAAACAAACGGCACCAGTATTAAAGCCCTGTACAGAGAGATATTCAAGTTGTAACGCGCGAAGGTCAGAGCAGTCGATCCCTGTAACATGGGTGACTTTAACTAATAAACTGTACCAATTGGCCCGACCAAAAATTCTAGAAATAATCCATGGATGGGTATGTGAGTCTAAATTCAGGGAAAATTTACAAAACCAGTTTCCGAGTTTTGAAACTCGAGATATGATTTTTAAGGCGACAGTGACGCCGTTTTCCAGCCTGACTGGAAATGTCAAATTGGTTGGTACCTTGAGAGGATTTGGCCGTTAAGCCCTCATGTCCGACACCGGCGACGGTCACAAGTTAGGGGTGTTACAACGTATGGGTTTAATCAATAGCTTATGAGCAGCTAAAACAAGTTTTATCCATGTTTACAACATAACCACAATTTCTCTACAAGCTGTTTTCCTGAGCAACAGTCGTTAAATTATTTGTAACTGGGGCTACGAAATTCCAAATTATGTGCTGTTAATTTTCCATGAAAATAGACTCGTATATCCTCTGTCCACAAAATTTTAAGAATTTTTGGTTTGGCCAATCAATACCAAATTTTTCTTAAATTTTCCCCTATTTTACTACTTGACTACTCTGACTACTCTTCACTAAGAATTTAATTTCTCATTGTACAGAATTCAAAATATGTTTTCGTTTATTTTGTTTGAAACTAGACTCATTAAGGAGTTTAAACATATAATTTTATCTTATAATCATTTTTTTACGATTTATAATGATTTTCCAAATACTGAATAGGGGATTTCGGAGTAGTTCTGACTCTGTCTCACACAACTTTGAAAATCTCATTATCGGCAACCCCTTTACTTACACGATTTCTTTTATACGAAACTAGACGTATCAAGATTTAATTACATAATTTATTCAGCCTTTAACTCAACCCCCACAATTTATGGTAATTTTTCCAAAACACGCTACTGCTGCTGTCCTTAGCAGATTTATACAATTTTCTCTGTAAAGTTCTCATTCACATATTTAAAACATAATATCATATATGCCGTCATTTAGAAGAGTCATTGACCTTAATGTATATACATAATTCATATTCATCCCGTTTTAAAACTTAAAACTTACAAAGGAATCAAACTCAATTACTTAAGAACTTACTTTATTTATTTGAGCAACTGCGGATAGGCTACTCGACGGCTTTCTCTTTCCCTTATCGATTTAGATCCTCTTTGCTCATGAGCTTAATTAAAACAAATGAATTTGTTTCATTACTTATTCAACATTACTTCTTTAACAAATACAGTTGATAATCGTATAACTTGATTGCATAATGTGTTTATGAAACATACCATGACTAACTTTTATGTTTATTTCACTAATACCTAATTCACATGCACAAACAAGAATTCACATTACTTGCCATTGTAAATGGAACCTAGATAGCCAATTACCATGGCCGAACATACAGCCACTTATATAAATAACACAAAGTGATACAAATTTATTTTTACCATTACAAATCGTAAAAAAAAAAATGACCAATGCATACGACATCAACAATATATATACATACCAAATACCTATATTGCATACTTATCAATATGAACTTAAAGCCCTATCCTAATATTCATGTACATATTATCCACCATTTCCAAACCAATTCATCTGTAACACCCCGTACCCGAGTCCGTTACCGGAGTCGAACACAAGGTGCACACAGTAACTTAATTATTTTCACAGTCCATTTAAAAATTTCCAGACAAGCTGGTTACTGCGTCACTGTCACCTTAAAAATCATATCTTGAGTTTCAAAACTCAAAAATCGGTTTCGTAATTTTTTCCTGAAACTAGACTCATATGTCCATCTACAGATTTTTTTCTAGAATTTGTGGTCAAGCCAATTAGTACAGTTTATTAGTTAAAGTCTCCCCTATTCCAGGGTTCGACTACACTGACCTTCATGCATTACGAATTGGATATCTCCCTGTACAGGGCTTCAATACTGATCCCTTTTGTTTCTCTAGAAACTAGACTCAAAGAGGAATCTATACATAAATGGAATGACTCATAATTATCTCTGGTTAGTTTATAATGAATTTCCAAAGTTGGAACAGGGAATCCAGAAACCGTTCTGGCCCTGTTTCACGAAAACCTAAAATCTCTTAACATACAACTCATATGACTGTTTCGTTTCTTCCATATGAAAGTAGATTCATCAAGGTTCATTTACATAATTTATTCACTATTTAATTCCATTCCTTCTAATTTTAGTGATTTTTCACATCCACACCACTGCTGCTGTCAGCATCTATTCTTAAGGTAAACTTTACCTATTTCGTGGTTTCCATGGACCAACTAGAGTTTTGTCATACATAGGTCCACATATAATCATATTTAGCCATTCCAAGGGCTGATCATTGCCCAACACTTCCATTCCAGTCCATAGTCACATCATGAAACCATATATATATACATAAACACAAATGGTCTAATGCCATACTCCACTTCTACGAGCCATTTTCGCATGGTGCACACACATACATCACAAAAAGTACTTGAAAAACAACAAAGGGTAGTCCTATACATGCCATTTCAAAGCTCAACCAAAATTTGTACCAAAAGGGGGCTTTGATAGTGTGGGAGACTTCGACTTCCAAAAATCCCGAGTCCGATAGCTGACGAGCCAAAATCTATAAAACAGAGAACAAAGAAACGGAGTAAGCAATTTATGCTTAGTAAGTTTTGAGCAAAGAATTTAAGCACAACAGAGGTATAGCATTCATGTAACTAAACGGACAATTCAGATATACATATTCTCAAATCATTCCTACTTCACATTCCAACCCCTGAATTCATACATGAGGGATCATCTTAGCCAAATACGGAAGCTCACTACTCGACCGAGCGAATATTATTCAAGGAATCAACTATTCCAATGCACATACGAACATACCTCATTGCTGGAATTTTTCAAGCGTATTAACTGAAATTTTATAGCAAGGTTGCTCATCCCGAATCACGTACCTTGAATTTAACGGATATAGCTACTCGCTCGATTGTCTTGGGACATAGCCGGTTATAGTAATTCGCGCAAATGCCTTGAGACTTAACCCGGATTTGGTAACTCGCACAATTGCCTTCGGAATTAACCCGATTTGGTAACTCTCACAAATGCCTTCGAATTAACCGGATATCATTGAATAACCAAGCACATATATTAACAAATCATAACACATCCGTACTTCATTCTCACTACCATAGCTCGAACACAAGACACTATCATATTTACAATTTCGCTCAATAGCCACATACAAGAGCATGATTTTGATTTGTTTATTACATAATCTAAGTTCCATTACTCAAAACTTACCTCGGATGTTGTCGAAGCGATTCGATGGCTATTCGACCACTTTTTCCTTCCCTTTATCGGATTTAGTCCCCTTTGCTCTTGAGCTTAATTTAACAAATAAATTGATTTAATCATTTGAGCATCGACAAGAGGAATTCAAGGTACTTAGCCCACATATATTCATTAGACATTAAAGTCACATATGTACGGAATTCATGAATCAAACTCAACACATTAGTTAGTACTCTCCTTAGCCGAATTTTCTAAGTCAAGATAAAGCCTTCAACATGCTTACTCATGGCCGAACAACACATCAACCTAGGTACTCATTCATGTGGCCGATTATGCATGTTGATGTTGAGGCCAATTACATGTTTAATACCACACATGAATGGCATACATTTTACTAACTAATGCATTACATATTGTAGCTCAATACACATCTATCATTTACTTCATAACTTGAAACATCATCACAAGTAAATATATACCTTGAGATAGTATATATGTCATATGCAAACATATATACATATAGGTGCAAGGGCCAAATCTCAAGTTGATTATAACCAAATATAAACATATATCCAAAATACAAATCTTACCTACCATGCAATAAGCATAAATCATTCTTATGAATATACCATGGCCGAATACATCACAACACCATACCATTTCAATTTTGGTCATGGTTAAACAAAGAACTTAATGTCTCACTCAAAAATGCTAAAAAGAAAATCCAAGAATCATCAACCCACCATCACATATATCATCGACAAGCTTCATATTTAGCATGCAATGGCATTAACACAAAATCCACCTTGGCCGAACATCATTCCCATGACATAGCAAAGATTTGAACCATGGGCTAATTAGAACTCAAGCTAGCAACTAAAAACATGCATGAATCTCATGGCACAACCTCAACATACCTTAATCTAGATACAAGTATGGCCAAACCTCCTCCTAATCCTCTTCCAACCCAAGCATGAAGCAAGAACTCCTCCTTCTTCTTTAGGATTTTCGGCCAAGAGAAGTGAAAATGTTGAACATTTTTTTGTTTTCTTTCCTCAACTCACGGCAATGGGGATCACACACCTTCTCTTTTTTTTTTTCATTTCTTTATTCCTAACCTTAATTTATTGTTTCCTCCCATAATACACCAACAAAACATGTCTATGACATGTTTTGCCCATCATTCTTTGTCATGGCCGCCACCACTTATAAAAAGAAGGGATATTTGACATGCAAGTCCTCCCTTTTGATTACATGCACTATTAGGTCCTTATAGATTAGCCTATCACATTTCAAAAGTGTCACACAAGTCCTAATAACTGAATTCACATGCAATCGACTAAATCAAGCTTGAAATTTTCACACATTCATAAATACATATTCTAGACAATAAATATTACGTTCAAACATTTCGGTGACTCGGTTTAGCGGTCCCAAACCACTTCCGACTAGGGTCAATTTTGGGCTGTCACAACTCTCCCCCACTTAAGAAATTTTCGTCCCCGAAAATCTTACCGGTAAATAGGTTAGGGTACTACTCTTTTATAGAGTTCTCGGGTTCCCAAGTAGCTTCTTCCATCCCGTGTTTGAGCCATAACACTTTTACTAATGGAACCCTTTTGTTTCGCAACTCTTTCACTTCACGAGCTAGGATACGAATCAGTTCTTCTTCATAACTCATATCGGCTTGAATTTCAACCTCTGATGGACTAATTACGTGCGACGGATCAGATCTATAACGTTGAAGCATCGAAACATGAAAGTCGTCGTGAATCTTTTCAAGTTCAGGGGGCAAAATCAAACGATACGCAACTGGACCGACTCGTTCAGATATCTCATAAGGCCCGATGAACCTCGGACTCAATTTGCCCTTGCGCCCAAATCTGAGTATCTTTTTCCAAGGCGAAACTTTAAGAAACACTGTATCTCCCACCTGATATTCAATGTCCTTTCGTTTTAAATCCGCGTACGATTTCTGACGATCTGTGGCCGCCTTCAGACTTTCACGGATTACCTTTACTTTCTGTTCAGCATCTTTAATCAAATCAACTCCAAAAATTTTACTTTCACCGAGCTCGGTCCAAAACAATGGTGTACGGCATTTACGCCCGTACAAGGCCTCGTAAGGTGCTATCTTAATACTTGATTGATAACTATTGTTGTAGCGAATTCAATCAAAGGTAAATACCGTTCCCATGAACCATCGAACTCGAGGATGCAACATCTCAACATATCCTCAAGTATCCGAATTATCCGCCGGATTGACCATCGGTTTGGGGGTGAAAAGCGGTGCTAAAATGCAACTTGGTGCCCAAAGCTTCTTGCAATTTCTTCCAAAATCGTGAGGTGAATCTCGGATCTCTATCCGACACAATAGAAATAGGTACCCGTGTAATCTCACAATGAGAAACATACAATTCAGCTAGTTTATCCAATGAAAAATCAGCACGACGGGATAAAGTGAGCCGACTTAGTCATCTATCAACAACAACCCAAATCGCATCCTTCTTACTTGTCGACAATGGCGGTCCGGACACAAAGTCCATTATGACTCGATCCCATTTCCACTCGGGTATCGTGATCGGTCAAGTAACCTCAAGGCACTTAATGTTCCGCTTTCACTTGTTGACATATTAAACATCTCGAAACAAAGTCGGAGATGTCTCGTTTCATACCATGCCACCAAAACCGACGTTTCAAATCGTTGTACATCTTCGTACTCCCCGGGTGAATTGACATTCGGCTACAATGGGCTTCGTTCAGAATCATCGAAATGAGTTCCGAATTCCTTAGAACACACAGACGACTTCTGAACCTCAAACAATCATCATCATCAATTCGAAACTCCGATTCCTTGTTCGGAACACACTCAGCCCGTTTTGCAACCAACTCATCGTCGACTTTTTGAGCTTCACGAATTTGATGAATCAATAATGGTTTGGCCTTTAATTCGACTACTAACACATTTTCGGGTAGAATAGACAAGTGTACATTCATCACTTGTAAAGCAAACAGTGATTTCCGGCTTAAGGCGTCCGCAACCACATTAGCCTTTCCCGGGTGATAATCAATGACAACTCGAGCCAACGTCTTTGTCGCAGATTCAAGTCTCTTTGAGTCATCAAATATTTGAGACTTTTGTTATCCGAAAATACATGGCACTTCTCCCCAAATAGGTAGTGTCGCCATATTTTCAAAGCGAATACGATGGCAGCTAGTTCGAGATCATGGGTCGGATAATTTTTCTCATGTGGCTTTAATTGTCTCGACGCATAGGCCACAACTCGACCTTCTTGCATCAATACGCAACCCAACCCAAGTAGGGAGGCATCACTATAGATGACAAACTCTTTGCCTAATTCAAGCTGCACTAAAATTGGAGCTTCAGTCAAATAAGTTTTCAGTTGATCAAAACTTTTCTGACATTTTTCCGTCCATTCGAACTTAACATCTTTTTGAAGTAGCCGTCATGGGTGTGGCTATCATCGAGAAACCTTTCACAAACCGTTAGTAGTAACCGCAAGTCCCAAAAGCTCGAACCTCAAGTAATATTTCTGAGGCTTCTAGTTAAGTATGGCTGAAATTTTGCTCGAATCGACTCGAATACCCGATGCGAGATACCACATGACCCAAGAAGCTAACCTCCCTTAACCGTAACTCACACTTGCTGAACTTAGCATATAATCGCTTATCCCGTAAAATTTGCAACACTAATCTCGGTGTTCAGCATGTTTGGTCTCATCTCTTGAATAGACCAAGATGTCATCAATGAACACAACTACGAACCGGTCCAAATATCGTTCAAGATCCGATTCATCAAATCCATAAATACCGCTTGAGGGCATGAGTGAGCCCGAACGGCATCACTAAGAACTCGTAGTGACCGTACCTCGTTCGAAAGCGGTTTGGGTACATCCGAATCTCGAATCCAAGAATCGATAATAACCCGATCGCAAATCTATCTTTGAAAACACCGAGGCTCCCTTTAGTTGGTCAAACAAATCATCAATACTGTGAACGGATATTTATTCTTTATCGTCACTTTATTCAACTGACGATAGTCAATGCACAACCTCATGGTTCCGTCCTTCTTTTTTACAAGCAATACTGGTGCACCCCAAGGTGAGAAACTTGGTTGAGCGAAAGCTTTGTCCGTCAATTCTTGCAACTGAGCTTTCAACTCTTTTAACTCGGTTGGTGCCATTCGATACGGAGCTATCGAAATTGGCGTAGTCCTGTACAAGCTCAATACCAAACTCTATCTCCGAGCAGTGGCAAACCCGTAATTCTTGGGAAAAACATCCGGTATTCACAAACCACCAGCACAGATTCGGTTTTATTTCTAACTCCTTATCATCAAGTACATACGCAAGGTATGCTTCGCACCCTTTCTTACATATTTCGGGCCAACATTGATGATATTACGGTGGCAACCCTTTAAGTCCGTAAACTCAACTCGGATCATCTCGTTATTTGCGCACCTCAAATCCATAGTCTTGCTTTTGCAATTCACAACCGCATCATGCACGGTCAACCAATCCAAACCAAGAATAACATCAAATTCATCGAACAGCAAAAGCATCAAGTCCGCCGGAAAACAGGAACCTCGAATTACTAGGGGGCATTTCTTACACACTTTGTCGACAAGCACATAACGACCCAAGAGATTTGACACCCGAATTATGAACTCAGTAGACTCAATAGGTAAAGTCTTACTGGATGCTAAGGTTTCACATATATAAGAATGAGTAGAACCAGAGTCAATCAAAGCAATCACATTAGCATCAAAGAGAGTGAAAGTACCGGTAATAACATCTGGCGAGGAAGCATCCTCGCGTGCGCGTATGGCATAAGCCCTAGCAGGAGCGTGAGTCTCGGATCTGGTCGTAGCATCTCTAGATCCTCTCTGACCACCACTAGCATTGCCCATATTTCTAGATGGTCTACCTCGAGCAGTGGTAGCGCCCGGTTTCCCACTCTGATCTACATTCTGTTCAGACAACCTCGGGCAATCTTTAATGAAGTGGTCAACTGATCCGCACTTGTAACAGGAGCGGTCACAAAATCTACAACTTCCAGAATGCCATTTGCCACAATGTCGACACTCGCTCTATCTCGACGTTCATTCCCAACATTGGCGCATCAAGTGCCTCGTACCCCCAGGGGTCTATCACGATCTCGTCTAAAAGGCCCAAAGTGCCTCTAGATCGCCCACATCATCACGAAATTTCTTCGATGCATGTTGAAGAGACTTTCCGAGGATCTTTACGAAACTCTCCAGTTCCCACATCAACTTTTGTTTTTCTTTTCTAAGCTCTTGACTTTACAAGCTCGCTCGACAAGTACTACGAACTCTCGTATTTCAAGAATTCCAACGAACATTTTTATATCTTCATTCAGCCCATCCTCGAAGCGTTTACACATGATAGCCTCGGACGAAATACATTCCCGAGCGTATCTACTAAGTCTAACAAATTTTCGCTCGTAATCAGTAACTGACATAGAACCTTGCTTAAGCTCAAGAAATTCCTTCCGTTTTTGATCAACAAATCTCTGACTGATATACTTTTTCCAAAACTCAGTTTGGAAAAACTCAAGTTACTTGCTCTCGGGGCACAACAGAAGTCAGAGTACTCCACCAATAGTAGGCAGAATCACGTAGCTAGGAGATAGTACATTTTAGGCATTCATCGGGTGTACAAGATAGCTCATCGAGTACCCGGATAGTGTTGTCCAACCAAAATTCAGCTTGCTCGGCATCGTCGCTATCCGTAGCTTTAAATTCAGTAGCCCCATGTTTTCGGATTCTATCAACTGGGGGCTTATTCGACCTTATTTGGTCAGTTACCGGAGGCATTGTAGGTGCGGGGGTTGTGTTTGTTGGGAATGGAGGTTGTGGAACAGCCATATTAGTTCGAATGTATTGGTTGAACAAATCATTCATCACGCTATAGAAAGCTTGTCTAGCTTCATCATCTGGATTACTAGCATTTGGTTGAGAGTCCGCCGGCGCTGTCCCTCGTGCGGGAGCAGGCGCTACACTCTCAAGATCATCAGCTGCCGCTCGGTCGGGATCGGGATCCATTACTATAAATAAACACATTTCAATTGTCAGAAATCACCATACTATCAAATAATCACGTAAAATGGCATGTATAGCTAGACCCAACCGCATTATGGTAGTCCTAGAATCGACTAAACCGTAGCTCTGATACCAATAAAATTGTAACACCCCGTACCCGAGTCCGTTACCGGAGTCGAACACAAGGTGCACACAGACTTAATTATTTTCACAGTCCATTTAAAAATTTCCAGACAAGCTCGTTACTGCATCACTGTCTCCTTAAAAATCATATCTTGAGTTTCAAAACTCGAAAATCAGTTTTGTAATTTTTTCCTGAAACTAGACTCATATGTCCATCTACAGATTTTTTTCTAGAATTTTTTGTCGAGCCAATTAGTACAGTTTATTAGTTAAAGTCTCCCCTATTCCAGGGTTTGACTACACTAACCTTCATGCATTACGAATTGGATATCTCCCTGTACAGGGCTTCAATACTGATCCCTTTTGTTTCTCTAGAAACTAGACTCAAAGAGGAATCTATAAATATATGGCTTGACTCCTAATTATCTCTGGTTAATTTATAATGAATTTCCAAAGTCGGAACAGGGAATCCAGAAACCGTTCTGGCCCTGTTTCACGAAAACCTAAATATCTCTTAACATACAACTCATATGACCATTTCGTTTCTTCCATATGAAAGTAGATTCATCAAGGTTCATTTACATAATTTATTCACTATTTAATTCCATTCCTGCTAATTTTAGTGATTTTTCACATCCACACCACTGCTGCTGTCAGCATCTATTCTTAAGGTAAACTTTACCTATTTCGTGGTTTCCATGGACCAACTAGAGTTTTGTCATACATAGGTCCACATATAATCATATTTAGCCATTCCAAGGGCTGATCATTGCCCAACACTTCCATTCCAGTCCATAGTCACATCATGAAACCATATATATATACATAAACACAAATGGTCTAATGCCATACTCCACTTCTACGAGCCATTTTCGCATGGCTGTACACACATACATCACAAAAAGTACTTGAAAAACAACAAAGGGTAGTCCTATACATGCCATTTCAAAGCTCAACCAAAATTTGTACCAAAAGGGGGCTTTGATAGTGTGGGAGACTTCGACTTCCAAAACTCCCGAGTCCGATAGCTGACGAGCCAAAATCTATAAAACAGAGAACAAAGAAACGGAGTAAGCAATTTATGCTTAGTAAGTTTTGAGCAAAGAATTTAAGCACAACAGAGGTATAGCATTCATATAACTAAACGGACAATTCCGTATATACATATTCTCAAATCATTCCTACTTCACATTCCAACCCCTGAATTCATACATGAGGGATCATCTTAGCCAAATACCGGAAGCTCACTACTCGACTGAGCGAATATTATTCGAAGGGAATCAACTATTCCAATGCACATACGAACATACCTCATTGCTGGAATTTTTCAAGCGTATTAACTGAAATTTTTATAGCAAGGTTGCTCATCCCCGAATCACGTACCTTCGGAATTTAACCAGATATAGCTACTCGCTCGATTGTCTTCGGGACATAGCCCGGTTATAGTAATTCGCGCAAATGCCTTCGGGAGTTAACCCGGATTTGGTAACTTGCCCAATTGCCTTCGGGAATTAACCTGGATTTAGTAACTCGCACAAATGCTTTCGGGAATTAACCCGAATATCATTCGAATAACCAAGCACATATATTAACAAATCATAACACATCCGTACTTCATTCTCACTACCAAAGCTCGAACACAAGACACTATCATATTTACAATTTCGGCTCAATAGCCACATACAAGAGCATGATTTTGATTTGTTTATTACATAATCTAAGTTCCATTACTCGAAAACTTACCTCGGATGTTGTCGAACGATTCCGATGGCTATTCGACCACTTTTTCCTTCCCTTTATCGGATTTAGTCCCCCTTTGCTCTTGAGCTTAATTTAACAAATAAATTGATTTAATCATTTGAGCATCGACAAGAGGAATTCAAGGTACTTAGCCCACATATATTCATTAGACATTAAAGTCACATATGTACGGAATTCATGAATCAAACTCAACACATTAGTTAGTACTCTCCTTAGCCGAATTTTCTAAGTCAAGATAAAGCCTTCAACATGCTTACTCATGGCCGAACAACACATCAACCTAGGTACTAATTCATGTGGCCGATTATGCATGTTGATGTTGAGGCCAATTACATGTTTAATACCACACATGAATGGCATACATTTTACTAACTAATGCATTACATATTGTAGCTCAATACACATCTATCATTTACTTCATAACCGAAACATCATCACAAGTAAATATATACCTTGAGATAGTATATATGTCATATGCAAACATATATACATATAGGTGCAAGGGCCAAATCTCAAGTTGATTAAAACCAAATATAAACATATATCCAAAATACAAATCTTACCTACCATGCAATAAGCATAAATCATTCTTATGGATATACCATGGCCGAATACATCACAACACCATACCATTTCAATTTTGGTCATGGTTAAACAAAGAACTTAATGTCTCACTCAAAAATGCTAAAAAGAAAATCCAAGAATCATCAACCCACCATCACATATATCATCGACAAGCTTCATATTTAGCATGCAATGGCATTAACACAAAATCCACCTTGGCGAACATCATTCCCATGACATAGCAAAGATTTGAACCATGGGCTAATTAGAACTCAAGCTAGCAACTAAAAACATGCATGAATCTCATGGCACAACCTCAACATACCTTAATCTAGATACAAGTATGGCCAAACCTCCTCCTAATCCTCTTCCAACCCAAGCATGAAGCAAGAACTCCTCCTTCTTCTTTAGGATTTTCGGCCAAGAGAAGTGAAAATGTTGAACATTTTTTTGTTTTCTTTCCCTCAACTCACGGCAATGGGGATCACACACCTTCTCTCTTTTTTTTTCATTTCTTTATTACTAACCTTAATTTATTGTTTCCTCCCATAATGCACCAACAAAACATGTCTATGACATGTTTTGCCCATCATTCTTTGTCATGGCCGCCACCACTTATAAAAAGAAGGGATATTTGACATGCAAGTCCTCCTTTTGATTACATGCACTATTAGGTCCTTATAGATTAGCCTATCACATTTCAAAAGTGTCACACAAGTCCTAATAACTGAATTCACATGCAATCGACTAAATCGAAGCTTGAAATTTTCACACATTCATAAATACATATTCTAGACAATAAATATTACGTTCAAACATTTCGGTGACTCGGTTTAGCGGTCCCGAAACCACTTCCCGACTAGGGTCAATTTTGGGCTGTCACATCATCAATGCAATCATACCATTACAAATCAACTTAGAATAACCATATCTAATAATCAAATACCTATAGCATTGCATATTTCTCACATAGCAAGTACAACTAAATTCATTTTTAATATATATATATATATCTAAACACTTAACTACAAGATTTAATCACCATTATCAAATCATAAAATAGCTTATAACTATCATCTATATTTACTTCACATAAACCGAAATAACCATTACATCATCTTTAATACACTTAGCATTTTACCCATTTAATCAAGCCAAATCTCAAGACCATTCCATCACACAAATTATACCATAAGTCATACTTACAATTTAAGTTAATACATGACCGAAAATCACCATCATTAACATCATTATCAAACCAAAACCAAAACACATCTATCATCCGTATACCAAGCTTACCAAAACAAACTACTATGAGTTTCAAGCTTATTGACCGAATCTCAAACCTCAAAATTCTAAGTTTAATCCATGTGATAAGTAGAGTTTGAACTAATCATCTCAAACATGCATAGATTTTCAAGAATCATTCAATACATACCTCATTCTAGCCATCTTCTAAGCCAAAAATTAAAGCAACCAAACTTTCTTCTCCTCCCTTTAGGCTACTGACAATGGAGGACAAGGATGAACCAACTTTTGGTTTCTCCTCCCACTAACTATTATCTAATATCTTTTTTTCTTTTATTAATTCATTTGTAATATAATATCTTAAATCACAATACATATTATATATATAACACCATATCATGACCGGCCACCATCTCAAAAGTGGGTAATTTAACATGCAAGCCCACATTTTTGAATACATGCTCTATTAGATCACTTTATATATTTACCTAACCTATTTTACCAATGTTTCACATAAGTCCCGTTTCAAAATTTCACATACAAATGGCAAAATTAATGCTTGAAATTTTTACACATGCATTTACTCACATCATGAACATAGAATATAACTTTCAATTATTTATAAAACTTGGTTTCGTGGTCCCGAAACCACTTTTTGACTAGGGTCTACTTAGGACTGTCACAATGGAGGTTTAGCATGATAAGGAAGATCTAGGGTTGATTCTACTTTGTTTGTTGCCCCCATCTTATTAACCTTTAGAGACATGATTTTATATAGCCGAGGGTCTCTCACAATTGATGAGGTTTATGATTCTTTGACCTCGTATGATAAGATGAAGCATCTTGTGGTTAAACCTGACTCTAAGGGAAAGAGTCTCATTGTTCGTGGGAGACAAGAATGGAATGCTGATGATGATCGTGGAAGGACACAGGAACAAAATCCTCATGGTAAATCTAAGGGTGGATCGAATTCTTCAAAAAAGGTAAAACTTGTAACTTCTGTAAGCTACAGAACAAGATCAAAAGGGAGGTTGCGAATCAAAAGGGAAAACAACTAGAAAATTCCAGTGAAGCTGATGTTGTAGAATACTACAACGATGGTGAACTTCTAGTCACTTCTGTCAACAATTCTAAAGTGAGCGAGGAGTGGATCCTTGATTCGGGTTGCACCTTCCACATGAGTCCCAATCAAGATTGGTTTACAACTTATGAAACAGTGTCTGAAGGTGTTGTTTTGATGGAAAATAATACTTCGCGTAAAATTACAGGTGTTGGAACGATTAAAGTTAGGATGTTTGATGGAGTTGTCAGAACACTTAGTGACGTGTGACATGTTCCAGAATTGAAGAGAAATTTAATTTCGCTGAGTACTCTTGATTCAAAATGTTACAGATACACAGCTGAAAGTGGGGTTTTGAAGATTTCCAAAGGTTCCCTCGTGATGAAAGGGCAGAGAAAGACTGCCAAGTTATATGTTTTGCAAGGTTCTACTGTTACTGGTGATGCAGCTGTAGCTTCCTCTTCCTTATCAGATGATGATATTACTAAACTTTGGCATATGCGCCTAGGGCATATGAGTGAGAATGACATGAAAAAATTGAGCAAAAAAGGACTTCTTGATGGGCAAGGAATTTGCAAACTGAAGTTCTGTGAGTACTGCGTTTCTAGGAAGCAAAAGAGAGTTCGATTCACTAGAGGAATCCATAACACAAGGGAATATTGGAGTATATTCATTCTGATCTATAGGGGCCATCCATAGTGCCTTCAAAAGGTGGAGCTAATTATATGCTAACTTTTATTGATGATTTTTCTAGAAAAGTTTGGGCATTCTTCCTGAAGCATAAAAACAGTGTGTTTTCTGCATTTAAGTCTTGGAAAACTATGATTGAAAAATAGACGGGAAAACAAATAAAATACCTCCGCATAGACAATAGCTTAGAGTTCTATTCTGATAAGTTTAATAAACTGTGCAAGTCAGAAGGGATCGTGAGACACTTGACAGTTTGTTATACTCTACAGCAAAACGACGTTGTAGAACGAATGAACAAAACGATCATGGAGAAGGTTTGATGTATGTTGTCAAAATCCAACTTACCAAAGTCATTTTAGGCCGAAGCAGCCTCTACTGCATGTTTTTTGATCAACCGATCTCCATCCGTTTCCATTGAGAAAAAGGACTACACAAGAGGTATGGTCTGGTAATCCTGTTGACTATTCTGATTAAAAGATTTTTAGGTGTCCTGCATATGCTCATGTTGATAATGAAAAATTGGAACCGAGATCCATTAAATGTGTTTTTCTTGGTTATAAAACTGGTGTAAAAGGGTATAAGTTATGGTGTCTTGAAAATAGAAAAGTTGTGATTAGTAGAGATGTTTTTGATGAAACTGCTATACTACCTAACTTATCTCTTAAAGAGTTTTCCAATAAAGAAAATCAAAAGCAGGTGGAGCATCAGATTAATACAGAATCTACATCAGAGTCAACTCTTCAAGCCAGTACAAAAAGTCAAAATAGAGTTGCTTTTTCACCACAATACTCTATTGCCAAAAATCAGAACTAGAAGAGAAATTAAACCTCCAAAGAAGTATGCCGAAGCTCATCTAGTTGCTTCTGGTTTAAATGTGGCTGAAGATATAGATGCAAACCAAGAGCCATCTAATTATTTTGAGGCGGTTAGCTTTGAAGACTCAAAAAAATGGATGTTGGCTATGCAAGAGATGGAATCTATAACAGCCCATTTTTCAGTGAAATAGGAACAGTGGTTTCGGGACCACAAATCCGATCCAAAATATATTTTATTTTTATTTTATCATATGGCCCGTAATATGTTAGAAATGACGTGTGAAAATTTTGATATGAAAATTTTATCGATTAAGTGCTTAATTACGAGAAGGGCTAAATTGCATAAAATGCGAAAGTTGAATTCTAGTAGCTATAAGGATCAAATAGTTATGGAATTGAAAAATTAAGATCCTTATATAGTAATTAGACCATTAAGAAAAGTATGTAGATTTTTCTTAGTGACTCATCCATGGAATTATGGAAAAAGGGTAAGGACTAAATTGGAAATACCAAAATACTTGATTAATTAAAAGATGAAAAGAAATAAATCAGTCATCTTATTTTCATCATCTTCAACTTAAAATACATGGAAACCCTAAGAGAGAGAAAATAAACTTTCAAGGCCTAATTGGGAAACACATGGAGACCCTAGGAGTGAGAAAAGAAACTTTCAAGGCCTAATTGGGTAAGTTCTCTTATCCCGTTTTTAGTAATTTTGGTATTTTTAAAACCGGGATAGCTTAATATCTCTATTTGAGGGATTAATTGAAAAATTTATCAAGGTATGAAAATGGGTCACGGATGTATTATGCTAGAAATTTGAAATTTATGGTAGAAAATGAAAGATTATTGATAGATAAACAACTTCTACAAAGTGATTGTTGATGAAAACATGATTTAGAGACTAAAATGGAAAGCTATAAAATTTGATGAAAAATTATGAAATTTTATGAATACATGTGCTGAAAAATTTGTAATGGGGCTTTGGTTAGGCTTGGAATAGGGAGTAATTGTAATAGCCCAGTTTAGACCCTAGTCGGAATAGTGGTTTTGGGACCACAAATCCGAGTCAAAAAAATTTTTAAATATTATTTTCCATGTTTATAATATGTGAATTGATATATGTGAAAATTTCGTATGAAAATTTTATCGTTTGCGTGCCCAAATTGTGAAAAAGGACCTAATCGCCTAAATTGAAAAAGTGGCTTTCTATATTGTAAAGGTGTCTATTTTCCATGACTTTCTAAAGAAAAGGTCCTTATGTTGTTATTAACCCATTGATAATGTTAATGGACATTAATGGTCATCCATTAATTGAATTTATATGTTTATAAACAAGGTTAAATTTGTAAATATGTTAATTAAGTCATATTAAATAAAGAAAAGCCAAAAAAGAATCATTTTATTTCTTCCATTCATTACCGAATATTAAGAGAAAAAGAAGAAGGAAAGTTTGTTCTAGGGTTCAGCTATGTTCAAGCTTGATTAAGGTACGAGTTTTGTTCAGTTTTTGATAATTTCTACGTTTTTGTGATCGTTACTTTGTATTCTATCAAGCCCATGTCTCAATTTCTGAATTTTATGATGATTTTGAATTATGCCATTAATGCTTTTGTGAGTTTTGTGATGATAGTTGATGAAAAATAAAAGATATGTGTTAGATTTCTATGTTTTGTATTGAGATTTTTGATGAATTTAAGTATTTTGGGCTAAATTGTGAAAATGAGAAATTGAGGGGTTAAAATGTGAAATAAATGAAATATATGGGCTTATATGAACTATATGAATATTCGACTAGGCATGTATGTGAGGAAATTGTGCATATTTTGTGATTTTATGAAATAGAGACTAAAGTGTTAAAATGTGAAAATGTAAGGGCTAATGTGTAAAATTCCCTAAATACGTGTATATGGATTGAGTTGAATGATTTTTTTTAATAAAAGAGTTAAATTTGAATGTGTTTAGATTAAGAGCCAAAGAAAACAAAATTAGATCGGGGAAAGTCGAAAGTCGTTGAATAGTCGTTCATTTTCGTTCATTTTCGTATGAGGTAAGTGTATATACAAATAAATGTGTTTGAATTGATTTATTTATGTTTATATGATACAGAATTGTGATGAATGGTTATAAAAGTTGAATATGTGAACTTGAGAAAGTTTCGATAATGCGACGACGTCCGAAAACCCTGTACGAACCATAGGAATAGTTAGGATACATATGTTATGACATAGGATTTCGATATGTGTTATCGTGTAAGACCACGTCTGGGACGTTGGCATTGACTTGTGATTTACGTGTAAGACCATGCTAGGACATTGACATTGTAACACCCCAAACCTGGCCAGGACGTTATGGCCGGATCTGGCGTGTCACATTGAAGTGTTTTAGCGAAAACCTTTTTTCTTTGATAGCCCTTGAAAAAAATATGAAACCTTATTAAACTCTCTTTTCAATCACAAAAACCTGTTTATAACATATGATTTTATGAAAACCTATGAAAACCTGTCATTTTGAAATTTAGTTGTGGAAACGTAGTATATAAAAAACTAAGGTTTAGAAAATCCATGTTCAACTTCTCGTAATTAAAATGCATAAAATAATAATCCAAATAATAAAAAAAGGAAGCCTTATTACATTCCGGTCCGAAAAGTACTTAATAAAATAAAGAACTTATATGCTTTTAAAAGAGAAACAAGTCCAAGTTGTCTTGCTAGCTGGTCACCCAGAGTCCCTCCAAACATCGAACCTTCTAGTGAGCATCACCTGAAAATAAAATAAAAGAGGGGGTGAGTTTTTGCAAACTCAGTGTGCACAACCCTCAACGAGTAACAATCATTCAATATTCACCATACATCAAACATGCAATGCAATGCAGTGCAATCCCATCCCAATAATCTATTCGCTACACACCAGCTCCATCCCTCGATACACATCATGTGGGGATATAAATATCGACCCACCCAACTGGTACACATCCATGGTAGCCCAGTTGCGTAACTACCTTCATTTATACATTGGGCTTAAAAGCCGTCGGTGGATCCACGATTGTCAAGCAACCATGCGATCCTCATATACTTCCTCCATTCCATATTTCCCAACCCATATGCAACCTAAGCAGAATATCATATGTATGCAGTAGATATGCATGTCTTATCCACAAAACCTACATCCAACACATAAGGGGTATTTTGGTCATCTTCGCCCTTAGGGGCATTTCGGTAATTTTCCCATTATTACGGTTTTCACTTACCTTGGACCGTTAACAAATCCCGAGAGCTAAGATGAACGAATACTATGCACCAGGTAGGATTCCAGAGAAGAGGAGGTGAGTCATTAAGACCGCTTAAGTACCAAGCTCTCTCTAGATCCAATCCTAGACATGCATATACCCGTTGCCACACCTTAACCCTATGACTTGTCCACGGTCTCAACAATTTAATTAAGTTTTATGTAATCATCATATACTAAGCCCAAAACCTCTATATACATGCATATGGCCCACTAGGCCCAATCTCATTTATATGGCCCATCCAGCCCAATTCAAGTTCATGTGGCCCATCAGACCCAATTCACATTCATATGGCCCATTAGGCCCAATCTCATTTATATGGCTCATCTGGCCCAAATCACATTATGTTCATGCTCACACACAAATTTTCTATCACATAGCATCACTTATAAAATTTTGGCCTATTATGGGCCCAACAGCCCATCGGGCCCATTTAACCAATTTCGACCCATTTGGCCCATTCACAACCTAAGTCCATGGAATCACCCATGGGCCTCAGGCAACTTATCAGTTTCCCCCTTACGAGTTTTCGTGCACTCGCAAGACTACCGTAGCCAAAGTTTCGGCTTTTCGGCATTTCAGTGTTTGCCGATCTACTTGTGTGTGTAGCATAAGTACACACCTGGTAAGCAAGCGTGCTATGATTCCCTTAGTTACCAACCTACAATCGATATCACCTTCAATTAATCGTATGCTTAATACATATTTTACCCAAAAATCGAAACCTCACCTTAACCTTACCTTGAACACCAATCCCTAATAGCTTTTCCTTGATCACGTACTCCCTAGATCTGCATTAATCTTACTTATTAAAACCAAATACTAGGGGACTAGCATCCAACATAATTCATCCCCTTATCTCACTTAAGACCGTTTGGCCAACCTTAGCCAATAAGAGAGAAATACTTACCAAAACCACAAAACACCTAAGGAGCAATTCGGTAGAGAGCTAAAATCCCAGATCCGATACTAATTCCCTACCAAAGTTGATTAAAAAGAGTAAGGGAGGGGAGTAATCGGTATTAAAAGAACTAGCTGAAAAAAAAATAAGGTACTTACACCAAAAAAAGTAATCGGCCCAACGAAGATTCGACTTTTCAGCTTCCAAACTAATATGGTGAATAAGGTTTATTTGGCACAAATTAAAGAAGAAGGGTAGAAGAAGGAATCGGCTAACCCAAAAGGTAAATCAAAAGAGATCTGAGGAGAGAAAGAATGGCAAAAGAATCAGCTATCAAAGATGGAAAAGCAAATCGACACTAAAAAAATGAAGAACTTGGCATTAGCCTAGGATCCCAAACTCAACACATATTTATATTCTCTAGCCAAATTGCTTGACCCTCAATTCCCAATTCAGCTCCATCACTTCCCCCTTCTCATCTCTTCATTTTTCTCCCTGATAACTCCCCAATCTATTTCCTAAATTTTGTCTTCTGAATACTCCTCTTAGAGTACATCTTCACGCCATTTCCAACCTTCTAGAAGGCCAAAATTAAACTCCCAAAAATACTAAGCTGGGATTCGAACCCCGGATCTTCTTGCTATCCACTAACGCCACCTCCCTACACCCTAAGTGGCATCACTTAGCCACTCCTCCACAAGGCTTTTGGATGCCTTTTTCCCCTGTCTTTGTTTAAAAGCCCAACTACTCCCAACCCTGATTCCTTTAATAATTAAATTAAAATTCCTCCACCACAAAACTCGAACCCAGAACTTCTCCAACAAACCTTGACACTTCAAATTCCTTAAACCCTTAAAGCCAACATGCCATTTTTCATTTTCTTGCTCACTTAAAAATTTTATGAGACCTAAAACCCATTTTATCTAGGCCCAAAATTTGGGGCGTTATAGGCATCGTATATGATTTCATGTAAGACTCTGTCTAGGACAGTGACATCGATATTTGACTACATGTAAGACCACGTCTACGACGTTGGCATTGTACGAGCTTTCTGAGCTATCCGTGTATCCTTATTTGATTCAATACGGTTCAACGGGCATTCTGAGAAACGAATAAGTATGTGAATCCAATTCAGGTACGTTCAAAAGGTATATCATGTTTGAGAATGAAAGGTAGTATATGTACAATTGCGGACATATGATATATGTAAGTAAATTATGATCAAATGAACTATATGAGACATATAGATATATGAGTGTATTTTGTGATTTGGTTTAGAATTGTGTTATGTGATAAGTTTATTTGTATTTGGCTTACTAAGCTTTTGAAAGCTTACTTTGTGTGTATTTGCATTGTTTTATAGATATCAAAGCTACTAGAGGCTCTGGGATCATTGAGGATCGTCACCACACTATCAAACATTATTTTGGTACCTTTTGAAAATGTATATATCGAAGTATCGCATGTATAGGCTAGAAGTCTTTGAATATGTTTTGAGATGTATATATATATTATGCCATGAGATATGGCTTGATTTTGAATGTAATTATGGTGTGATTTTTGGTAAGTTTCATGGTTGATTAGGTGGTTGATATGATGATGAAATGGTATGTTTTAGATTGGTTTGAAATGTGATATGAACATATGTCTTTGGAATGAATTTGGCATGTAAATTTGGTATGTTTTGGTATGAGTGATGAGTATTATTTGGTTGAGAATATTATGGTTTGAATGATGCATATTTTGGAGTTGAAATTGGTTGAAAATATGGTATATATGATGCTTGAATTTGGCTTGTAGGTATGACCCAATATGGGTGGCAAATTGGCCTTGCAAATGACCTATATTTGCCTACACAATTGAGCACACGGGCGTGTGTCTTGACCATGTCCTTCAATGTTTCTTTTCAAAGCAAGTTAGACTCGAGCACGGTCTAGACACACGGGCGTATCTCGTGGCCGTGTGAGACAATAGCCTTGGTACATGGGAATGTGTGGCTATTTTGAAGGGTACACGAGCTAGACACACGAGCCCAAGTTAGTTTCGACCACGACCAAGGCTGTAACACCCCTTACTCGTATCCAAGGATGGAAAAGGGTACGAGACATTACCAAACTTAACCATACACATAGACGAAAACCGGGCCATAAAATTTCATTTAATTCAAAACTTTTTGAACACATGCATGACTCATATTTAAAGACATATAGCGTGGCATAAATGAGCACTTACACATCCATAATCATGCAATAACATGTCATTCACTTTAAACATATTTGCTTACCATCCTATATGTAATATACATTCTTACATTAACTAGAACTAGACATGCTAAATATTATTCTCATTTTATACCATCATAATGTAGTTACCAATTTGTCCATTAAACATCCATATTCAAGGCAACATTACTCATTTCCCTTTAATTCATGATCCACTGGCCTGCATTTAACTTACCTGATGTATTACCAATCATGCATAACAAACAAAGCTAACTATATCATCAAAACATATGACATGGCATGATTAATTAAATTTATAAACCATAATGGATAAGGACCACATCTCATGATCATATACAATAACTCAATGCAGACTGATACGTATGGTCAAAGTCATAATAATAATACATATCACAAACTAACTTCCTATACATGACACTCACTTGATATTTCTAATATTTGAATTAATTCTCCCAACAATAATAGTTTGATAGTGTGATTTTGCCTCCGACGATCTCCAACCCCGAGCCGACCTACAAATATTAAAGAAATGGAGAGGATGGGTAAGCTTTACGCTTTTATGTCCATATGAAATTAATAAGCAATTACTAACATACTTTTCAAGATAAAACACTATAATTGTACAATTACACATGTTCAGGTTAAGCTGTTTTATCAAGTTACAGTTACTAAATCATTCATATCTGGAGCTAAAAAACTCCAAATTTAGTTTCATTAATTTTACATGAAACTAGACTCATATATATTTCTCCCATAAAATTTAAAGAATTTTTGGTTCAGCCAATTAGTACAGTTTATTCATTAAAGTTTCCCCTGTTCTGCTGTTCAATAGTTCTGAACTCTCTTCAATAAAAATTCCTTATCTCATATTTCGAAACTCATATGATATTCCTATCCATTCCTAATGAAAGTAGACTCATTTAGGATTCTATTAATATAAATTATAACTCATAATTATTTTTGTACAATTTTTAACGATTTTTCCAAGTCAGAACAGGGGATCTCGAATTCATTCTAACACTATCTCATAAAAATTATAATATCACATGATATAGAACTCTTTTTCTCCCCATTTTTATTTTATATGAAAATATACTCATTAATATTTAATTCCATAATTTTTTTGAAATTTAATTCAACTTACACAATTTTTGGTGAATTTTCAAATTCACGCAACTGCTGCTGTCCAACACTATTTTACTACTAAAATTCACTCTTACATAATTTCACTTAATCCATTTTGTCTTATCGAAGTTCACTCAAATATCGAGCACATTGCTCATAATTTTCATAAACATATACCTGCACTTATTCATCATATAATCATGTTCACATATATTTTTACTTAATCGATTTTCCCGTTGAACTTTTTGGAATAATAACTGATACTCAGTTGCTTGCACATATTTTCACACTTGTAGACAGGGCTATCTAGTACGCATAGTAGCTTGCACTTAGTACTACACATGTGACCAATTATCCGGTACATGTAGTAGCCTACACATAGTACTACACACGTGACCTAACCATCTGATACATGTAGAAGCTTGCACTTAGTACTACACACGTGATCAAAGTTATCGGGTAAGCATAGTAGCCTGCACTTAGTACTACACATGTGACCAATTATCCGGTACACGTAGTAGCTTGCACTTAGTACTACACACGTGACCTCACAATAGATCATTAGTATCGTTTCTTTTCTGAAGGCTCAACCGGGAAATTCCTCACTTTCCAACGTGTTACAAATTTATTCATAGTCCTTTTTCAATTTGCAATTTATAACAAATAATCATTCTATAGGCAGCCACATTTCATATGATAACATATTAAATCATACAATTTATGCCATAACAATAGAAAATTACAATTCAAGTATGGTATTGCATTATTATTAACACACGAACTTACCTCGTATACGAAAATGACCATTTTTACCATTTTGTCCACAACTTGGTATTTTGCCTATTTTAGCTCGAATTTTAATTTTCCTTGATAGGACTCAAATTATTCTAATTGATCCAAAATCATATTTTTGAAAAATTACAATTTTGCCCCTAAACTTTGTCAAAATTACATTTTTGCCCCTAGGCTCGTAAATTAAACTTCATCCTATTTTCTTATGTTTTATGACATGCTGATCATTTTTCCCTTCTATGGAAACATCAAATTCACACTCTAACATGTACTTATGAACATTAGGTATTTTTACCGATTATGTCGTTTTACTCGTTTTCACGTAAAATCGCTTAGTAAAAGTTGTTTAACACAATTTCAAGCTTCATATTATACAATAAAACATCAAAATAAACAAATTTCACCTATGGGTATTTTTCCAATTATAAACCCTAGGTTAAATTATTGCTAGTATAAGCTTAACCAAGTTACCGGGATTTGAAAAATGTAAAGAACTTTAAAAACGGGCCTAAGGAGCACTTACAATCGAACTTGGGAGTTGAACAAGCCTTAACCATGGCTGCTGCTGGTAGAAACGGTTGAATGAAGAAGATGATAGCTAATTTGGCTTATTTCCCTTTTTAATTCTGTTAATTATTAGTTTACCAAAATACCCCTAACTTAAAAATATTTATTACACCCATTTCATGTCTATTTTTGTCCAGCAATTAACCAATGGTCTAATCACCATTTAAGGACCCTCAATTTAAAATTTCATAACAATTGGACACCTCTAGTATATAGAACTCAACTTTTTTCACTTTTTTACGATTTAGTCCTTTTGACTAAATTAAGTGACCGAGTGTCAAAATTTTCAAACGAAATTTTCACAAAATTATTCCGTGAAATCGTAGACCATAAAAATATAATAAAAAATAAAATTTTCATCGTCAGATTTGTGGTCCCGAAACCACTGTTCCGACTAGGCCCAAATTCAGGGTCTTACAACTCTCTCCCCTTTAGGGATTTTCGTCCCGGAAAATCTTACTGAAAAAGTGGTCTTCACTTAGATTCCTCAATCTCATACTCGATACCAAAGTATCTTTGCTCAGGCGGTTCCTCCAATACATCTCTTTAATTTTTCATATGATTTGAAAGCTTACGGACTCAACTCCTAAGTGTTCTTAAAATTTCAAAGGCTTCTCAGTTTCCTATGATATTGTGACATAAAACTCGGATCTCAATTTGGTTTATGGAGGCTAGAATTCCAAGAAATCTAACAATCAAAGGGACCTGCACTCTTTTGAAATAATCATACAGATTTTCATCATCGATAAATCATAATCCAAAAACATCTGAATCAAATTATAGTACACGACATTACTCTTTGAATAAATAGACAAATTTTCACTGTGAGCTTCGTACAGTTCTTTCTGTATAAGCCTCGAAATAATAATACCATGAATCAGATCCAAATCTGAAATTCAACATCAGAAGTCGATCCTCACTGTACTCTTTTAGTTTACTACTCACTATCACATTTTTCTTATTTTCTTGAAACACATCACCCTTCATACCACAGTGCATTACTGAAAATTAGGAAATCTTTACTCAATGCAGACTAGTCCAGTTCAGACGCTTTGGTTAGCAATATTTTCATCTGTCCAAACCTTGCTAACATGTAATAAACTTTTCAGCTTTCGCAAGATGAAAACTTTATCATTCTTAGTAGTTTTAACTCATATCAAAATTTTCTAAGAGATATACACTTCTCGTTCAGACTATTTTCCTTTTACCTGTAAAGAAATGAAATTCTATTATCAAATTTGGGAAAAATGATCCTGACATAATTGTCATATGAAATCTTTCAAATAAATAATTCACACAGATTAAACACTCGAGCCGATTTAAACACCGTTGAATGACATTTCAAGTAATCCTTTCTTCTAGTTACTAAACAATTCATCATGCAGTCCTTTACTATTCATTCCTTACGCTAATCAAAACCATCTCAATTGCATTAGCTCAAGTAACCAAAATATCTCAATTGAAGATATTAACTATAATTGACTTACTTGAGAGAAGTAATCCACCATACCGATTGAAACTCGCACTTTTATCACTTATGCCTTTACTGTTGTCAAATCTTGACACGGAAATTTGAGAAATTCCAATACTAAAATCACCACATTACCAAGATCAAATCGGAAGTATAGTCATGCTTGTGATGATTATCACGAGCTGAAGAACTCACTTTGAACATAAGTCATAATTGACAAATTATGGAATAAAGATAACAAGAAAACCTAATAAAGAAATCCAAGATACGATACCATGCCGAAAAATCGAAAACCAAAATCATAGGAAAATATGAAAGATCTGGAAAATTCCTCAGAGAAAAGAACTCCAGAAGAAAACATCATTTAATCCCACTGGAATCAAATATAACAAGAACAATGTATCTTCCCATACATATATATCAAATGAAGCATCAAGTAGAAGAAACAATATCATAATATCATACATATCCTCTCATCAATTCTTATCAGATGAAATGTAATAAAATGCCCGAGGAAATACAGCAATAAAAATTATAAACCAGTCAGACTACCAATGCTTCTATCAACATCAAGATTAGAAAACATTCCCATATAACAAGAATTTCTTCAAAAGATCAACAGCCATAGAAATTTTTCTGAGAACGGATAAATACATAGAACATCTCAGAAGAAACTATTAAATCTATTCAACCGTAACTGTCACACTCAGATATTACACATTTCAAATATCATTTCCCACAACTAGTTCTGTCATCACAAATTTCATGTTAGACCTTTCACTAAAGAAGACCAGTTCTAAATAAATTTTGATTTACACTTTTCTCGACCTTGTACCTGAGTAATTCAATTTACCAAAGTAAATTAATTCTCTAACTGGGACAGTGCATAGCTCCAATAATCTTTATGTTAACCTGATACTTTTCTAGCTCTGACTTTACTTATCAACTCATTCTTAATCTCTAATCATACTTATAATTATTCTATCATTGAACTCTTTGGTTTTTCAACTGAGAACTTATTCAGTACAAATCTCATGAAATTCCATTATAAGCACCACTTCGATAAGGGGGAGGGGTTGTAGGGCCTCTGGTTCGACTTTCTTATACATATACATATGACACAACGTTCATCATCATAGCAACATCATCAAAATCATGTCATTCATTTCAGGCAACACAACATTCATGTTGGTTTACACCAATTTTCCAATTATCCCATTCAACTTGTCAAGTAAGCCAAGTGCACTACATCATATGAGCATTAAGCAAATATAGATATTTATCACAACATCAACTTTCATATAACGTGTTATCACATATATATCATAAAATTTTATTCATACTTTTCTGAACTGAGACTTACCATAATCATAATCTTACTCAAATACCTTCAATCACCTTGAACATGGTCGGT
Source organism: Gossypium arboreum (assembly GCF_025698485.1). Taxonomy (NCBI): domain Eukaryota; kingdom Viridiplantae; phylum Streptophyta; class Magnoliopsida; order Malvales; family Malvaceae; genus Gossypium; species Gossypium arboreum. The sequence continues at coordinate 72,719,201 of NC_069075.1, forward strand.
GCAGCTCAGTTGGAGAGTAGCTTTGTCTAAATAAGATGGTGCTCTTACGCGTCGGGAGACATCACACTATCACAGATCCGTGGCATGTATATCTAGACTTTTACACATGCTAGGTTAGTACGAGAACCGACTAAACCATAACTCTGATATCACCAAATGTAACACCCCTTACCCGTATCCAAGGTTGGAACAGGGTATGAGACATTACCAGACTTAACCATACATATAGACAAAAACTGGGCCATAAAATTTCATTTAATTCAAAACTTTTTGAACACATGCATGACTCATATTTAAAGACATATAACGTGGCATAAATGAGCACTTACACATCCATAATCATGCAATAACATGTCATTCACTTTAAACATATTTGCTTACCATCCTGTATGTAATATACATTCTTACATTAACTAGAATTAGACATGCTAAATCTTATTCCCATTTTATTCCATTAAACATCCATATTCAAGGAAACTTTACTCATTTCCATTTAATTCATGATCCACTGGCCTGCATTTAACTTGCCTGAGTATTACCAATCATGCATAACAAACAACGCTAACTATATCATCACATCAAAACATAGGACATGGCATGATTAATTAAACTTATAAACCATAATGGATAAGGACCACATCTCATGATCATATATGATAACTCAATGCAGACTGATACGTATGGTCAAAGTCATAATAATAATACATAACACAAACCAACTTCCTATACATGCCATTCACTTGATATTTATAATATTTGAATTAATTCTCCCAAAAATGATAGTTTAACAGTGTGATTTTGCCTCCTACGATCTCCAACCCCGAGTCGACCTACAAATACTAAAGAAATGGAGAGGATGGATAATCTTTACACTTAGTAAGTCCATATGAAATTAATAAGCAATTACTAACATACTTTTCAAGATAAAACACTATAATTGTACAATTACACATGTTCAGGTTAAGCTATTTTATCGAGTTATAGTTACTAAATCACTCATATCTGGAGCTACAAAACTCCAAATCTAGTTTTGTTAATTTTCCTTGAAACTAGACTCATATAAATTTCTCCCATAAAATTTAAAGAATTTTTGGTTTGTCCAATTAGTACAGTTTATTCATTAAAGTTTCCCCTATTTCATTGTCCAATATTTCTGACCTCTCTTCACTAAAAATTCCTTATCTCATATTTTGGGACTCGGATGATGTTATTGTCCATTCATACTGAAATTAGACTCATTGGTAATTCTATTCATATAAATTATAACTCATAATTATTTTTTTTACAATTTTAACGATTTTTCCAAGTCGAGCAGGGATCTCTAATTCATCCGACCATCGTCTCGAAAAATTAGAATATCACATGATATAGAACTCTTTTGCTCCTCTGTTTCTTTTATATGAAAATAGACTCATTAATATTTAATTCCATAATTTTTTTGAAATTTAATTCAACTTACACACTTTTTTTTATTGAATTTTCAAAGTCACGCAACTGCTACTGTCCAACACTGTTTTACTACTAAAATTCACTCTTACATAATTTCATTTAATCCATTTTGTCTTATCGAAGTTCACTCAAATATCGAGCACATTGCTCATAATTTTCATAAATATATACCTGCACTTATTCATCATATAATCATGTTCACATGTATTTTTACTTAATTGATTTTCCCGTTCAACTCTTCAGAATAATAACTGATACTCAGTTGCCTGCACATATTTTCACACTTGTAGACAAGGCTATCTGGTACGCATAGTAGCCTGCACTTAGTACTACACATGTGACCAATTATCCGGTACACGTAGTAGCCTGCACTTAGTACTACACACGTGACCTAACCATCTGATACACGTAGTAGCTTGCACTTAGTACTACACACGTGATCGAAGTTATCGGGTACGCATAGTAGCCTGCACTTAGTGCTACACATGCGACCAATTATCCGGTACACGTAGTAGCCTGCACTTAGTACTACACACGTGACCTAACCATTTGATACACGTAGTAGCTTGCACTTAGTACTTTACACGTGATCGAAGTTATCAGGTATGCATAGTAGCCTGCACTTAGTACTACACATGCGACCAATTATCCGGTACACGTAGTAGCTTGCACTTAGTACTACACACGTGACCTCACAATAGATCATTTATATCATTTCTATTCTGAAGGCTCAATCGAGAAATTCCTCACTTTCCAACATGTTACAAATTTATTCATAGTCTTTTTTCAATTTGCAATTTATAACAAATAATCATTCTATAGGCAGTCACATTTCATATAATAACAAAATATAATAAAATAAAAAGAATCGATAAATTATTTACGTAGAAACTTATTGAAATCTCATCAAGTACATCCGTGTAGCAATTCATACAACCCGTGTAATAGTAATTTAACATTCAATTCATGCAACAATAATTTGCCATTCAATTTCACATGACAAACAAGCACCACATTTTCCATATCATACACACCATCCATCAACTTCTCCTAAACATATTAAATCATACAATTTATGCCATAACAATAGAAAATTACAATTCAAGTATGGTATTACATTATTATTAACTTACCTCGTATACGAAAATGGCCATTTTTACCATTTTGTCCACAACTTGGTATTTTGCCTATTTTAGCCTGAATTTTAATTTTCCTTGATCTATCATTACAAATATAACCTAATTAGGACTCAAATTATTCTAATTGATCCAAAATCATATTTTTGAAAAATTACAATTTTGCCCCTAAACTTTGTCAAAATTACATTTTTTCCCCTAGGCTCGTAAATTAAACTTCATCCTATTTTCTTATGTTCTATGACATGCTGATCATTTTTCCCTTCTATAGCAACATAAAATTCACACTCTAACATTTACTTATGAACATTAGGTATTTTTACCGATTATGTCATTTTACTCATTTTCACGTAAAATCGCTTAGTAAAAGTTGTTTAACACAATTTCAAGCTTCATATTATACCATAAAACATCAAAATAAACAAATTTCACGTATGGGTATTTTTCCAATTATAAACCCTAGGTTAAATTATTGCTAGAATAAGCTTAACCAAGTTACCGGGATTTGAAAAATGTAAAGAACTTTAAAAATGGGGCTAAGGAGCACTTACAATCGAGCTTGGGAGTTTGAAAAAGCCTTAACCATGGCTGCTACTGGTAGAAATGGTTGAATGAAGAAGATGATAGCTAATTTGGCTTATTTCCCTTTTTAATTCTTTTAATTATTAGTTTACCAAAATACCCCTAACTTAAAAATATTTATTACACCCATTTCATGTCTATTTTTGTCCAGTAATTAACCAATGGTCTAATCACCATTTAAGGACCCTCAATTTAAAATTTCAAAACAATTGGACACCTCTAGTATATAGAACTCAACTTTTGTCACTTTTTTACGATTTAGTCCTTTTGACTAAATTAAGTGACCGAGTGTCAAAATTTTCAAACGAAATTTTCAAAAAATTATTCCGTGAAATCATAGACCATAAAAATATAATAAAAAATAAAATTTTCATCATCGGATTTGTGGTCCCGAAACCACTGTTCCGACTAGGCCCAAAATCAGGGTGTTACAAAGGCACACGGGCGTGTCTCCGGATGTGTGTATAAGTCTGTAAGTATGCCCTGTTTTCAGACAGTATATGACACGGGCATGTCTGGTGACCATGTGAGACACACGGCTTGTTCACACGGGCGTGTGTCCCTTAAAATGTTGAAAATTTTTTAAGTTCTTGAAATGTTTATATGTTACCGATTTAGTCCCGAATGTATGATTAAAGCTTTGTATGCTTGATTTGATTACATATGGAATGTAAATGATTGTTATTGACTGAAATATGAGGGCTATCTGATAAGGGTTTGTTTTGAACTGAGTTACGAGTCGTGTAATGCCTCTTAACCCTAGTTCGGTGATGGATACAGGTTAGGGGTGTTACATTTTATTGGTATCAGAGCTACAGTTTAGTAAATTCTAGGACTAACATAGCATATGTGAGTCTAACTATACATACCATATATACGAACTGTGATAGTGTATGAATCCTAACAAACAAAATGTGTTTTTTGTATACTAATTGATCCCGAGCGGGCCGTAGTTGATGATGTCAAAAGTAATGCGCTTGCTCCTACTCAAGGGACAGTGCCATCTGATTCTAGACCCGTTACTAGTAGCCATAAGGGAGAGGCTATGCAAGCCATCTTCCAAATGATGAATGAGTGGTTCACTCAATATATTAGAACCAATCCGGTTGTGCCACAACCTTCACCCCCGCCTAATCCTTCATAAGTCCCAGTTGTGCCACAAACTGTAGATCCGTCTGAATAAGCCTCCAGTTGATAAAACTAGAAAAATATAGGGCTGAAGAGTTCCGTGCTACTACTAATGACGATGCTGAGAGTGCTGAATTCTGGTTAGAGAATACGATACGAGTGTTCGATGAAATGTTATGTACTCCAGACGAATGTCTTAAATGTGCCGTTTCACTTCTGAGAGATACGACGTATCATTGGTAGAATACATTGATATCTCTGGTTCCGGGGGAAATAGTAACCTGGGATTTCTTTCAAGTCGAATTCTGAAAGAAATACATAAGTGAAAGATTCATCGATCAGAAACGCAAAGAGTTTCTTAAGTTAAAACAAGGCCGCATGTCTGTTACAGAGTATGAGCGAAAATTTGTGAGATTAAGCAAATATGCATGAGAATGTGTCTCGACTGAAGTAATAATGTGCAAGAGATTCGAAGATGGTTTGAATGAAGACATCAAGTTGTTAGTCGGGATTCTGGAAATAAAAGAATTTGTAGTACTTGTTGAACGAGTGTGTAAAGCTAAAGAACTTGAGAAAGAGAAAAGAAAAGTCGAGTCAGAAGCTAAAGAAGTGTAAAAAAGATCATCGAGCAAGTCATTTCATTCGACAACGAAGAAATTCTGAGATGATTATAGTCGTTCAAAGGCTAATGTGGGACATTCGACTAGATATTGTACTAGATCGCATTCGAGTTTTAGAGCTCTAGTTACTTCTATTGCAAGTGTTGAAAATGTTTGATCCGATCGACCTGAGTGTAGACACTATGGTAAAAGACATCCGGGAGGTTGTAGATTGAATGACTGAGCTTGCTTTAGATGTGGATCTTTAGATCACTTTATCCGTGAATGTCCTGAGTCTGTAGAGCAAGAGATTGTGCAAAATTCGAGGCCAAGTGGCTATACAGCTCGAGGTAAACCGCCCAGAAATATGGGTAATGTGAGTGGCAACCAGAGGGGAACTAAAGATACGACTGTTAGATTTAAGGCTCGTGCACCTGCTAGAGCCTATGCCATCCGAGCTCGTGAGGAAGCTTCATCTCTCGATGTTATAACTAGTACTTTTACACTTTACGATACTTCTGTGATTGCATTGATAGATCCCGGATCAACGCATTCTTATATATGCATGAACTTAGTGAGCGGTAAGACTTTGCCTGTAGAATCTATTGAATTTGTAATTAGAGTATCAAACCCCTTAAGCCGGTGTATTTTGGTTGACGAAGTGTGTAAGAATTGTCCGTTGATGATTTGAGATTCATGTTTTTCGGCTAATTTAATGTTACTACCATTTGGCAAATTTGATATAATTCTGGGTATGGATTAGTTAACTTTGCACGATACTATTGTAAACTGCAAACGAAAGACTATTGATTTGCGATGTCAGAATGATGAGATTATTAGGATTGAGTCTAATAATCTTTTAATCAAACTCATTATTCATGACATAATAATCATCAAGAGTCGAATATGTGATCACTTAGTAAGCTTAAATTCATGTGAACTTAAGTGTCAAAAAATGTCTATGAAATATTTACTCACTATCTTCTATCTTTAACTCAATTTCCTAGCTCCCAATCGGCACACTAGGACCATCTTAATTCATTTCTCATCTTGTTAACATAAACATGGCAAAGCTAATTCCCATAAACAATTATCATCAATTCATTCATTCTTTAGGGACAAAGCCGAATGTTCAATAAGCAAATAAGGCACACAAAGCATGACTTCTTCAATTAAACCTACCATTCTCTATTTCATTGATTTTAACATCAATTTTACTTAGCAACTTCTCACTTTACAATTCGGCAACCATGAAAGCTTCTTTTTAAGCATATTTACTAAATTCTCAATTATCCAAATCTTAACAAAATCTAGCTAAAGGCCGAATATAAATACTTTGCCCCATACCCACGAATTCACCTATTCTAAGCTCAATTTGCCAATTAAGTAAATAACACTAATGTTGAGCATTATTTGACAATTTGTCTTAAGTAGCCGACTAAATTCATGTTCCTAATTCATAATTTCAAGTATTTCATTCACAGGTTACACAAATTATGCTCAAAACCTCAAATTTAAACCACTACTATGCATATCTAACAAGTTTAAATCTCACTTATCCACCTTTACTCATAAGAGCATAAAACAACCACCATTTCTTACCATCCATATCATGGCCAAATGCCCAAATCACCATAGAATTCAAAATTTCAAAATGGGCTAAGTCAAATACTTAGCTATCAACCACACTTAAAAAAAAATTCAAAGGAAATAACATGAAATTTTTACCTTAATCAAGCAAAAATCAAAGAGTGACCGAAAGCCTAGCTTTCCCTCCTATATTCGGAAAATGAAGAAGAAAAGATGAACTAAGCCTTGTTCTTTTCACCTTTCACTATTTTATTTATTTTATTTTAACACCAGTAACATATATAATTATAATTATATTATAATACAAATATATGTATAAAATACATACATTTCAATGATTATTCCACATGGCCGGCCACTATAAAAAAAAATGTCAATTTGACATGCAAGTCCTTGTGTTTTAAAGTCACATAATACAAGGCCATTTCAATTAATTTCACATCAATTTGCAAATATTAAAGCATTTAAAAATTCACACAGGCATAAACACATATTTTAGATATAAAATATTATATTCAAATATTTCGGTGACTCGATTTAGCGGTCCCGAAACCACTTCCCAACTAGGGTCAAAATAGGGCTGTCACAGATGGAGGAAGCATTCTGGTGGCTATGCCACAATTATCTGTTTCTGGTGGCTACGCCACAAATATCTATATCTGGTGGCTACGCCACAAATATCTATATCTGGTTACTCTGTCACAATATCTGTTCTGGCAGCCATGCCGCAAATTCTATGTTGTGTAGTGGATGGGTGGGTCGAGTTGTCTCCCCACATGGTGTAAGGTTGGTACGGGGGTGTATACGGATAGATATGGGTTGGGTTTTTTGCATACATGATATATCTGTTCTGTATCTGTTATGGGCCTATGGGCTCTATTCTAAATTTTGTATAGGGCTAAGGCCCAACTTAATCTGTTTCTGTGGTTTGATTTGATTTGGACTATGGTTGGGTTATTTTACACACTGAGTTTTCCAAACTCACCCCTTAATTTCATCCATGCAGGAAATCCCCAACCATAGTGGACTTGGAGCCGTAAGGGATTCGGAGTGGCCACATGTTCTGCAAATTCGGTTTTCTTCATGTGTTTTGATCAGCACTTACTTACTTTAATTGTTTCGGGTTTTAAGTTGTAACAAGGCCGCTTTAATTATTTTTAACTTTTTTTAGTATGTTTTGTTAGCTTAGATATGATATTGTTTTAATTGTTTAAAATTGAATAACTCTAGGGCGCGTTTTAAAAAGGTTACTTGATTTCAAAATATGGCGATAATAAGGCAAAGCTTCCGCAACAAAAACGTTTTCAAAATTAATAACCTTTTTAAATGGTTTTAAACGAATCGGTTTTCCCTGAACAGCCACTCAGTTAAAGTGTGGCAATGGTTGTGTGCATGTCTAGGATTGGATCCGTGGAGAGCTGGGTACTTAAGTAGTCTAATTGACTCACCTCCTCTTTTCTGGCATCCTACCTGGTGCACAGCTTCCATTCACTTTAATCTATATCGAGGATATTCTTTAAACACTAAGAAAGACTTTAGATAAAACATGACTTTTCTAGTAACGCTTCAATATGACACGCCGGATTCGGTCGTAACGTCTGGGCTAGGTTTGGGGTGTTACAGTACAACCATGGACTTTGAGATAACAATGCCTTGTCAAGTCATAGCTGAAACATACTTGCTCGAATTCTCAAGGTTAGTCGCATAACTCAATAATAATAATATTAATAACAATAATTGCATAATAATAAAATACTACTCAACTTACATACTTACATTCTCAATATCATCATATCATCAACTTAACTTATTCTCATCAAACTATGCTAGTCAATACTTTCTTGTTATCATACAAAGCCATAATATAAAATATGGTCTTACATATAAATTATACAAGTTCTCTTTCCAATATCGAATTATTATCAAACATTAATCATTATATCTGAAACTCAATACTAAAGTATTTATGGCCAAAATATCATTTTATCATTCAAATATGCATAAATAAATGCTTATTAAACATATGAACTTACCTCGATACTAAAACGACCATTTTACCAACTTTCCCGATTTTCAGTTTTTCTCCCATTTTAGGTCCAAATCTCATTTTCTGGGATATTTCACTTATTTAATTAATGTACTATTCAAAAAATTCCCTAACTCAAAATTTGGAAAAATTACAATTTTGCCTCTAAACTTTTACAGAATTACAATTTTGCCCCTAGGCTCGGAAATTAAAATTTATCTATTTTTCTTATGTTTAATGGCACACTAAACATTTTTCTTTCTATGGAAACATCAAATTCCCACTCTATCTTGTACTTATGAACATTAGGTATTTTTACCGATTATGTCGTTTTACTCGTTTTCACTTAAAATCGCTTAGCAAAAGTTGTTTAACATAATTTCAAGCTTCATATTCTACCATAAAACATCAAAATAAACACATTTAACTTATGGGTATTTTTCCAAATATGAACCCTAGCATGAATTATTGCTAGAATAATTTAAATCAAGTTACTAGACTCTAAAAACGTAAAGAACATTAAAAACAAGGCTAGAACGGACTTACTATTGAGCTTGGAAAGCTTGGAAACCTTAACCATGGCTTCCACCATGCTATATTCGGCCTCCATGAAGAAGATGGACCAATTTTGGCTTTATTTTCCCTTTTTAATTCTTTTAATTACTAAATAACCAAAATGCCCTTAAAGGCTTTTCTTTCAAATTTGTCCTATTCTTGCTCATTTTTGTCCAAACATAAATATAATGGTCTAATTAATAAATAAGGACCTCCACTTTAAGAACCCATTTCAATTAAATCCCCTTTATTATATAGAACACACATTTTGCTAATTTTACAATATAGTCCTAATTATCAAATTAGGCACTTATACATAAAATTTCTTCATGAATTATTCACACAGTTATTCAATCAATGAATAAACCTTAAAACTTAATCGGAATAAATTTTTTTGACCTCGGATTCGTGGTTTCGCAACCACCATTCTGTTCGGGCCCTATTTCAGGATGTTATAAGTTAAACTTAATGCAATCACATAAACATAAATCAATAATTTGAAAACATTAATATGTAGCTTTCCTTAACTATCAAACATTAATACGCTAGTATCAGTGGTGCCGAGAGAGAGAGTCACCTGGGAGTCTTTCAGATCGAGTTCAAGAAGAAATATATAAGACAACAGTTTCTGGATAAAAAACATAAAGAGTTTCTAGAACTGAAACAAGCCCGTATGACCATAACAGAGTACGAGAGAGAATTTGTATGGTCGAGTAAATATGCTCGAGAGTATGTTTCTACCAAAGAGATTACGTGTAAGCGGTTTGTCGACGGGTTGAACGAAGACATTAAACTTCTGGGCTGGATTCTAGACTTGAAAGAGTTTGTTGTTCTAGTTAATAGAGCTTGCAAAGCCAAAGATTTTAGCCGAGAAAAGAAGAAACCTGATTCAGAGTCTAGAGATTCAAAGAAAAGATCGATGAATAAACCCTATCATTCTTCATCAAAGATATTCTGAGATTCATATAGTCGATCAAATGCATCAGTGAGATATCAGAATAGAGATCGTGGAAATCAAAATGTGAGTCCTAAAGCTCAAGGTACTTCTGTCTCGAGTGTTGGCAATGTGAGAAATAATAAACCCGAGTATCAATAATGCGGGAGGAGACATTTTGGTGACCGCTAGAATAAGAGTAGTAAAGCTTGCTTCAAATGTGGCTCACCAGATCATTTTATTAGAGATTGCCTAGAGTTATCTGAGAAACATAAATTTCAAATGCAAGATCGAGCAATACGATGTGAGAGGCAGACCACCGTGAAATACGGGGAATGTGTCTAGAGGCAGAGGTGTGACTAGGGACTTAGCTGTGACATCTGAAGCCAGAGCACCTACTAGAGCCTATGCTATTCGCGCTCTCGAAGAGGCATCGTCCCCAGATGTTATTACTGGTACATTCTCTCTTTACGACACTAATGTGATTGCTTTAATCGATCCTGGATCGACACATTCATATGTTTGTGAGAATTTAGTGTCTAGTAAGAAATTGCCTGTTGAGTCTACAGAATTTGTAATTAAAGTATCGAACCCCTTAGGCAATTATGTTTTAGTTGACAAAGTATGCAAGAACTGTACTTTAATGAGTCGGGGTTACTATTTTTCGGCTGACTTGATGCTTTTACCATTTGATGAGTTTGATGTGATTTTGGGTATGGATTGGTTGACTTTACATGATGCCGTTGTAAACTGTGGATGAAAGATTATAGAGTTGAAATGTCAGAATAATGAAATTCTTTGAATTGAATCTAATGAATCGGGTGGATTACCAGTTGTGATATCGACAACGTCAACTCAAAGATATGTGAGAAAAGGTTGCGATGCATACCAAGCATATGATTTAGATACTAAGGTGTCAGAAAAGAAGATTGAATTGGTGCTTGTGGTTTGTGAATATCCAGATGTATTTCTAGAAGAATTGCCTGGGTTGCCACCGGTCAGAGAGGTTGAGTTTGCTAGTGAATTAGTATCAGGAACATCTCCAATATCTATAGCTCCATACATAATGGCTCCGATAGAATTGAAAGAGCTGAAAGCTCAGTTGCGAGAGTTAATAGATAGAGGTTTTGCACGACTGAGTTTTTTACCCTAGGGTACACCAGTATTGTTTGTAAAGAAGAAAGACAGGTCAATGAGGATGTGTATTGACTATAGACAGCTCAACAAGGGTACAATAAAGAAAAAATATCCATTGCCAAGAATAGACGATTTGTTTGATCAGTTGAAAGGTGCAATAGTGTTTTCAAAGATTGATTTGAGATCTGGTTATTATTAATTGCGAGTTAAAGAATCAGATGTGCCAAAACCCGCATTCAGAATGAAGTACAAACATTATGAATTCCTTGTTATGCCTTTTGGATTGACTAATGCTCCTACAATCTTTATGGATTTGATGAATCAAATTCTTAGATCGTATTTAGACAGATTTGTTTTTGTGTTCATTGACGACATTCTGATCTATTCACGAGATGAGTTTGAGCATGCAGCGCACTTGAGGATTGTGTTGCAAACCTTGAGAGATAAGCAACTGTATGCTAAATTTAGTAAGTGTGAGTTGTGGCTCTAGGAAGTTGGATTTTTGGGACATATTGTTTTGGCAGATGGCATTCAAGTTGGTCTGAGCAAGATTTCTGCAGTTATTAACTAGAAACCACGTACAAATGTATCCGAGGTTAGAAATTTTCTGGGGTTGGCTGGTTACTATCGATGTTTCGTTAAAAGGTTCTCGATGATTGCTACATTGATGACTAGACTTGTGACAGCCCTAAATTGACCCTAGTCAGAAAGTGGTTTCGGGACCACGAAACCGAGTCTTATAAATAATTAAAAGTTATATTTTGTGTTTATGATGTGAGTAAATACATGTGTGAAAGTTTCATACTTTAATTTGGTCAGTGTATGTGAAATTTATTAGTAGGGACTTATGTGAGACAATTCAGAAATGAGCTACGCAAGTGCTAAAGTGGCCTATTAATATATGTGGGAAAGTGCTTGTACTTGCATGTCAAATTAGCCAAACTATAGGTAGTGGCCGGCCATGCTACAAATTATATAATCAAATGTGAATTTTATATTAACTTTAATTAGCTAGATGCCATATTAGTATGGAGGATGTAATAAAATAAAGAAATGATAATTAAAGGAAGGAAATGGGTGAAAGAAACAAAGTATTCATCCATGTTTCTTCCTAGCAGATTCTAAAGAAAGAAAAGAACAAGAGCATTCGGTGATGAAAACAAGTTGTATTCTTTGGTTCTTCTTGGCTGAAATGAAAGGAGGAAGAAGGGAGGAAAGCATTCGGTCATCTTAGGTTAATATTAAGGTAAGGTGTTCATATTAGTTCTTGAAATTTTAGTTGATCTTGAGTGAGATATCAAGTTATTTTTGTAACCCATGATGAAATTTTGATTTTGGAATGAGTAAGGTTTTCAACTATGGTAGTTAATAATGGTGAGTTTTGTTGTTTCATGTTAAATTTAGGTGAATGATGATAGATGAGTGTTTGAACTATAAAAAGAATCATAGGTGAGCATTAGATACTAGGGGAAAGAATCAGTTACCTTGTTATGAACTAGGGCCGAATGTGAGTTTGGTTGTGTTTGAATATTACATGCTTGGTAGAATGGTGGATGAAAGTGCTGAATGTGGTCTTTGGTTTGGGCATAAGGAATAATAGTATGCATAGGTTTCGGCTTTGGTAGTACCTATGTAATTATAATTAGTTCATTTTGATGGTTTGGCATGAGGTGATAAATAAAAGTTTAAAGGTAGCTTAAGTTAATTGATGCTCACTAATGATTTTGAATTGAAGCTTTGTTAAGTTGTGAAATGAGTGGCCGAGAGAGCTATAGACTATTGCCGGATGTATGTTGGGTTAATAGAGTCTCCAAATTGATTATATGTATGTATGCTATTAGAAATTCAAGGAATTCTCGGCAAAAATGTGGTTAGGGGTTAAGTCATGGGAACTTGGGGGTATTCATATGTGGACCTTAAGATTTTGTACACTATGACTATGTGAGTTAGGTGTTAAATAACTTAATCATGTGTATGCATGACCGAGTATAATAGGCCACATGAGTAAAGAAATGGGTTAATGGATATGTGGTAAATGTTAAGTGTTAAACGAAATGGAAATGATATCATATTGGAATATGTATACTCGACCACATGAATGAATACATAGATTGGTGTTGCATGTATTCGGCTATAAGTAAGCATATTGGTGGCTTAATCTTGACTTAGAAAATCGGCTAAAGGAGAATATTGGCTAATATGTTGAATTTGATTCATGATTTCATACATATATGACTCTAATGCCTAATATATATATGGGCTAAGTACCTTGAAGTCCTCTTTGATGTTCAAAATGATTAAATCAATTTATTTGTTAATATTAAGCTCAAGAGCAAAGGGGAACTAAATCCGATAAAGGAAAGGAAAAGGTGATCGAATAGCCGTTGAAATCGTTCAACAGCATCCGAGGTAAGTTTTCGAGTAATGGAACTTAGATTATGATTCGATTAGATCATGTTATAAGCAAATCAAAATCATGCTCTTTGTATGTAGCTATTGAGCCGAAAATGATAATGCTTGATAAGTGACTTGTGTTTGAATTCTAGTTATGAAAATGAAATATAGATGTGTCATGATTTATTGATATGTGCATGAATATTCGGATGATAACCGGGCTAAGTCCCGAAGGCATTTGTGCTAGTGACTAATTCTGGGCTAAGCCTCGAAGGCATTTGTGCGAGTTACTATATCTGGGCTAAGTCCCGAAGGCATTTGTGTGAGTTACTATATCCGGGCTAAGTCCCGAAGGCATTTGTGCGAGTCACTATAACCGGACTAAGTCCCAAGGCATTTGAGCGAGTAGCTATATCCGCTAAATCAAGGTACTTGGTTTGGGAATGAGCAATCTTGCTATAATAATTTCAATTAATACGCCGTAAAACCCCAACGATGAGGTATGTTTTGTATATGCATTGGAATAATTGATTCCTTTTAAATAGTATTCGCTCAATCGATTAACAAGCTTAGGCCTCTAGTCAAGTTGATTCCTTATGTATGAATATAAGGGTTGGAAATGTGAAGTAGGTATGATTGTGAGAGTATGTGTATATGAAATTATTCGTTTAGTCATATGAATGCTATACTTGATTGTGCATGATTTCATTACTCAAAACTTACTAAGCATTAAATGCTTATTCCGTTTCTTTGATTCTTTGTTTTATAGATTTTGGTTCGTCACCATCGATTCGGAGTGTCAAAGTCAAGTCATCCACACTATCAAAGCCCTTTTGGTACTCTTTTAGTTGAACTCTGAAAATGGCATGTATAGGACTACCCTTTTGTTGTTGGTCATGTACCTTTCGGTAATGTATATATTTGGATAGCCGTGCGAAAATGGCTTATATATATTTTGAGCATAGCGTTATAATCATTTTGTATGTTGTTCATGGAGTGGTATGGAGATGTTGGTAACGATTAGCCATTGGAATGGTTAATCACGATCATTTTGGTGCTATGTATAACAAAATTCTAGTTGATCCATGGAAAACCATGAAATAGGTAAAGTTTACCTTAAAAATAGATCTTGACAAAGAAGAGTGATGTGGATTTGAAAAATCACTAAAAATAGTTGGAATGGAATTAAATAGTGAATAAATTATGTAATCGAACCTTGATGAATCTATTTTCATATGAAAGTAACGAAACAATCATATGAGTCGTATTTTACGAGATGTTTAAGTTTTCGTGAAATAGGGCCAGAGCGATTTCTGGATCCCCTGTTCCGACTTTGGAAATTCACTATAAACTAACCAGAGATAATTAGAAGTCATGCCCTATATGTACAGATTCCTTTTCGAGTATAGTTTCTTTAGAAACAAAGCGGCATAAGTATTGAAGCCTGCACAGGAGATATCTAAGTCGTAATGCATGAAGGTCAGAGTAGTCGAACCCTGAAAAAGGGGAGACTTTAACTAATAAACTGTACTAATTGGCTCGACCAAAAATTCTAGAAAAAAATTTGTAGATGGACATATGAGTCTAGTTTTGGAACTCGAGATATGATTTTTAAGGTGACAGTGATGCAGTTAGCCAGCTTGTCTGGAAATTTTAAAATGGACTGTGCAAATAAATGAATTAAGTCTGTTAGCACCTCGTGTTCGACTCCGGCAACGGTCTCGGGTATGGGGTGTTACAAGACTGCTATAGGAAGATGTAAAGTTTGAATGGTTTGAGAAGTGTCAACAAAGTTTCGATCAATTGAAAGTGTTGTTAACTAAGGCACCAATGTTGGTTCAACCTGAGTTGGGTAAGGAATTTGTGATTTACAGTGACGCGTCATTTAACGGTTTGGGTTGTGTATTGATGCAAGAGGGAAAAGTTTAGCTTATGCCTCCAGAAAGTTTAGCTTATGCAAGAGGGAAAAGCATTAAGTGCCTTCGGGTTTGCTTCAACCTGTGATGATACCAGAGTGGAAATTGGATAGAGTGACTATGGATTTCGTATCAGGATTACGTCTATCTCTGAAGAAGAAAGATGCAATTTGGGTTGTCGTTGATCGACTGATGAAATCTACAAATTTCCTTCCTGTATGTACTGACTATTCGCTTGAACGACTAGCTGAGTTGTACATTGCTGTGATTGGTAGATTGTACGGGGTACCAGTTTCGATTATTTTGGATAGAGATCCGAGGTTTACGTCCCAGTTTTGGAAGAAATTACAAGAAGCTCGGAGTACGAAGTTGAATTTTAGTACAGCTTTTCATCCGCAAACAGACAGACAGTATGAATGAGTAATTCAGACCCTCGAAGATATGCTCCGATGTTGTGTTTTAGAATTTGAAGGCAATTGGGAGAAATTTTTTACCGCTGTTGAATTTTCATATAATAACAGCTTTCAATCGAGTATAAATATGGCACCGTACAAAGTGTTGTATGGTCGTAAATGCTGAACTCCATTGTACTAGACCTAACTTAGCGAGAAACAGATTCACGGGGTTAATTTGGTTAGAGAAATTGAAGAGAAAGTGAAAGTAATTCGCGACTGTTTGAAAGCAGCTTCCGATCGTCAAAATTCATACGCGAATTTGAAGTGAAAATATATAGAATTTCTGAAAATGTATCTCTATGGAAGAAAATCCTTAGATTTGGTTCCAAAGGCAAGTTGAGTCCGCGTTTCATTGGGCCGTACGAGATCATTGAAAGAATAGGGCCAATGGCATATCGATTAGCCTTCCATCAGAGTTAGAAAAGATCCATAATGTGTTTCATGTGTCGATGTTGCGTCGATATAGATCAGATCCATCAAATGTAATTTCTCCGTTTGAGATTGAAATTCAACCTGATATGATGTAGAACGAAGAACCGATCAAAATAGTAGCACGTGAAGTTAAATAATTGAGAAATAAAAGTATAGCTCTCATGAAAATACTTTGGCAATGACATGGTGTAGAAGAGGCTATGTGGGAGCCCGAGGAAGCTATGAGAAAATAGTACCTTAATCTATTCACTGGTAAGATTTTACGGGATGGAAATTCGTAAGGGGGGAGAGTTGTAACAACCAATTTTTAGTCAAATCAGAACAGTGGTTTCGAGACCGCAAATCGAAAATCAAAATTATTATTTTGTTATTATTTTGATGTCTGCAGCATGAAAATATGTTTGTGTGAAAATTTTGTTAAGAAATTTTATCATTTGATTAGTTAATTTGATAAAAGGGAGTAAGTCACGTAAAGTGTAAAATTGGAGTTCTATTAGCTTAAATTATCTAATAGCTATAGAACCTTAAAGTTTAGTTCTTTATATTGTAATTAGACAATTAATGTAAGGAATGGACATAAATGGACATGTATTTAAGTATTTTGATTGTTATTAATTAAGGTTAAAAAGGTAATTTGGTTAATTAAGTTAAAATAAATAAAACAAAAGGAAACCATTATCTAATATCATCATCTTCAACCGTACATAGCAAAGAAGAAAAGCCATTTCTTTAGGGTTCATTCGGCCAAGCTTTCGTTGTCTATTAAGGTCCGATTTTTGTCCCGGTTTTAATGATTTCTACGTTATTGAGATCGTTGTAGCTAGTACTAGCTAGCCCAGGGACTTATTTGCAAAACTATTAAAGATTTTGAATGGTGTCATTGATGAATACATGAGTATTTTGATGTTTGATGATAGATATTGAGTAGTTGTTGATAGTTAAACAAGTTTTGTTAAATGATTTTTAGTGAAAATGCAAAATAGGGATTAAATTGTGAAATGTTTAAAGTTAGTGGTTAAAATGTGAAATAAATGAAAAATATGGGCTGCTAGGGGCATAACAGGAATTCGGCTAGAATGGGTTTAACTGAAATTTCATTAATTTGTGATTTTATGAAATAAGGACTAAATTGTGAAATATGTGGGGCAAAAGTGTAAATGTGTTTTAAAGTGTGTTTTGGATTAAATTGAATGAATAGATGATTGAATAAGTCAATTTTGAATATATTTAGATCAAGAAAGGAAAAATACAGACATTTTAGCATCCGAGGTAAGTTCGTATGTGATAATTTAATTCAAATGTATTCTATATGTTTTGATATAGCATAAGTTGTGATTATGTGACTTCAGACAATTTTAGGAATGATTCGATGATGATTCGATACTTGGAAGCCCGGTTGAACCTTGGGAATAGTTTAGGATGCTAGTGACAAGTCATTAGGGATACTTTGAGTTGGCTTCGGGCCATGATATAGCACTTCAGTTGTGAGATAAACCGATTTGGCTTCAGGCCATGGTATAGGTACTTATCGTGTGACACCCTTGAGTATCCAACTTTTATTCCGAATGGTTCAACTGGTAAATGAATGATGAGAATGTATATGAGGTTGGTATGAGATGAGATAGGTATGTGTCTAAACTATTTTAGTGTTGAATCGAAGAAATAAAAATGGAAGTATATAGTTTTGTGAATAAGCATTTGAAAGGTTTGATATTTAAGGAAAGCTATATATTAATGTTTTCAAATTATTGATTTATGTTTATGTTATTGTATTAAGTTTATCTCGTATAAGCTTACTAAGCTTTATAGCTTATTTCATTTATTTCTCTATGTTTTATAGTGAATTCAAAGCTAGCTCAGATTCGGGGACTGTCGGAGATCACATCATACATTGAACTTTGGTAAATTAGGTATATGACATCTATAGGGACTTTGAGTTATTTTGGTATATGTAGTATGGTTTTGGCCATTTGTGTTGGGTTGTAATTATTAAGTGTTTGGTTTTGTGATAGCCATGTAAGTTGGCTTATTTTGGCAATTATGTGATGTATATATATATGTATTAATGCCTCCTAGTGATGTGGTTCATGGTTGCTTGGTAATGAATTGTTGAATGCAACATTCTAGGTAGCTAATGGTTGATGAACTGAGGATGGTTATACTTGTGGTTATAGGCTAAGAAACATTTAGTTGAAGTGGTGCATATTAATGTTTTGGAAATGTGAATTGGTATGATTTGAGTAGACCAAGTTATGGTATTATAAGTATGTTAGTTATTGATACTGAAATGGTACATTTTAGTCTTGGTTGTGGTTGATTTGGATGTCCATTTATGCTATGATTTGGTGCCATTTTGGGTTATGTAGGTTTATGATTATTTGGGTTTCAAATTGGGTTGTAAATAGCCTATTTTTGTCCACACAGGCAGAGACACGGGTGTGTGTCTCAGCCGTGTGCACGGCTGTGTGTCCCCTGGTGTTGAATTTGAAATCAAGTTAGTAAGCTCCACATGACCTCACACACGGGCATGTAACTTGGCCGTGTGGAATATGTCAATATACCCTATAGGTTTAGCACGGCCTAGCACACGGCTTGGCACACGGGTATGTGTGGCCATTTTTAGGGCACATAGGCTAGCCACACGGCATGTGTGTTGGCCGTGTGACCCAAGTTAGAGAGTTACACGAGTTGGACACGGGCTGGGACACACCATGTACTCTCATTTTGAATGTCTACACGGCCTGTGACACGGGTGTGTCTGGCCGCACAGGCGTGTTTCCCCTGTTTTGAGGAAAATTTTTCTAAGTTTTGTAAAGTTTCATAAGTTATCGGTTTAGTCCTGAACCACTCCCAAAGCATGTTTGGGGCTCCATAGGCTCGTATTAGGGACAAATTGATTGAGATTGAATGACGATTGTATGATTTGATGAAATGTATGTGAATAGTATGTTTAAATGTGTTGTAAGTCTAGTAATACTTTGTAACCCTATTCTAGCATTGAATATGAGTGAAGGGTGTTACAGAAATATATTAGTTAGAGGTTTCTGGATTAGAAATGTAAAAAAATTCTAGAGCTCATATAGGGCCGTATGTCTATAATAGAACACGAGCGAGAATTTGTCAGACTAAGTAAATATGCCCAGAAATGTATTCCAACCAAGACTGCTATGTGTAAACTATTTGAAGAAGGGTTAAATGAAGGCATAAAGCTACTAGCTAGAATTCTTGAGCTAAAAGAATTTGTTGTATTGGTTGATTGAGCTCTTAAAGCCAAAGAGCTAAGTAAAGTGAAAAGACATACTGATATTGAAGCTAGAGACTCGAGGAAGAGATCAACTGGGAAGTCATATTAGTTTTTTAGCTAAGTAAATATTGAAGCTAAGTAAATATGCCCAGAAATGTATTCCAACCAAGAATTTGTCAGGGTTATAGTTTTTTAGCTGATTTAACGCTATTACCGTTTGATGAATTTGAATTGATTTTGGACATGGATTGGCTAACTCTACATGACACTGTTGTAAACTATAGAAGAAAGCTAATTGTATTGAAATGTCAGAATGGTGAGACGCTTCATATTGAACCAGATAGTCCGAGTGTGTTGCCTGTTGTTATATCAGCTATTTTAGTGCAGTAATATGTGAGAAAAGGTTGTGATGCTTACCTTACTTATGTGTTGTATAGTAAAGTATCTAAATCAAAGCTTGAGTTAGTGTCAGTGGTTTGTGAGTATCCTGATGTGTTTCCAGAGGAATTACTTTTATTACTTCCGATTAAAGAGGTTGAGTTTGCTATTGAACTTGTACTGGGGACATCATCGATATCAATAGCACCTTACAGAATGTCTCCATTGAGTTAAAAGAGTTGAAAGCGCAGCTGCAATAAGTGACAGATAGGGGTTTTGCTTGACCCAAATTTTCACCTTGAGGTGCACTGGTTCTTTTTGTTAAGAAAAAGGACAGATCGATGAGATTGTGTGTTGACTACCATCAGCTCAACAAGGTTACAATCAAGAATAAATATCCACTATCTCAAATTGATGATTTTTTCGATCAATTGAAAGGTGCCACAGTATTCTCAAAGATTTATCTTCGTTCTGGCTATTATCAACTATGAGTGAAAGATTCAGATGTGCTGAAAACTACATTTAGAACCAGGTACAGACACTACGAATTTCTTGTGATGCCATTTAGTTTAACTAATGCACATGCAATATTTATGGATTTGATGAACATAATATTTAGACCGTATTTAGATAAATTTGTTGTGGTATTTATTGACAACATTTTGATATATTCACGAGATGAGTCTGAGCATGCTGAATATTTGCGAATTGTATTACAAACTCTACGTTATAAACAACGTTTTGCTAAATTTAGCAAATGTGAGTTTTGGCTCTGAGAAGTTGGTTTTCTGGGACATATAGTATCGGTTGAAGGTATCAGAGTTGATCCAAGTAAAATTTTAGCAGTTGTAGACTAGAAACCACTGAAAAATGTATCCAAAGTCTGAAGTTTTTTGGGATTAGTTGGTTATTACCGAAGGTATGTTAAAGGGTTCTCGATGATAGCTACACTGATGACGCCACTCTTACAGAAGGATGTGAAATTTGAATGGTCCAAAAATTGTCAGCAAAGTTTCAACCAGTTGAAAGTACTGTTGACCGAGGCACCAGTTTTGGTTCAGTCTGAATCGAGTAAAGAGTTTGTGATTTTCAATGATGTATCTTTAAATGGTTCATGTTATCTTTTGACGTAGGAAGGTAAAGTAATAGCTTATCCTTTCAGACAGTTAAAGTCGCACAAAAAGAATTATCTGACACATGACCTAGAGTTTGCAGCTATCATGTTTACGTTGAAAGTTTGGCGATATCATTTATTCGGCAAAAAATGCCATATATTTACCGATCACAAAATCTTGAAGCATCTCATGAGATAGAAAGATTTGAATCTAGGACAACACTGATGGGTCGAGCTATTAAAAGATTATGAGGTTATCATTGATTATCATTCGAGAAAAGTGAATGTAGTTGCTGACGCTCTAAGTAGAAAATCTTTATTTGCTCTGTGAGTGATGAACACACGACTGACATTATCTGATGATAGTCTGATCTTAGATTCATTGAAAGCTAGACTGATGTTTTTACAACATATCTACGAAGCTCAAAAATGTGATGTTGAGTTGCTAGCTAAGCGAGCACAACGTGAATCAACTTCCTGATTCAAAATTTCAAATAGGATTCGATGGTTGCTTATTACTTAGAGTTAGAATTTGTGTACCAAAGAATCTAGAGTTCATACAGAGAATCTTGCACGAAGCTCATAATAGTAGCTTGTCTCTTCATCCGGGGAGTAATAAAATATACAGTGATTTAAAACAGATGTATTAGTGGCTAGGAATGAAACGCAAGATTTTTGACTTTGTATCTAAATGCTTAGTATATCTGCAATTTAAAGCTAAACATCAGGTACCTTCTGGATTATTGTAGCCAGTCATGATACTGGAGTGGAAATGGGATCGAGTTACTATAGACTTCGTACCAAGTTTACCCCTATCTTCGAGAAACAAAGATGCCATTTGGGTTATCGTTGATCATTTGATGAAGTCAGCATATTTTATTCTAGTACATATAGATTTCTTGTAACACCCCTCACCATATTTAACATCGGAATAGGGTTACAAAGCATCACTAAACTTATTATACAATTACACATACATTTCATGTACATTTTCAAATTTCATATAATCATCAATCAATAACATTCATATCATCCCTAATACGAGCCTACGAGGCTCAAAATATACATTCTAGGTGGTTCAGGAATAAACCGATAACTTCAGAAACTTTCAAGCAATTAGAAAATTTTTCCAAAATACAGGGGACACACGTCCGTGTGGCCCGGACGTGTGTCTCACACGACCAAAGACACGCCTGTGACACAGGCTGTATGGACATTCAAAATGGAATCACATGGTCATATTCCAGCTTGTGTCTGACCCTGTGTAACTCTCCGACTTGGGTCACATGGCCAACACACACGCCCGTGTACTAGGCCTTGTGCTAGGCCATGCCAATCCTGTAGGGTATACTGACTTTTGCCATACGACCATGTCACATGCCCGTGTGCTGGGCTGTGTGGAACAAATGGACTTGATTTTAATTTCAACACCACGGGACACACAATCGTGTAACATAATCGTGTGTCACATACGGCTGGGACACACACCCGTGTGGACAAAAATAGGCTATTTACCAAGCCATTTTGCCACCCAAACTTGCACCCACCTACATCAATCCAATTGACACCAAAACATAGCATATATAAGCATTCAAACCAACTAAATCAAACCTAATTCATGCTAAATCAATATCATTATCCACAATACACACAAGTCACAAAATAGGCCAATCCATTTATACCAAATTCACATATACATTTCAACTAAGTAAACATTTCCAAACATACGTTGTTATGTTAAATTCACAAGAATACATCTTCTCTATTATCAACCATTTGACATCCCCAATTCCTACTATCAATAAGTATTACAAAGCCCACGTCAATCACATAACGAAGGCCATATACACACATATATATTCACAACCAAACTAACGAAATTAGGCCAACTCATATGGCTATTTATAAAATTAGAAGCATTTAACATTTACAAGCCATTTCAAATGACCAAAATCATTATCAGCTCATATACCAAAATGACCAAAGTTCCTATACATGCCATATGTTCCAAAAACATAGATCCAAAGGTATCGAAACGATGGCTTGATAGTGTGATGAAGTCCCCAACGATCCCTGAATCCGAGCTAGCTTTGAAATCACTAAAAACATAGGAAAATAAATAGAGTAAGCTTTATAGCTTAGTAAGTTCATATGATTAATAAGTATTATTACCAATTCAATCAAAATTTACAAAACATAAGTAATACATTCAATTCAACAAGTTTCACATTGCCATAATTCTATATATCATGTATAAATTTATCGACTTTCACTTACTTATCATATGAACTTATCAATTAACACTTACTTGCCAAACTTTCACAAGTACCTGAACTGATCTGTATTATTTCTTACATCCACGTACCATTATCTTTTTCTGTTGAAAAGTGCCACATACATAGCCAAATCTATCTCAATCTCATAACACATATTTGCTCACTCTCGAGCTATCAACGGGCCTACTCACACAAGTTGTCAGTTAAGACGTAGCTACACGGTGCTGCTCACATAAGCTATCAAGTAACCACAACACATGTTGGTATACTCAGCCACTAGTAGGACGTACAGGACCAGCACATAATTACAATAACCTCAAATGACATGTCACTAGTATCCTATCTATTCCTAAGGTTCAACCGGGATTCTCACTTGTCAATACTTTGTTGATAGATTCCACAGTGTCGTAATATCACAATTATAATATTTAAGCATATAAACACATATAATATTAACCTTATTAATATACATTATGTTTATATGCTTACATTATGTTTAAATAAATATTAAAATCACTTAATATGCCCATAATTGTCCACTCACAATTGAAATGGTCTAATTACCACTTAAGGACTCTTACTTTAAGGTTATATAGCTATTTAATACCTTTAGCTATTAGAACATCACTTGTGTACTTTACGCGATTTAGTCCTTTTTACCGAATTGATCACTCAAACAATAAAGTTTCTTAACAAAATTTTCAGACAATTATACTATCATATTGTAGGCATTAAAATAATAATAAAATAATTATTTCAAATTTGGATTTGTGGTCCCAAAACAACTGTTTCGATTTGGCTAAAAACGGGCTATTACATTTCTCCTTTGAGAGATTAGTTGAGTTACATGTTTTTGAGATTATCATATTACACGGGGTACCGATTTCTATTATTTTGGATAGAGATCAGTAGTTTACATCCTGATATTGGAAAAAGTTACTGGAATCTCTAGGGACGTGGTTGCATTGTAGCACTGCATTTCATCCTCAGACCGATGGTCGGTCCGAGCGAGTGATTCAAATTCTCAAAGATATGCTTTGTTGCTGTGTATTAGATTTTGAAAGCAACTGGAGAAATATTTACCGTTGGTTGAATTCGCGTATAACAACAGTTTTCAATCTAGCATAAAGATGGCACCGTATGAAGCTTCGTATGGTCGTAAATTCTAAACTCCATTATATTGGACCGAGCTTAGTGAGAGAAAGATACACGAGACTGATTTGATTCGTAAGACTGAACAAAAAGTAAATATGATCCTTGATAGTTTGAATGCAACTTTAGATCATTAGAAATCATAAACAGATCTTAAACGTAAAGACATTGAATTCTACCTCGGCGATAGAGTATTCTTGAAAGTATCACCCTGGAAGAAAGTTCTTCGGTTCGATCGCAAAGGAAAGCTAAGTCTGCAATTTATCAGACCGTATGAGATTAGGGAAAGAATCATACCCGTTGCGTATCGATTAGCTTTACCATCAGAACTAGAAAAGATTCATAATGTCTTTCACGTGTCTATGTTGTGATGGTACTGATCTGACCCTTCACTTGTTATCTCTCTGACGGATGTTGAGATTCATCCTGATATGTCGTACAGTGAAGAACCGACTAGAATTCTAGCACGAGAGGTGAAAGAATTGAGAAACAAGAACATAGCTTTAGTAAAAGTTCTATGGCAATGACACGGTATATAAAAAGTCTCCTGGGAACCCGAGGAAGCTATAAGAAAGCAATATCTGAACCTCTTTTCTGGTAAGATTTTCGGGGACAAAAATCCCTTTAGGGGGAGAGTTGTAACAGCCAATTTTTAGTGAAATTGGAATAGTGGTTTAAGGACCACAAATCTAAAGTTAGAAAATTTATTTTATTATTATTTTATTTTCTACAGCATGATTGTAGTATTGCATAAAAATTGCATTAAGAAATTTTACCGTTTACATGCTCAATTTGAGAAAAAGGACTAAATTGCGTAAAGTGTAAAAGTTGAGTTCTAATAGCTAAAGGTATTAAATAGCTATAGAACTTTAAAGTGAAAGTCCTTATAAGGTAATTAGACCATTAGAGTTGATAGTGGATTTTAATGGCTTGGCATTTGTGTAATTTTTAAAGTTTTTAAAGATTAATTAAGTAAATTGGTAATTAATGATTATTATTGTAATAAAACAAATTAAGTTACCATCCTTCTTTCATCACTTTCAAGCGAAAGTTAGGGATTTGGAGGCCATTTTTATGGTTAAGCATTCGATAATCTCATTCTTACCTATTTGGTATGTGATCGGTTGTTTAACGTCACAAGAAATTGTGCAAGCGTACACTGTCGATGCAAGTATAGTAGACAGATGTGAGTCTGTTAGATATCGATCCCACAGGGTGGTTGTTTTTTGTCTATTAATGTTGGTGCAATAATTAGATATAAATGAGATAAATTGTGAGGATAGTTGTCGATGCAATAACTTGAAAATAGTAAAATAAAATATGATAATGATAAATTGGGATCCCTAACATGAACCTTCAGCAGAATACTAACTGCTCACAAGGTATAAAAGGATAGTTGATTGTCGAGGCAATAAATTAAATGTATATCTTACCTAGCATCACTCCTCTATTTAATCTGAGACTTAAATATGCACATTAGCCCCACCTTCCGATGATGACAACATGTCACTATTAAGAACAAGTGGACTAGATACCTCTAATCCTCACTCAACTTCCGTTGGAATGCTTGTTGGCTCAAACTATCACTGCACTTTCCAGTGTCAGTGACTGCAATAACACTTCCATATTAAGAAACATTCAAACCCCAAGATTAAAAAAATAAAAGCAATATTGAATAAGATAACATTTAACCAAGAATTCATGTGTACTTCCATACAAACAAAAAATAGAGAATAATCACCAACATTTAGAAAGAAATAAGAAAGAATCGAGTGGAGAATACTATTCCTAGACAACTCAGCTGAATCTCTCTATTCCCTTTTGTCTCGCACTTAGGTCCCTCGTTAGAAGCTAGTATGCATCAATTTTCATGTTGGCTCACCCGGGAAAGGCTTAAGCTGCCATAGCCGCAAGCTTCAAGGTATGATAAAGAAGATGATGAGCAAGAAAAAGCTCCCCCTTTTTCTTCTCATGTCAACCTTTTATGCCCTCCTCCAACAGTACATGTGTCCTTTCCTCAGAATTATTCTATCCTTGTACATACAGGTTGGTTATACCAAACTAGACAACTCACGCATTTTTAGTTCTTATCTGGACAACTGTCAGGTGCGGCGACAATTCTTAATGCAGTCTGGAATTAACTCATTCATTGACATTAACGTAAAAGACAACAAAATTAAGGATATAGGTTAGGATTCATTGAGTTATAAAATGCAATTTACTACACTGAAAATGCTAAAATATATGCTAATGATAACTAAATGGGAACGGTTTAACCAATAAGTAAGGTGGAAAACGTATGTTCTTTCTAGTGCTATCAATAAGTATTTTTGTCCCGTTTTTAATTATTCCTATGTTTTCGAGATCATTGTAACTTAATCTAGCTAGCCCAGGGAGTAATTTGTGAAATTGTTAAGCTATTATGGTTTTACCATTAATGAATATACATGAGTTTTGATGTTTGTGTTAGAAAATGGATAGATGTTGATAGATAAACAACTTTTGTAAAGGGATTTTTAGTGAAATTATCAAATAGGGACTAAATTGAAAAATAGAAATTTTTACATGGTGAAATTGTGAATGAAATGAAATATAGGGCTTTTTAGGGACCTAATTGATATTCGACCATAGTGGGTTGTGATGGAATTTCATGAATTTCCATTTTTATGAGCTAGGGATTAAATTGCAAAAAAACTAAAAGTATAGGGGCAAAATAGTAAGTTTTCCAGAATATGATTTTGGGTTAAATTGAATGGAATATATATTGAATTAAGTTAAATTTATCTGTATAGATCAAGCTAGACCTCGTATGGCTTTAGAGTGGGGCAAAGAGAAAGTCTCGAATTAATCGCCTCCGTATCTACATATTGTGACATCCCAAAATTGACCATAGTCGGGATGTGGTTTCGGGACCACAAAACCGAGACACAAGAATAATTAATTATTATTTTCTATGTTTATTGTGCATGAACGTACATATGTGAAAATTTCGTGCCTTAATTTCGTCATTCGTAGGTGAAATTTATTAGAAAGGACTTATGTGAGGAAATTGAGAAATGTGCTAGGCTAATGTTAAAGTGGCCTATTGATACATATTAGAAAATGCTTGGACTTGCATGTCAAATTGCCAAATTTTCCTTATGGTGGCCGCCAAGTTAGATTGATGATGGGCAATATATTTGTTTGCCTTAGATATTATAATAAGAAATTGGATTATGGGAGACAAACTAAAATAAAGAAAGGAATTTAAAAGAAAGGGAATAAAATAAGAAAAAAAAAGTGTGGATGCCTCCCCCCCCAAGTTGCCGTGAATGGAGCAAAGAAAGAAAAAAAAAAAGAGAGCTTCATTTCCTTTGGTTCTCTCTTAGCCGAATTGAAGAAAGAAAGGGGGAGGGGAGATTTCGGTCAACTTTAAGCTCAAAACAAGGTTAGTAATTCATGTTAGATTTTGAAATTTCAGCTTAATGAAAGTTGATTACTAAGTTCTTTAACTAGCCCATGTTAAAATTTTGGATTTGGGTGGTGCATGAAGCATTCGGCCATGGTAGATAGTGAAGGGAGTTGATTATTTTCTTTGTGTTAAATGAGTGATTGTGGATGGGTGAAGTGTGAGCTAGTTAAATAATCATATGGTTAGGTTGGATGATAGGAAGAAAAAAATCAGCTTGTGTATGTACACTAAGGCCGAATATGAAGTTGGAGATTTGTGGGAAATGTATGTGTCTTGAAGTGTTGGAATGGAGAGGATGCTTTAATTGTGTTATGAACAATTATGTGTTAGAAATTGTGATTTTGGGTTGACTAGGATTTTTACCATAGTGGTCATTGAGGATTAAGGTTATGTTTCATGCTAAACTTGATAAATCTTGGTGTATGGGTGTTTGAACTAAACTAATGATCAAATAGTTGCATAAATACAAAGTAAGAAGAATCGGCTATTGTATGTAATATTATTGCCGAATGTGAAAATACTATACTTGAGTAATGAATGTGATTGGATTATTGATAGTATGGTAATTGCATAAGGCTATTAGCCGAATAGCTAAGAACGTAAGGTAGTAAGATAAAAATTTTACTATGTCGTTCCGTATGTCATAAGATCATTAAAATGTGGATACCAATATATGTACCAAAGCGGTTGAATGAGCTAATTTATTTGTTTAAGCTCAAGATCCTAAAGGAGAGGCGTCCAACAAGGGGAAATCGAAGATCATCGAGTAGCCGACTTGGAATTATTTACCGAACACAAGGTAAGTCATTAAGCACATATGTTTGATATTGCTTAAATGATTGGAAAATCTATGCAATTGTGTTTAATGGAATGCTATATATATGTATAAATGAAATTGTATGTGTATGGAATGAGGATAATTGTTGAATGTAATAGAAATAGTGGAATGTGTAGAAAGTTTGCTTTCGGCACTATGTGTGCGGGCAATACGTGTGTATGGTGACGAGATTGGCACTAAGTGTGCGTGCTGGAAATATATGGCACTAAGTGTGCGTGCTGGAAATATTTGGCACTAAGTGTGCAAGCTGGAAAATACTGACCTTGGGTGTGCGAGTTCGGAGGGTATGGCATCGTGTGTGCGAGCTTAAATTACGTGGCACTAAGTGTGCGAAATCGAGTGGTAAGCACTATGTGTGCGTACTCTATATATATGGAGGTGTGTCTCCATTGAATTGAGTATGGACAGCGGATCGGGTAAGTACCTCGAGCTCATGGCGAATAGAGAATTCGCTCATGCTTGGGGATTGAAATTGGTAAGCCTTAAATCTATGTGATGATTGAAGTGTGTATGGTTGTGCTGGAAAATGAGTTAATGTGTAAAAATGCTTGATTATCTTGTTGTGTAGAATATGAAATGTGGATGTATGAATTGGCACGAGATTGGACCGAAAGGTCCGAGGTATTATGGTATAGATTCGGTATGGACGAGTACCTAGCCTCATTTGTTGTACATGTAGTAGTAACTTTATCAGTGGATTGATGAATGCTTATGACTTACTGAGTTGTAAACTCACTCGGTGTTTTTCTTGTCACCCATTTTAGGTCTCTCGGACTCGTATTGTTTGCATGATCGGGACCGTCGTTGAAGTCATCACACCGGCTGAAATCTTGTGGTATTGTTTTTGTTGTTGAAGAACATTTGGCATGTATAGGCTATTATATTTTGTCGAATTGTGGGTTGTAAACTTTAAGCCATGTGAAAATGGCCTATGTGGTCGCCGAGTGGGATGCTAGAACCTATAGCCACGAGTCTTAGAAACTCAAATTTTGATAAGGTGGCCATAATTTGTGTCATGTATGATGGATGATTAAGGCCAAGGAAAAATTCATGAAATTGGCATAGTCTACTGCAGTAACTGTTGCGGACAGCAGCAGTGAGATGAGATTGAAAAATCACTAAAAATAGTAGAAGTAGAATTAAATAGTGAGTAAATTATGAAATTGAACCTTGATGAATCTATTTTTATATGGACGAAACGAAATGACCATATGAGCAGTATATTGAGAGATATTAAAGTTCTCGTGAGACAGGGTCAGAACGGTTTCTGGGTCCCCTGTCGCGACTTTGAAAATTTACCATAAATTATACAGAAATAATTAGGAGTCATGCTTTATATGTACAGATTCCATTTTGAGTCTAGTTTCATTAGAAACAAACGGCACCAGTATTAAATCCCTGTACAGAGAGATATTCAAGTTGTAACGCGCGAAGGTCAGAGCAGTCGGTCCCTGTAACATGGGTGACTTTAACTAATAAACTGTACCAATTGGCCCAACCAAAAATTCTAGAAATAAATCCATGGATAGATATATGAGTCTAAATTCAGGAAAAATTTACGGAATCAGTTTCTGAGATTTGAAACTCGAGATATGATTTTTATGGCGTCAGTGATGCAGTTTCCCAGCCTGTCGGGAAATGCCAAATTGGTTGGTACCTTGAGAAGATTTGACCCATTAACCCCTCGTGTCCCACTAATCGGCGACGGTCACGGGTTTGGAGTGTTACAATTTTATTGGTATCGAGCTATGGTTTAGTCGGTTCTAGGACTACCATAGCGCGTGTGAGTCTAGCTATACATGCCAAATTGTTAGCGCTTAATAATGTGATGACTTCGACGGTTGGAATTTTTGTTTTGATTAGCAATGGAACCCGGTAGAGAGACCCTTGGCGGATGACGTTGAAAGTGTAGCGGCTGCTCTGCGCAAGGGACACCGCCTGCTGAGCCTCGATCATCCGCGAATAATCAAAATGAAGGGCGAAACAAGCCTTCTTCACCATGATGAATGAGTGGGTCGCATAATATGCCCGAACCAACCCGGCTGTCCAACCATTCCCGAATTTAAATACTCCACCCCAAGAGCCCGCAATGCCTCCGATTCATCGATCCCGTGAGGCTGAGTAAACCACCGTGGACTTGATTAGGAAGCGTGGGGAGGAGTTCAAGGCCATAGTTCTGATGATGCCGAAAAGGCCGAAGTTCGCTCGATAACACCATTAGAGTGTTAGATGAACTGTCATGCACACCGATGAATGTCTTAAGTGTGCTATATCCTTGTTGCGAGACTCACTTACTATTGGTGGAGGACTTTAATTTCCATAGTCCCAAATGAACGAGTTACTTGGGATTTCTTCCAATCCAATTTCAAAGAAATACATTAGTCAACTGTTCATAGATCGAAGCGTAAGGAATTCTTGGAACTCAAGCAAGGCCGGATGATCAGATCGAATACGAACATGAGTTCGTAAGACTTAGTCGGTATGCTCGGAGTGTGTGGCTGATGAGGTTGCGATGTGCAAAAGATTTGAAGAAGGATTGAATGAAGAGTTAAAGTTACTAGTGGGAATTTTAGAGATAAAGGAGTTCGTGACACTAGTCGAACGAGTCTGCAAGGCGGAAGAACTTGGGAAGGAGAAGAAGAAGGCTGAATTTGAAGCAAGAGATTACCGTAAAAGATCGACGAGTAAAGCTCCGTTCTCGGCTGTAAAGAGGTTCGTGGAGGACACCAAGAAGTCGAGGACGATCATGGAATTTCCATTAGAGCCCGACCATTGACGGACTCCCAAGCTACTTCAAGAGCTAGTGTGGGCAATAATCGTCAAGAGAGACTGAATGCCCCAATGTGGAAGACGACACCTAGGTGAATGTTGGGGTAAGTCTTAATAGGGCTGTTATGGATGCGGTTCAAGGACCACTTCATTAGAGATTGCACGGAGCTAGATGAGAGGAATAAGACGCAAGGTGTAAGACCTAGTGGAACGACGGTGGAGGTAGGCCCCGAGAATCTCCGGAGGTAGGGGTGGTAATCGAGAGGAGCCTCTAATACGGCTGTCCGATCCGAGACCCGTGCTCTGCTAGAGCATATGCCATCCGCGCACGAGAGGAGGCATCCTCCCCGACGTTATCATTTGGTACTTTTACTCTCTTCGATACTATTGTGATTGCATTGATTGACCCCGCTCTACTCACTCATATGTATGTGAAACCTTAGCATCCAAAGAAGACTCTACCGTTGAGTCTATCGAGTTCGTAATTCGAGTGTCAAACCCTTTGGGTCAATACGTGCTCGTTGATAAAGTGTGCAAGAGATGCCCCTAATAATTCGAGAATCCTTTTCCTACCGATCCGATGCTTCTACCATTTAATGAATTCAATGTTATTCTTGGTATGGATTGGTCGATCGTACATGATGCAAATGGTGGACGCAAAGGAAAACCATTGATTTGAGGAGTGCAAATAATGAGGTAGTCCGAGTCGAGTCATCGATTTAAAAGGAGCGCCAGCGATAATATCTTCTATGACCGCCGGAGGTATGTGAAAAGGGTGTGAAACATACCTTGCGTATGTGTTTGGAAGTAAAGAGATGGAAAGGAAACTCGAATCGGTACCAGTGGCTTGTGAGTATTCGGATGTTTTTCCCGAGGAGTTACCGGATTGCCACCGGTTCGAGAAGTGGAATTCGCATCGGTTGTACCGGTACTACGCCGATTTCAATAGCCCCGTATCGTATGGCATTAACTAATTAAAGGAATTGAAGGTTCAATTGCAAGAATTGACGGATAGAGGTTTCGCCGACCGAAGTTTTTCTCCATGGGGCGCACTTTGTATTGTTTGTGAAGAAGAAGGACGGAACCATGAGGTTGTGCATCGACTATCGTCAACTCAATAAAGTGACGATAAAGAATAAATATCCATTGCCACGAATTGATGATTTGTTTGATCAATTAAAGGGAGCCTCGGTGTTTTCAAAGATAGATTTGAGGTCGGGGTACTAAAAGTTGAGGGTCCGAGAATCGGACATACCCAAAACCGCTTTTAGAACGAGGTACGGTCACTACGAATTCTTGGTGATGCCGTTTGGGCTCACTAATGCCCTACGGTGTTTATGGATTTAATGAATAGAATTTTCAGGCCATACTTGGATCGGTTCGTAGTTGTATTTATCGATGACATTTTGGTCTATTCGAGAGATGAAATCGAACATCTTGAACACCGAGGCTAGTGTTGCAAATCTTACGAGATAAGCAGTTATACGCAAAGTTCAAGAATGTGAATTTTGGTTGAAAGAGGTTAGCTTTTGGGGCACGTGGTGTCCGTGACGGTGTCGTGGTGGACCCGAACAAAATTCGCCATAGTCGATTGGAAACCACCAAAGAATGTTACCGGGTTAGGAGCTTTTTGGGGCTTGCGGTTATTATCGACGATTTGTAAAGGTTTCTCGACGATAGCCACGCCAATGACGGTTACTCCAAAAGGATGTTAAGTTCGAATGGACGGAGAAATGTCGAAAAGTTTCGATCAACTGGAAGCTTATTTGATGAAGCCCCAATTCTAGTGCAACCCGAATCGGGCAAAGAGTTTGTCATTTATAGTGACGCATCCCTACTTGGGTTGGGTTGCGTATTGATGCAAGAAGGGCGAGTTGTGGCCTATGCGCCGAGACAATTAAAGCCACATGAGAAAAATTATCCAACCCATGATCTCGAATTGGTCGCCATCGTGTTCGCCTTTAAAGATATGGCGACATTACTTATTTGGTGAGAAGTGCCATGTGTATTCGGATCACAAAAGTCTCAAATATTTGATGACTCGAGAGACTTAAATCTGCGACAAAGACGATGGCTCGAGTTGTTAAAAGATTATGAACTCGTCATTGATTATCACCCGGAAAGGCTAATGTGGTTGCGGATGCCTTAAGTCGAAATCACCGTTTGCTTTCGAGCGATGAATGTACACTTGTCTATTCTACCCGACAATGTGTTAGTAGCCGAATTAAAGGCCAAACCATTATTGGCTCATCAAATTCGTGAAGCTCGAAAGTTGATGAGGAGTTGCTTGCAAAACGGCCGAGTGTGTTCGAACAAGGAATCGAGTTTCAAATTGATGATGACGATTGTTTGAGGTTCGAAGTCGTCTGTGTGTTCCAAAGAATTGAACTTATTTCGATAATTCTAAATGAAGCCCATTGTAGTCGAATGTCAATCCACCCGGTAGTACTAAAATGTACAATGACCAAACGCCAATTTTGGTGGCCCGGTGATGAAACGAGACATTTCAATTTGTTTCAAGGTGTCGATATGTCAACAAGTGAAAGCGGAACATCAAGTGCCATCGGGATTACTTCACCGATCATGATACCCGAATGGAAATGGGATCGAGTAACAATGGACTTTGTGTCCGGGTTACCATTGACTCGTAATAAGAAAGACTCGGTTTGGGTCATTGTTGATAGACCGACCAAGTCCGCTCATTTTATCCCCGTCCGCACGGATTTTACGCCGATAAGTTGGCGTAATTATCGTCTCCCAAATTGTTCGATTGCATGGGGTACCTATTTCTATCGTGTCGGATAGAGACCCAAGATTTACGTCGCGGTTTTGGAAGAAATTACAAGAGGCTTTGGGTACCAAAGCGCATTTTAGCACTTTTCACCCCCAAACCGATGGTCAATCCGAACAGATAATTCAAATACTCGAGGATATGTTGAGATGTTGCATCCTTGAGTTTAGTGGTTCATGGGAACAGATTCGCCTTTGATTGAATTCGCACAACAATAGCTTTCAATCAAGTATTAAGATGGTGCCTTCCGAGGCTTTATACGGTCGTAAATGCCGTACCCCATTATTCTCGGTGAACTTAGTGAAGGTAAATTATTCGGGTTGATTTGGTTAAGGATGCCGAGCAAAAGTTCGAGTAATTCGTGAAAGTTTGAAAGTCGCCGGATCGCCAAAAGTCGTATGCGGATTTGAAAAGAAAAGATATTGAATATCGGGTTGGAGACAAGGTCTTTCTCAAAGTTTCACCTTGGAAGAAGGTGCTTAGATTTGGTCGTAAGGGCAAATTGAGTCCGAGGTTCATCGGGCCATATGAAGTATCCGAACGAATTGGGCCATCGCAGATATCGATTAATTTTGCCCCGAGCTCGAAAGGATTCACAACGCTTTTCATGTCTCGATGCTTCGACGATATAGGTCGATCCATCGCACGTAATTGCTCCCTCCGAGATTGAGATTCACCTAATTTGAGCTATGAAGAGGAACCGGTTCGCATTATGATGCGTGAAGTAAAAGAGTTGCGCAATAAGAAAATCCCGTTAGTGAAGGTGTTGTGGCATAAACACGAATTGAAGAAGCCACTTGGGAACTTGAGGACTCTATGAAAGAGCGATACCCGAGCTTATTTACGGTAAGATTTTCGGGACGAAAATTTCTTAAGTGGGGAGAGTTGTGACATCCCAAAATTGACCATAGTCGGGATGTGGTTTGGGACCACAAAACCGAGACACAAGAATAATTAATTATTATTTTCTATGTTTATTGTGCATGAACGTACATATGTGAAAATTTTGTGCCTTAATTTCGTCATTCAGTAGGTGAAATTTATTAGAAAGGACTTATGTGAGGAAATTGAGAAATGTGCTAGGCTAATGTTAAAGTGGCCTATTGATACATATTAGAAAATGCTTGGACTTGCATGTCAAATTGCCAAATTTTCCTTATGGTGGCGGCCAAGTTAGATTGATGATGGGCAATATATTTGTTTGCCTTAGATATTATAATAAGAAATTGGATTATGGGAGACAAACTAAAATAAAGAAAGGAATTTAAAAGAAAGGGGAATAAAATAAGAAAAAAAAAGTGTGTGGATGCCTCCCCCAAGTTGCCGTGAATGGAGCAAAGAAAGAAAAAAAAAGAGAGCTTCATTTCCTTTGGTTCTCTCTTAGCCGAATTGAAGAAAGAAAGGGGGAGGGGAGATTTCGGTCAACTTTAAGCTCAAAACAAGGTTAGTAATTCATGTTAGATTTTGAAATTTCAGCTTAATGAAAGTTGATTACTAAGTTCTTTAACTAGCCCATGTTAAAATTTTGGATTTGGGTGGTGCATGAAGCATTCGGCCATGGTAGATAGTGAAGGGAGTTGATTATTTTCTTTGTGTTAAATGAGTGATTGTGGATGGGTGAAGTGTGAGCTAGTTAAATATTCATATAGTTAGGTTGGATGATAGGAAGAAAAAAATCAGCTTGTGTATGTACACTAAGGCCGAATATGAAGTTGGAGATTTGTGGGAAATGTATGTGTCTTGAAGTGTTGGAATGGAGAGGATGCTTTAATTGTGTTATGAACAATTATGTGTTAGAAATTGTGATTTTGGGTTGACTAGGATTTTCGCCATAGTGGTCATTGAGGATTAAGGTTATGTTTCATGCTAAACTTGATAAATCTTGGTGTATGGGTGTTTGAACTAAACTAATGATCAAATAGTTGCATAAATACAAAGTAAGAAGAATCGGCTATTGTATGTAATATTATTGCCGAATGTGAAAATACTATACTTGAGTAATGAATGTGATTGGATTATTGATAGTATGGTAATTGCATAAGGCTATTAGCGAATAGCTAAGAACGTAAGGTAGTAAGATAAAAATTTTACTATGTCGTTCCGTATGTCATAAGATCATTAAAATGTGGATACCAATATATGTACCAAAGCGGTTGAATGAGCTAATTTATTTGTTTAAGCTCAAGATCCTAAAGGAGAGGCGCCCAACAAGGGAAATCGAAGATCATCGAGTAGCCGACTTGGAATTATTTACCGAACACAAGGTAAGTCATTAACACATATGTTTGATATTGCTTAAATGATTGGAAAATCTATGCAATTGTGTTTAATGGAATGCTATATATATGTATAAATGAAATTGTATGTGTATGGAATGAGGATAATTGTTGAATGTAATAGAAATAGTGGAATGTGTAGAAAGTTTGCTTTCGGCACTATGTGTCTTGGGCAATACGTGTGTATGGTGACGAGATTGGCACTAAGTGTGCGTGCTGGAAATATATGGCACTAAGTGTGCGTGCTGGAAATATTTGGCACTAAGTGTGCAAGCTGGAAAAATACTGACTTTGGGTGTGCGA
Organism: Gossypium arboreum; assembly: GCF_025698485.1. Classification (NCBI taxonomy): domain Eukaryota; kingdom Viridiplantae; phylum Streptophyta; class Magnoliopsida; order Malvales; family Malvaceae; genus Gossypium; species Gossypium arboreum. Next base: position 72,756,126 of record NC_069075.1, read on the forward strand.
GTTCGGAGGGTATGGCTTGTGTGTGCGAGCTTAAATTACGTGGCACTAAGTGTGCGAAATCGAGTGGTAAGCACTATGTGTGCGTACTCTATATATATGGAGGTGTGTCTCCATTGAATTGAGTATGGACAGCGGATCGGTAAGTACCTCGAGCTCATGACGAATAGAGAATTCGCTCATGCTTGGGGATTGAAATTGGTAAGCCTTAAATCTATGTGATGATTGAAGTGTGTATGGTTGTGCTGGAAAATGAGTTAATGTGTAAAATGCTTCGATTATCTTGTTGTGTAGAATATGAAATGTGGATGTATGAATTGGCACGAGATTGGACCGAAAGGTCCGAGGTATTATGGTATAGATTCGGTATGGACGAGTACCTAGCCTCATTTGTTGTACATGTAGTAGTAACTTTATCGGTGGATTGATGAATGCTTATGACTTCTTGAGTTGTAAACTCACTCGGTGTTTTTCTTGTCACCCATTTTAGGTCTCGGACTCGTATTGTTTGCTTGATCGGGACCGTCGTTGAAGTCATCACACCGCTGAAATCTTGTGGTATTGTTTTTGTTGTTGAAGAACATTTGGCATGTATAGGCTATTATATTTTGTCGAATTGTGGGTTGTAAACTTTAAGCCATGTGAAAATGGCCTATGTGGTCGTCGAGTGGGATGCTAGAACCTATAGCCACGAGTCTTAGAAACTCAAATTTTGATAAGGTGGCCATAATTTGTGTCATGTATGATGGATGATTAAGGCCAAGGAAAAATTCATGAAATTGGCATAGTCTACTGCAGTAACTGTTGCGGACAGCAGCAGTGAGATGAGATTGAAAAATCACTAAAAATAGTAGAAGTAGAATTAAATAGTGAGTAAATTATGAAATTGAACCTTGATGAATCTATTTTTATATGGACGAAACGAAATGACCATATGAGCAGTATATTGAGAGATATTAAAGTTCTCGTGAGACAGGGTCAGAACGGTTTCTGGGTCCCCTGTCGCGACTTTGAAAATTTACCATAAATTATCCAGAAATAATTAGGAGTCATTCCTTATATGTACAGATTCCATTTTGAGTCTAGTTTCATTAGAAACAAACGGCACCAGTATTAAATCCCTGTACAGAGAGATATTCAAGTTGTAACGCGTGAAGGTCAGAGCAGTCAGTCCCTGTAACATGGGTGACTTTAACTAATAAACTGTACCAATTGGCCCAACCAAAAATTCTAGAAATAAATCCATGGATAGATATATGAGTCTAAATTCAGGAAAAATTTACGGAATCAGTTTCTGAGTTTTGAAACTCGAGATATGATTTTTATGGCGTCAGTGATGCAGTTTCCCAGCCTGTCGGGAAATGCCAAATTGGTTGGTACCTTGAGAAGATTTGACCCATTAACCCCTCGTGTCCGACACCGGCGACGGTCACGGGTTCGGAGTGTTACACATATACTCGTCAAGGTAAGTTCGTGTAATTAAATTATGTATATCTGTTTTTTATTGAAATATACTTGTGTTGTGAATTGCTATACATATATACTAGTTGCATATCCAATGACGTACGACTACTACTGAGCCCCGTTTGAACCTTAGGAATTCGTAGGATAAAAATGAAATGTCATTAGGGTTTACATGATTTAGGTGCTGGTCCTGAATGTCCTATTGATGGCTGAGGTCTGGCATGTGCTATGGATACAACATAGCTTGTGTGAGTAGCATCTTGTAGCTATTTTCTGACCCACAGCTCGTGTGAGCATACTGGTTCACAGCTCATGTGAGCATACATGTACTGGATTTAACGGATTATAGTTATATGAGTTAGCACACTATGTGTGAGTTATCCCAGGTATCCAACTATATTCTAAATGGTTCAATGGGTAATATTCTTATACGAAATGGTAAGACTTCAATACAGATTATTATAGTGACACGTATGAATTACATGGAAATGTTGTTACATGATATGCGGAAAATTGAATTGGATGATACATGTATATAAAACTTAATGAATTATTGTGCTCATCCATGATTATTGGTTTATATATGTATTTACATGGCTAACATGGTTGATGTATATGTGCTTAGGCATTTGGCCAAATTATGTTGGGATATGCTATGTTTACTTACCTATTATATGACTAAATGGTAAGTTTTATTCTTTGTTATATGAACTTACTAAGCTTAAATGCTTAGTCTGTGTTATTTTCCATGTTTTATAGTGAATCAAAAGCTCGTTAGGGTTGGAGGCTTGTCGGAGCTATATCACACTGTCTATCGACTCTTTTGATACTTTTGAATGTTGAATTTTGGTTATAATGGCATGTATAGGTATTTTGGCTAATGTTGGCCATATTTTTTGGTTGTTGTTATGGCTATTTGACTTGGCTTGTGTTTTGACATATTTTGGTATGTATATAAGTAGCCTTGACATGGTTGATATATGGCTTGTTTTCTATTTGAATAACGAAAGGTAAAATGATATTTAAATGTGTTTTGTGATATGATGAATTTGTAGCGAATTGGTACTTTAGCATGTATGACTTATATGGTGATTTGGTGCTGGTTTAGAATGGCATATTTGGTAACAATTGAGAAGTTTTGGTATGTTTCAGTAAATAAAATAAATGGCATGAATTGATACAAATATGCTTAACAGTTAGTTGATTATTTTTCCAAATAGAATACATGATTATACATGTTTACATATTGTCATTTGAGGTGCTTAAGGGCCTATTGTTTGTATGAATTATACCATATGTATATGACTTATTCATGCATAATTTTGATGCCTTGATATTGCTTGTATATATATGCAAAAGTGCTTGTAGGTACATGCTAGTTTGGGTTAGAAAAATGGCTTGTAAATTTGCCAATTTTTGTCCAGATGAGCAAAGAGACGGGTGTGTGTCTCAACTGTGTGTCCCTTGTAGCTTTCAGAGGGTTGCAAGTAGGCTATTACATGGCCTAGCACACAGCCTAGCACACGGGCATGTGGGGTTCTTTAGAAGGGTACACGGTCTGGCACACAGGCGTGTGGCTTGGCCATGTGACCCAAGTCAGTAAGTTACATGGGCACAAACACGGGATGGAACACGGTCATGTGTCCCTATTTCAAATGCGCGCATGGCCTGAAACATAGACATTTCTCTTGGCCGTGTGAGTCACGCGGTCTGGTCATACGGTCGTGTGACCCCTACAGTGCTGAAATTTTTCAATGTTTTCTGAAAAATTCTCTGAGTTTTCGATTTAGTCTCCACTTGTTTCTAACGCATATTTAGGACCTCAAGGGCTCATTTAAGGGACAATATACATGTTTTGACTTGGTTTTAATATGTTTATTGATGATATGAAATGTTTATTATATGTGTTTGAATGATTTAAAAACTCCAATAATACATCATATGTAACAGCCCGTTTTTAGTCAAATCAGAGCAGTGGTTTTGGAACCACAAAATCAAAGTCAAAATATTTATTTTATTATTATTTTAATGTCTACAGCATGATAGTATGATTGTGTGAAAATTTCACTTAGAAATTTTATCGTTTGAATGGTCAAATTGAAAAAAAAGACTAAATCGTGTAAACTGTAAAACTTGCGTTCTATTAGCTAAAGGTGACTAATAGCTATGGAATATTAAACTGAAGGTCCTTATGTAGTAATTAAACCATTTTTATATTGGCTGGACATTTATGGACATAAAATGGATGTTACTAATGGTTATGTAATAAGGTTATTTTAGTAAATCATAAATACATGTTAATAAAATAATTAAACAACAAATAATCATCATCTTTTATGTTATTCACCAACGAAATTCTAGGGCTTGAGAAGCCATTTTTATGCTTTCAAGTTTCAGCAACTTCATTTCTTTCAATTAGGTATGATTTTTGTCCCATTTTTAATGATTTCGATGTTTTTGAGATTGTTGCAGCTTAATCTAGCTAGCCTAGGGACTAATTTGCAAAATTTTTAAATTTTTAGGGTTTTTCCATTGATTAATATATGTGTATTTTGATTTTTTCTCATAGAAAATGTATTCTTGTTGTTAGATAAACAACATTTGTAAAATGATTTTTGGTAAAATTGGCAATTAGGGATTAAATTGTGAAATGTGTAAATTTTGTGGTTAAATTGTGAAATAAATGAAAAATATGGCCTGCTAGGGACTTGATTGATATTTAGCTGTGATGGGTTGAAATTGGATTGCATGAAATTGTATTTTTATGTGTAAAAGACTAAATTGTAAAGAAATTGAAATATTAGGGGCAAAAGTGTAAAGTTGCTATAATGTGCATTTTAGGCTAAATTGAATAGAATGATAATTGAATAAGCTAAACATGATATCATATAGATCAAGAAAAGCAATGTTCGGATTTAGATCAGGGGAAAAACAAAGTATCGGACTAGTCGATTCATTTCATCGTTTTTGCATTCAAGGTAAGTTTGTTTGTTAATAAACATTATTGTAATTGTGTTTAAATGCTTTACATTTGAATTTTTGATGAATATGACTGTACAGAAATGCTTGATAAGATTCGGTAATGAGAAATCTCGGTTGAACCTTAGGAATAGATTAGGATACGAATGACATGTCATTAGGGGTTATGTGATTTGAGCGCTGGTCTGTACGTCCTATCGGTGGCTGAGTTATTCAGCATGTGCTATGGATTCTCGTCAGCTTGTGTGAGCAACACCATGTAGCTACATCATGACCGTCAGCTTGTGTGAGTAGACCTGTTGATAGCTCGAGAATGAGCATTATATGAGGAATGAGATTGAGATAGCTTCGGCTATGTATTGGCACTTAGGGTGTGAGATTCCCAAGTATCCTATAGTATTCCAAATGGTTCAACGAGTATATTGAGGATATGAAACAGTGATAATTAGATACGTACCAGTACAAGTATGTACAGAAACTATATGAGCATTGAACCTATAAAAGTTGTGAGTTTATATTTACTTATGTGATTTAATATATGTTAACCTTATGATTTAATGATTTTGTAGTATAATATGTTTATACTACTTGATTTGTGAATGAATGGTGAGCTTTACGTATAAACTATACGAGTTTACTAAGCTTTAAAGCTTACTCTGTTTACTGTTGTAATACCCCTAACCTGTATCCGTCGCCAGAATGGGGTTATAAGTCATTATCGGACAAGACACAAATTCCGAACATTTACATTTACACATATGTTATATGCACATAACTAAAACATAAATCTATTTAAACATTAATAACATAATTTAAACCATAAAACTCAAAGTCATATTCATTGATATACATGTGCTTAATAACCAAACATATGACATAACAAAATTTATTTAATATTAACATATGCAACATTAGTTTATGAACATATAGTCAATATATATTTGTATATTATACCATATCACCTTATATCATAGCATAATATTCATTATCGTAAAAGATAATAGCTAGCATTACAACATGGCCAAATATACTTCTTTTACATTTCAATTTCATGCGCATATTACCAAAGCAAAATGAACCATTTTGAGTATAAATATCAACCAAAAGTACACTTATTTTGCATGCTTATTACTATGCTTATAATTACATATTCACTATCAAACATGTAACGCCCCAAATATTAAGTGAATAATTTTGTATGTTGTGTTGCATTATTGCATGCTTGTCTCAGTGATTAAGTGTCCTGAGAAGTGTTGAAGAAGTCCTGAGTTCAAGCCTTGGCTTGTACAAAATTTTGTTCTTACTTGATTAAATCATGTCTCTAGTTAGTAGACTTCTTAAATAAATGTTGGAAAAACATGAAAGAATGGGATTACTGGTTTGAACTATAAGTGGCGTGTAGTGTTTGCCTGAGGTCTGAGGTTCAAATCTTGGTAGGCGCATTGGGTGTTTTATTTTGCTACTGTGTGGTGTAAGAGATTGAATACCAGTAGAACCTTAAAGCTAGTGGGCAGTTGGAGTGTTTGAGGGGTGTAGGCGATGATGTAGCCAAAATTTAGGAGGAGAAAGGGGGCATTTGGATAGTGATCGGTTTGGGGATGTTGTGGAGAGATTTTAGGAGAAAATCACGGGGTTGTGAAGCTGAAGGAGTGTTGGGGCCGAATTGCGATTGTAGATACCCTTTGGAATCGATTTTGGGGAGGAATTCGGCTTTGGGGGTGAGTGTTGTTTCGGTTACAGTGCATTTTTTTGCTCTTTTCCCACTTTCAGCTTCTAACTTTAGTTTCGGGTTCGTTTCCTTCTTTGCTTTGGGGCAGTTGAAATTGGCTACTGAGTTATTTTGGTGTGTTTGTTCTTTGATTTTGACGAATACTCTCCCCTCTTTACTTTCTCTCTATTGTTTTTGTGTTTGATTATGGGCAAGTGCTCACTGACTCCTCTTATTCTCTTTCCCAATCGATTCCCTCTATTGGCCGAATATACCTTCTTCCCTTCCTTATAATCCCTTCATGATTAACATATTTCCTTTCTTTTCATCTTGCTATTTTGACCGAATACCTCATCTCTTCCCCTCTCTGTGCAATTTTGGGAAATTGACCTTTGATCAGTCGGATTCGAGTACAAGGTTCTTTCATCTCTTTCCCTCACATTTAATTCACTTATTTCATCTTTTGTGTTAGCCGGCTAGTCTGTCCATGGTTAGAGTGCACGGTTTCTATTCTCTCTCTTCAGCCGAAATAACCTTTTGTTTAACACCTCTCCTTTTTGTCGTTTTCTGCTAAAGAGTGCGTTTGATCCATCTCGTGCCTCAGGTTAAGGGTGTACTTTGGGTATTGGCCAAATACTGCTGTCTCTCAATCTTATTCTATGCTTTTGGTAAGTTACTATACACTTGGTTTAATGGCTTACGTGTATGGTAATAGTTAACAAGTGGTGATTGGGATCCATGTAGTCTTTAAGGATTGAAAACAATCTCTTGCAACGGTTCTAGGGTGATCAATCAAGGCAAGTAATAGGTAAATTCTTGAATAAGTGATGGCTAGGGTTCCTTACAATTCGTTTGATAAGTGTTTAACCGAAGTTCTGATTGTGATAGGTTTGGAATACTTGTAGGCCAGTAGCGTATTTTCGCAATTAAGTGTGTAAACACAGCCCAAATCGTAAATCGGCAAAAGCCGAAAAATGTAAGTATTGATGCGACCTGGACGTGCACTTGCTCGTATGGCAATCTGAACGCATAAACGTGGGCGTTTGATCGTAGAGGCCACCATGAGCGATTTCATGGGCTTAGGCCGTTTTGGGCCGCATTGGGCCAAAATGGGCCGTGTGGACCCCATGGTCCCCACATGGGTAAACCTTACGGACGTGTGGAGATTATTGGGCCAGGCTGTGAGTTCACACGACCAAGACCATTTTTGGGCTTAATAGGCAATATGAGCATGTGGGCCCACATGGGCCTGCATTATAGGCCCTGGGCCCATTTTCACTGTTTGACTGTTAAGGTTGCACGGTCGTCCGAGAGGACTGTGGACATACTGTTGGGTCGGTAAGTATACCTAGACCCCTAATTAATAAATAACTGTTATGCCTTCATGTATGTATGACTGTGATCGAGCATGCCATTTTTTATATATATTACATACATGCATGATATTATGATATATTGCATGGGGATGGGTTAATTATTGATTTGAGGAAGTGTACTATACTGGCAACTTTGCTGTAACCACTGTTTAGTGCCGTAACCGGTGCTATTTTGGAGTGTAGGGATGGGTGGGTCGATTTTATCCCCACATGCAGTGTAGGGCTGGACGGAGTGGAGTGTAGAGGCTGGTTGGGTAGGATTTCTATTTGCATTCTGTACTGATACTGATAATGTAATGGGCTAAGGCCCTAACTGAAAGTGAACTGCTACTAAAAGGGGCTTAGGCCCAACTGTAATTGCCTACTGTATGATTGACTGTTGCTAAGGGATTACACACTGAGTTTTTATAAACTCACCCTTCTGCTTTTCTGCGCAGGTAATCCTTAGGTGGATCGGTGCTGCGAAGGACTCCAAGGTGGCCAACACAATCGCATTTGCTTCCATTTTTAACTTTTAATTTATAAGTAATTTGATTTGGGTGTTTTTTTTGTAATAAAGCCTCTTTAGGTTTTTATTTTAATTTGGGATTTATTTACTTTGATTCATATCTGTTAGTAATAGGCCGCAGATTTTCAAAAAGATAAATGTTTTTCAAAACACCACGTTTATGCATATTTTAAAAGCTTTCACAACAAACATGGTTTTAAAGTGCAATAACAATCTAATATGATTAGCATTTTGCTAAAACGACTTGAGTTTGTACAATGAACAAGATATCCTAAATCTTTGTTAAGATCACAAAGAGGTTAAATATAGAATGGATTTTTCAACGGAATAGTGTTTTTCGAAAAATACTTCAATGTAACATCACAGATTCAGCCATAACATCTAGGCCGAGTTTGGGGTGTTATATTTAGTGGTATCAGAGACAAGTTGCAAAACTCGACTGTGGACTTGGGTTCCTTTTAAACTTGAAATTTTGAAAAGGAACTGTTTTAAACGATTTGAAATACTTGGAAATGTTTTACTGAATGTGTGGTACACCGAGTCTCCGGCGCCAATTCTGTAAGTTCTCTGAAACTACTACTTGTTTAAATTTGAATACTAAGAATACTGTAGGCAATAGACTGTACTGAAATACTCTATATAGGGTAACCTAAAACTATAGTAAGACTACAACCTGCGAAAACAAAACTTTGAATTACTGATAATATTTTTCATAAAATATCTGTTAATAAACACTAGAACTGTAAAACTAATGCATAAAATTGTTAAGACAGATAAAAGTGTAAATCGATAATGAGCACCAGAGGTACTCGTGGAAGGGGTAAAAGAGGCCGCGGCAGAGGCCGCGGAGGTGCTCGGGCTGGGTCTTCGTCATCTGGTCATATGCCTAATGTTGAAGCTAGAAAGATGCCTGCTCCACCTGTGACTGAGACTGGGTCTCATGATCGTGCGGCTGGGGATGACGCATTGTCCCAAGCTATGTTGCAAATTCTGCAGAGGGTGGCTGGGCCCAATATTGGTACTGTGGGCCATGGGTCGGTTACAAAACAACTCAGTTCTAATGGGGCTGAGATTTTTAGGGGTATTGCTGGAGTTGCCCCTATTGTGGCTGGATATTGGCTTGAGGCTAAAGAGAGAATCATAGATGACCTCGACTGCACCCTCAAATAGAAACTAAAAGGTGCAGTGTCATTGCTACAAGATGAAGCCTATCAGTGGTGGCTTACAGTTAAAGAGGGTACTCAACCCGACCGGTTGACCTGGGAATTCTTCAAGACTGCATTCCAAGGAAAATATGTGGGCACTAGTTATGTTGATGCTTGGAGGAGAGAGTTTCTAAATTTGACTCAGGGGGATAAATCTGTGGCTGAATACAAGGCTAAATTTTTGTGACTTAGTTGCTATGCGCATGGGATGGTGGCAATTGAATATGAACGTCATGTTCATTTTGAGGACAGCCTCAGGGATGATATAAGGGTTCTGATAGCTCCACAGAAGGAGTGAGATTTTGCAGCTTTAGTGGATAAGGCAAAGATCACCGAGGATGTGATGCGCGCTGAGCACCAGAACCGTGAAAAGGAAAGAGGTAGGAACAAGAGGGATTCAGAGCCCTCAAGTTCATTTGTAAGGCCTAATGAAAAGGTCAGAGTTGTTGGGCCAGTCAGAGTTGGGGCCCCTATTATTGCTACTGGACCGCAGCCTTGTACGGATTATGGGAGACGCCATCAGGGCAAAACCTGGAAAAGGATTAGGGCGTGTTTGAGGTGCAGATCATTATAGCACCGTATTAGAGATTGTCCACGGAGGCCCGATAAGATGCAAGCTACTGGTATGGGTACTGTTCAGCCACTGAGAGGTGTTCAGCAGCCACCGAGAGGCCGTGATCAGGCAATAGGTGGAAATGTTATGGGCCGTGGTCGTGGAGCAGTAGGCAGAGGTACGGGTCATACTGAGGTGAGGCAGCCAGCACTGCTTTATGCTACACGTAGCCGAGAGGACAGAGACGCCCTAGATGTTATTATGGGTACGTTCTTTATCCATAATGTATGTGACAGCCCAAAATTGACCCTAGTCGGGAAGTGGTTTCGGGACCGCTAAACCGAGTCACCAAAATGTTTGAACGTAATATTTATTGTTTAGAATATGTAATTATGAATGTGTGAAAATTTCAAGCTTCGATTTAGCCGATTGCATGTGAATTCAGTTAGTAGGACTTGTGTGACACTTTTGAAAAGTGATAGGCTAATCTATAAGGACCTAATAGTGCATGTAGTCAAAGGGGAGGACTTGCATGTCAAATTTCCCCCAAGTTCTAGTGGCCGGCCATGACAAGGAATCATGGGCAAAACATGTCCTAGACATGTTATGTTGGTACATCATGGGAGAAAAGAAATAAACAAATAAGTATGGGTAATAAAGAATGAAAAAAAAATGTGTGTGAGTGAACCCCCCCTTTTGCCGTGAGTTGAAGAAAATCAAAGAAAAAAAAATTGTTTATCTTTTCTCATTCTTTTTGGCCGAAAATACTAAAGAAGAAGGAAGGAATTTTGCTTCATGCTTGGTTTGGAAGAGGATTAGGAGGAGGCTTGGCCATACTAGTGTCTAGATTAAGGTATGTTTGATGTTGTGCCATGAGATTCATGCATGTTTTTGGTTGCTAACTTGATGTTTTTATTAGCCCGTGGTTCAAATCTTTGTTATATCATGGGGATGGTATTTGGCCAAGGTGGATTTTGTGTTAATGCCATTGCATGTTAAATATGAAGCTTACTAATGATATATGTGATGGTGGATTGATGGCTCTTGGACTTTCATTTTAGCATTTTTGAGTAAGACATTAAGTTCTTTGTTTAATCATGACCAAAATTATGGTGTTGTGATGTATTCGGCCATGGTACATTCATAAGTATGATTTATGCTCATTGCATGGAAAGTAAGATTTGTGTTTTGGATTTATGTTCATGTTTAATTATAATCAACTTGAGATTCGGCTCTAGCATATATATATGTATATATGTTTGCACATGATGTATTAGTGTGACATATATACTATCTCAAGGTATATACTTACTTATGATGATGTTTCGGTTATGAAGGAAATGATAGATGTGTATTGAGTTACAATATGGAATGCATTAGTTAGTAGAATGTATGCTGTTTTTTTTGTGTGTGGTATTAAGTGTATAATTGGCCTCAACATGGACATGCATATTCGGCCACATGAGGGGAATTGGTGTGCATGCATTCGGTTAGAGGCAAACATATTGATGCCTATTCTTGGCTTAGAAAATTCGGCTAAGAGGAATATTAACTAATGTATTGAGTTTTCGGGTTTATTCGCGATTTTCAATATTTTGTAAAGATTTTTAAAATTTTGTATTTGGATGTGGAATTAGTATTTTGAGTAGGTAAATGGGCTTATAGAAGGCCCATGAGTTGGCCAAAACCCAGTTGAATTTTTGGAATTTTAGACTTAGGAGTTAGGGGTTCGGCTAAGTGGCCTTAAGTGGAGTGATGGGTAAATTGCATCACAAAAGAGCCTTGGTTATGTGCCAAGGGTGACGCCACTAGGCTCCTAGAAAAGTGGCGATGGAGCTTTGGGAAGGCAAGGGATCGATTCCTATGTTGGCAAATAGATGCATTTATTTTTTAGTGCGGGAGGGGTAAGTGTTGGAGTTGGTGGATTCTCGCTAAAGGAGAGTTGGATCGGTTTAAATGCTTGGATTAAGGAGGGATAAGGGAGAGATTTAAGGATTTGGATGAGGCTAGGAGTTGGCTGAATTATGGGAATTGAAGAGGGAAAAATCGGCGGGGGCTATGTTGTTAGTATTTCGCACTTAGGGTATTGAGTGGTGCCGTTTTCTTCTGCTTTAACACCTTAGGGTTGTTTTTCCTCTCTTTTTCCTCTCTAGCCAAAACTACCACCTCCCTATTCCTCTTCTTCTATTTTTTCTTTCTTCTTCTTCAAAACTATTCATCATACCGCTATTCATCAATACTTTTGCCGAATCCATAAAAGCCGAAATCCGTGATCATTGCTTGTGCCGATTTCTTCAAAGCCGTGTTCTCCTATGTTCTTTTGTTTTATTAATTTGCAATTATCTTTTCTTAATCCTAGATCTCGTAATCGTAATTCTACTTCAAGGTTGTAGCCCCACATTATCATCTTCTTCATCACACAAAAGCGAAAAACCATAGATTTGGGGCTTATAGTGAAACTTCAAGACTTTGGGGAATCGAGTTCACCGTCATTTGATAGATAAATCTACACTAGATTGCGTGGAAATCAAGTGGGAGTAAGGGTAAGTACGTATCATCTCGGATCTGTTCTTATTTTGCAAAGTTAAGAAAGTCAAGTCCCTAAAATTAGGGAGGTCATCGATTTGGGCATATGGCTCTAAGAGTCTTTAATCGATGTTTTCTTTCGGTGACTAGAGTCTTCTTAAGCGTTGAATCTAAGGAGTGGTTCATTGGAGCAATCGATTCGAGCTAACTATCGATTTTGGCAAAAGGTAAGGTTTCAAAGGTTTTAGGGATATGGTTCGATCATGGATAAGTAAGTTTTGGGGTTTAGTGATTATGGTTTGTAAATAAGAACGTGCTAATAAATTGTAGGACATCGAAGGGATCTCGAAGCGGTCGTCATGAATCGGTGTGTATTAACACCCTTTCTTAGTTCAATTAAGAAAAGCCAAATACCAAATTCCGGCATTTCATGGTCATGTAAGTATGTGAATGCTCTCAAGTCATAGAGGAATTGTTAGATCCGGCACCGCAAGGTGGTATGCACGTTCAGCGTGATGCTTTAGCGTATTTCGAAAAGGGGCTTGATGGGCAAAAGCTGGGCCCAATGGGCTTACTGGACCAATATGGGTAAGAGATGGGCAAATTAGCTCGTTAGGTAGATGGTGGAATCAAATTGCATAAAGCTGATAAAATTCTGAATTAGCTTGTGCAAGAGCGTGAGATCACGAAATTACCCTAAAGAGCAAAATTACCAAATTACCCCTAAAGAGCAAAATTACCGATATACCCCTAGGGTTTTAAATTGGTCGAATCGCTTGATTGATTACAATCAGTATTTTGCATGATATACATTTATTAATATCATTGCATGGGATTGGGGTATTAATGGAGGAAGTATGAAAGTGGTTCATCCACGTCTCGGAGGCTTTGCCTCAATCGATCGAATTTGAGTGCGTTGTCGCAACTGTGTGTGTAGAAATTTGGGTGGGTTGAGATATTCCCACATGGTGTGTAGGGCTGATGCAGGCGTGTAGCGGTTGGTGGGTTGAGTAGTCTCCCAAATGGGCTTGCATTCATTATTTCTGTTGATACTCATGTTCTTGAACTAGGCCTATGGGCCACCTTTGTTATGTAAAAGGGCTAAGGCCTTGCTATCAGATTCGAAAAGGGCTTGACCCACTGTGTAATCGTTATCTGAATAGGGCTTAGGCCCAATGGGCTCGAGCTGAATTGGGCTTTGGATGGGTTTCTGTATACACCGAGTTTTCCAAACTCACCCCTTCCTCTTCCCTCCTTGCATGTGAGCCCTAGTTGGTGGACTTGGAGTGGCGGGATTCAGAGTGGCCATGAAGATGGATTGCCAATTTTAAATAAGTTTAGCATTTAATTTGGATTATTTTATTTTATTATGTTTAAAGTTGTAATAAGGCCGCTCTTTTTAATTATTTTTATTTTGGGGATTATTAAACCTGGTTAGCACTAGGTTCGCTTTTATAAAACTACTTGATTTTTAAAAGATCACGATGACGCGCAAAGTTTCATAAAGTAAATGTTTTTCCAAGGAAATAAATATTTTAAACAAACGTTTTCAACTTAAACATTTTCTTAAGACGGACATAATCAAACGATTTTCTCAAAATTATACGAGATGTTAGAGTGTGGCAATGGTGGTGTGCATGTCTAGGATTGGATCCGGAAGAGCTTGGTACTTAAGCGGTCCGACGGACTCACCTCCTCTTTTCTGGTTTCCTACCGGTGCATGACTTCTATTCACTTTAACCTACCTTTAAAAGTGTCTTTACAACACCAACTCACTTTTCCAAACTAAGTAATACTGGAATGTTTTGAACGCATCAATGTGGCGCATCGATCCGGTCATAACGCCCGTGCCGGGTTTGGGGTGTTACATTTAGTGGTATCGAGCTGGTTGCAACAACTCGGTTGTAGATCGGTCCAAAATCTGTTCAAAAACTTGGGCCTAAGAAGGGTATTTTTAGAAATGGTAAGTTTTCAAGATGTTCAAGTTTTTTTTCTATTTGTTAAACGGGGTTAAATCAATAGTTTTAAAATAAAAGTGTTTTCAAATAAAATCTTTTTATTTTGGTAAACAAAAACATGGTATTTGAAATTTTAAATAGACCGATAAATGAGTGGCACATCGAATCCCGAGCACCAAGTCTCTAAGTATCTTTTCGCTCTCTATATATATCTTGCATCTGTCTTGTAAATAATCACGTAGATAATCTCGAGCCTTAGAGATAGAGCTATTGATGATGTAGTATTAGGACTACAAGATGGAACCATAGCTAAATTATGATTCTGTGAAATAACTTTAAAACTTTATCTGCTCATAAGACATTCGGTATTAAGCAGTGAAACCATAAACTAATGTCATAAAATTCGTGAATCGATAAATCGTTATGAGTACAAGGGCTACTCGAGGAAGAGGCCGTGGTCGAGGCCGAGGTAGCACTCAAGCTGGATCGGGCGTCATCGAACACGTGCGTACCGACGGGTACGCCCACCACCGATTAATGAAAATGGGCCGTATGACCGGGTTGCGTGGTATGACGCTTTGTCTCGTGCCATGTTGAGGGTTTTGGAAAGGGTGGCGAGCTAACGTCAGCCCATGAATAGGGGTCCATTTCGAACGACTTCGGCCAACGGATTTGAGATTTTAGGGGCGTGTCGAGTGGCCCCAAATGTGGTAATCTTGGTTGGAAGCCACAGAGCGGATCATGGACGACTGGACCGCTCAGAGAGCGAAGTTGAAAAGGCGATGTCGTTCTTTGCGGGATGAAGCGTGTCGGTGGTGGATTCTTGTGAGAGAAGGTACCCCGGTGAGAGGGTAACATGGGAGCTGTTCAACAGACCTTTAAGGCGAAATATGTTGGAGCTAGCTATGTAGATGCACGCAGAAAGGAGTTCTGAATCGACTCGTGGAAATAAGACCATTGCTGAATATGAGGCGGAGTTTCTACGATTGAGTCGGTATGCTAATGGCATCGCTTCCATGAATATGAGCGCAGCAGACGCTTTGAGGATGGCCTTAGAGATGAGTTAAGGGTGCTCATAGCTCCGCAGAGGGAGCGAGATTTACCATCTTGGTAGAGAAGGCTAAGATAGCCGAGGAAGTGAAGCAAACCGAACGGAGGAATCGTGATAAGGACGGAATCGGTTCGGGAGGGATCTTGGACCAGTGGTGTTGTAAATCGAAATGTTAAGAGAGCTAGGATGGGGAACCGGTTCGAGCGATTCCGGTGAACACAGTAGACCGCAAGCTTGTGGAGATTGCGGCGAATGCATCAAGGAGAGTCTTGGAAGCGTTAAGGGCTTGTTTTCGTTGTGGGTCTAAGGAGCATAGGATTAAGGATTGTCCTAGGAGCGCCACTCCAGCTCAAGTGGCGAACAAGGGCCGAGCGATCGCTCAACTCGTGAGGATGGACCACCGCTACCAAGAGGTCGTGGACAAGGTCGCGGAGGTAATGGCCGTGGACGTGGGGCACCCGGTAGGGTATTGGTAACGCGGATGCTCGTCTACCGACTTTGGTGTATCTTGCTCGTCGCCTGAAGAGGGTGACCTTTTGATGTCATAACTGCACGTTTTTATCTATGGTGTACCTTATATCGCTCGATTGATGTGGGATCAACCCATTCGTATGTGGCATATAACATTTCGGGGCATGGGCGTGCACTTCGAGGAGACCGTATGTGGGGTGTGCGTGATAAGTCCTTTAGGTCATTCGGTTAAGGTAGAGAAACTCTTCAAGGAGGTGCCTCGGAGATTCAAGGCAAGGTTTTCGTGGGGATTTGATGGAGTTACCGTTTGAAGAATTCGATCCGATCCTAGGGATGGATTGGTTGACCAAGCATAAGGCAACTTTGGATTGTGCACTAAGAGGATGGTGTTAAGAAGCTGTCAATGATGAAGAGGTTATGATTATTGGAGAACGAAGGATTACTTATCCAATGTAGTATCGGGGTTGAGGGTCGAGAAACCGATGCACAAGGGATGCGAGGCATATCCGCTTTGGTAAGTCAAGTGAAATCGAGGATCGATTGTGGAGACCATCGAATCGTTAGGGAATCAGGATGTTTTCGGAAGAGCTTCTGGATTACCTCCCAATCGAGAAGTTGAGTTTGGAATCGATTTGTTACGTGGATAGCTCCAGTCTCTATTGCACCCTATAGGAT
This sequence comes from Gossypium arboreum, assembly GCF_025698485.1. Classification (NCBI taxonomy): domain Eukaryota; kingdom Viridiplantae; phylum Streptophyta; class Magnoliopsida; order Malvales; family Malvaceae; genus Gossypium; species Gossypium arboreum. The sequence continues at coordinate 72,772,597 of NC_069075.1, forward strand.
GGCAACCAAGGAGTTGGTGGAATCAAGGCTCAAATTCAAGAGCTATTAGATAGAGGCTTCATTAGGCCTAGTGTGTCTCCTTGGGGAGCACCGGTCTGTTGTAAAGAAGAAGGACGGAACGATGCGCATGTGTATCGATTATCGCCGATTGAACAAACCGATGATTAAGAATAAGTATCCACTACCAAGGATTGATGACCTGTTCGATCAATTTAGGGGAGCTTCGGTATTCTCCAAAATCGATCTTCGTTCTGGATACCATCAACTAAGGGTAAAAGAAGGGGATATTCATAAGACAGCATTTTGAACTCGATATGGACATTATGAGTTTGTGGTCATGCCGTTTGGGCTAACGAACGCACCTGCAGCTTTTATGGATCTGATGAATTGAGTATTCCAACCTTACTTGGATCGGTTTGTAGTCGTCTTTATCGACGATATCTTGGTATACTCTGAAACGGAGGCGAAGCATGATGAGCATCTCCGTATTGTGCTGCAAGTGTTAAGGGAGAAAGAGCTCTATGCGAAATTTAGCAAGTGTGAATTTCGTTGAAAGAGGTAACCTTCCTAGGGCATGTGGTCTCCGCCGGGGATTAAGGTGGATCCTCGTAAAATTGAAGCTATTCGGAATGGAAGCCACCTAGGTCGAAGTCGTAAATTCGGAGTTTCCTAGGGTTGGCAAGTTACTACAGAAGGTTTGTGGAGGGTTTCTCGGTGATGGCGGCGCCCTTGACAAAACTCATAAGGAAAGGAGTACCATTTGTCTGGACCGAGAAACAGCAAAAAGCTTTTGATCAGTTGAAAAAGGTATTGACCGAAGCGCCAGTGTTGATTCAACCGGTGTCTGGGAAGGACTTCACCGTATATAGCGATGCGTCGCTTTGTGGGGTTAGGTTGCGTCTTGATGCAAGAGGGCAAGGTGGTCGCTATGCATCACGACGACTTAAGGCTCATGAGGTGAATTACCCTACGCATGATTTGGAGCTAGCAGCGGTGATTTTTTTTAAAAATTTGGAGACATTACTTATATAGGGAGAAGTGTATCATATACACAGATCATAAGAGCTTAAAGTATTTGTTGACTCAGAAGGAGTTGAACCTTAGGCAACGAAGGTGGGTGGAGTTGCTTAAAGACTACAACTGTTCGATAGAGTACCACCCAGGAAAGGCTAATGTGGTGGCGGATGCATTGAGTCGAAGGGTTGTTACGGATTTTAGAGCCTTGTTCGCACGATTAAGTCTATTCGATGATGGAAGCTTGTTGGCAGAACTGCAAGTAAGGCCTACTTGGACTGAACAGATTAAGAAAAAACAGTTGAAGGACGATTCATTAGCTCTTCGGTTCCAGCAAGTTAAGAGTGGTGAGAACGAGGATTTTGGGTTGAACAGTGAAGGAGTTCTGTGTTTTCGTGGAAGGGTTTGTATTCCAAAGAATCCTGAATTGAGGTAGTTAATTCTAAAAGAGGCTCATGGTGGACTCTGTGCCATGCATCCTGGAGGGAATAAGTTATACCGAGACTTGCGAGAGGTGTACTGGTGGCCCGGATTAAAACGAGAGGTGACTGAATTTGTTGGGAAATGTCGACGTGCAAGAAAGTTAAGGGTGAGCACCAACCGCCGTCGGGATTACTACAACCGGTGAAAATTCCACTATGGAAGTGGGAAAGAGTAACAATGGACTTTGTGAGTAGGTTACCTTTGACACCCACCAAGAAAGATTCGGTGTGGGTAGTTGTGGATAGGTTAACAAAATCGCTCATTTCATACTGTTCGCACCGACTACTCACTACAAAAGTTGGCTAAGCTATATGTGGCGGAGGTAGTGCGATTGCATGGGGTGCCAGTGTCAATAATCTCGATCGAGACCCTAGGTTTACGCCTCGGTTTTGGCGGAAGTTGCAAGAAGCGTTGGGAACACGATTGGATTTTTGCACCGCTTTTCACCCACGCAGATGGACAATCGAAAGGGTTATTCGAGTTCGGAAGATATGTTGAGAGGTTGTATCATCGATTTTGTGGAAGTTGGGAGGACTACTTACCATTGGCGGAGTTTGCGTACAATAACAGACTATCAAGCAAGTATTCAGATGGCACCATATGAAGCGCTTTATGGGCGAAGATGTCGTGCCGACGTGTTGGAGAGAGTTGGGTGAACGACGAGTGCTTGGACCGGAATTGGTGGCGAATAATCGAAAGCAAGGTTAAGTCGATAAGGGTCGGTTAAAGGAGGCGTCCGATGAGATGTAAGTCGATACGGATTTGAAGCGCAGAGAGATTGAGTTATTTGTGGGGATATGGTTTTCTTGAAGGTATCCCTTGGAAGAAAATTTTGAGATTTGGTAAGAAGGGTAAGTCGAGCCCACGGTTTATTGGGCCTTACCGAGTTGTTAAGCGGGTTGGACCAAAGGGCTTATCAGCTAGAGTTGCCACCGTAATCGCATCGTATCCACGACGTTTTCATGTATCCATGTTGAGGCGGTATCGATCCGACCCAACTCATATCATACCGATTCTTTGAAATTGAAGTGCACCAGATTTAACCTTCAAGAGGAACTGTGCAAATACTTGATCGTGACGTCAAGATGTTGAGAAGGAAATCAATTCCACTAGTGAAAGTACTTTGGAGAAACCATGGCAAGGAGGAAGCTACCGGGAGATCGAGGAGGCTATGCAAACAACAATACCTCAACTGTTTCGATAAGGTAAAATTTCGAGGTCGAAATTTCTTTAAGGAGGTAGAGTTGTAACATCCCGATTTTCGGGTTTATTCGCGATTTTCAATATTTTGTAAAGATTTTTAAAATTTTGTATTTGGATGTGGAATTAGTATTTTGAGTAGGTAAATGGGCTTATAGAAGGCCCATGAGTTGGCCAAAACCAGTTGAATTTTTGGAATTTTAGACTTAGGAGTTAGGGGTTCGCTAAGTGGCCTTAAGTGGAGTGATGGGTAAATTGCATCACAAAAGAGCCTTGGTTAAGTGGCAAGGGTGACGCCACTAGGCTCCTAGAAAAGTGGCGTGTGGAGCTTTGGGAAGGCAAGGGATCGATTCCTGTGTTGGCAAATAGATGCATTTATTTTTTTTAGTGCGGAGGGGTAAGTGTTGGAGTTCGTGGATTCTCGCTAAAGGAGAGTTGGATCGGTTTAAATGCTTGGATTAAGGAGGGATAAGGGAGAGATTTAAGGATTTGGATGAGGCTAGGAGTTGGTCAATTATGGGAATTGAAGAGGGAAAAATCGGCAGGGGCTATGTTGTTAGTATTTCGCACTTAAGGTATTGAGTGGTGCCGCTTTTTCTTCGCTTTAACACCTTAAGGTTGTTTTTCCTCTCTTTTTCCTCTCTAGCTGAAACTACCACCTCCCTATTCCTCTTCTTCTATTTTTCTTTCTTCTTCTTCAAAACTATTCATCATACCGCTATTCATCAATACTTTTGCGAATCCATAAAAGCGAAATCTCGTGATCATTGCTTGTGCCGATTTCTTCAAAGCCGTGTTCTCCTATGTACTTTTGTTTTTATTAATTTGCAATTATCTTTTCTTAATCCTAGATCTCGACCGCAATTCTACTTCAAGTTTGTAGCCCCACATTATCATCTTCTTCATCACACAAAAGCCGAAAAACCATAGATTTGGGGGCTTATAGCCGAAACTTCAAGACTTTGGGGAATCGAGTTCTACCGTCGTTTGATAGATAAATCTACACTAGATTGCGTGGAAATCAAGTGGGAGTAAAGGGTAAGTACGTATCATCTCGGATCTGTTCTTATTTTGCAAAGTTAAGAAAAGTCAAGTCCCTAAAATTAGGGAGGCTGTCGATTTGGGCATATGGCTCTAAGAGTCTTTAACGATGTTTTCTTTCGGTGACTAGAGTCTTCTTAAGCGTTGAATCTAAGGCGTGGTTCATTGGAGCAATCGGATTCGAGCTAACTATCGATTTTGGCAAAAGGTAAGGTTTCAAAGGTTTTAGGGATATGGTTCGATCATGGATAAGTAAGTTTTGGGGTTTAGTGATTATGGTTTGTAAATAAGAACTGTGCTAATAAATTGTAGGACATCGAAGGGATCTCGAAGCGCCGTCATGAATCGGTGTGTACTGAACACCCTTTCTTAGTTCAATTGGCAAAAGCCGAAATGTCAAATTTCGGCATTTCATGGTCATGTAAGTATGTGAATGCTCTCAAGTCATAGAGGAATTGTTAGATCTGGCACCGCAAGGTGGTATGCACGTTCAGCGTGATGCTTTAGCGTATTGGGAAAAAGGGCTTGATGGGCCAAAAGCGGGCCCAATGGGCTTACTGGACCAATATGGGTAAGAGATGGGCAAATTAGCTCATTAGGTAGATGGTGGAATCAAATTGCATAAAGCTGATAAAATTACTGAATTAGCTTGTGCAGTAGCGTAGATCACGAAATTACCCTAAAGAGCAAAATTACCAAATTACCCCTAAAAGCAAAATTACCGATATACCCTAGGGTTTTAAATTGGTGAATCGCTTGATTGATTACTACCGTATTTTGCATGATATACATTTATTAATATCATTGCATGGGATTGGGGTATTAATGGAGGAAGTACTGAAAGTGGTTCATCCACGTCATCGGAGGCTTTGCCTCAATCGACCGAATTTGAGTGCGTGCTGTCTTAACTGTGGTGTGTAGGGTGGGTGGGTTGAGATATTCTCCACATGGTGTGTAGGGTCGGTGATGCAGGCGGTGTAGCGGTTGGTGGGTTGAGTAGTCTCCCCAGATGGGCTTGCATTCATTATTTCTGTTGATACTCATGTTACTGATGTAACACCCCTAACTCGTGACCGACGCCGGTGTCGGACACGAGGGGTTAACGAGACAAATCCTCTTAAAGTACCGACCAATTTGGCATTTCTGGACAGGCTGGAAAACTGCGTCACCGTCGCCTTAAAAATCATATCTCGAGTTCCAAAACTCGGAAACTGGTTTTGTAAATTTTCCCTGAATTTAGACTCATATACCCATCCATGGATTTATTTTTAGAATTTTGGTTGGGCCAATTGGTACAGTTTATTAGTTAAAGTCACCCATGTTACAGGGATCGACTGCTCTGACCTCCGCGCGTTACAACTTGAATATCTTTCTGTACAGGGCTTTAATACTGGTGTCGTTTGTTTCTAATGAAACTAGACTCAAAATGGAATCTGTACATATAAGGAATGACTCCTAATTCTTTCTGGATAATTTATGGTAAATTTTCAAAGTCGCGACAGGGGACCCAGAAATCGTTCTGGCCCTGTCTCACGAGAACTTTAATATCTCCCAGTATACTGCTCATATGGTCGTTTCGTTTCGTCCATATAAAAATAGATTCATCAAGGATCAGTTCCATAATTTACTCACTATTTAATTCTACTTCTACTATTTTTAGTGATTTTTCAATCTCATCTCACTGCTGCTGTCCGCAACAGTTACTGCAGTAGACTATGCCAATTTCATGAATTTTTCCTTGGCCTTAATCATCCATCATACATGACACAAATTATGGCCACCTTAACAAAATTTGAGTTTCTAAGACTCGTGGCTATAGGTTCTAGCATCCCACTCGACGACCACATAGGCCATTTTCACATGGCTTAAAGTTTACAACCCACAATTCGACAAAATATAATAGCCTATACATGCCAAATGTTCTTCAACAACAAAAACAATACCACAAGATTTCAGCCGGTGTGATGACTTCAACGACGGTTCCGAGCACGCAACAATACGAGTCCAAGAGACCTAAAATGGGTGACAAGAAAACACCGAGTGAGTTTACAACTCAGTAAGTCATAAGCATTCGTCAATCCATCGATAAAGTTACTACTACATGTACAACAAATGAGGCTAGGTACTCGTCCATATCGAATCTATACCATAATACCTCGGACCTTTCGGTCCAATCTCGCACTAATTCATACATCCACATTTCATATTCTACACAACAAGATAATCAAGCATTTTTACACATTAACTCATTTTCCAGCACAACCATACAATTTCAATCATCACATAGATTTAAGGCTTACCAAATTCAACCCCAAGCATGAACGTATTACCTATTCGTCATGAGCTCAAGGTACTTACCCGATCCGCTGTCCATACTCACTCGATGGAGACACACCCTCCATATAATTGTTCGATTGGAGATATTTATATATATATATAGAGTACGCACACACACGTGCTTAATACTCGATTTCGCACACTTAGTGCCATGCGATTTAAGCCCACACACAGTGCCATGCCCTTCGAGCTCGCACACTTAGTGCCATATATTTCCAGCATGCACACTTAGTGCCATATATTTCCAGCACGTACACTTAGTGCCAATCTCGCCACCGTACACACGTATTGCCCAAGACACTTAGTGCCGAAAGCAAACTTTCTACACATTTCACTATTTCTTTTACATTCAACAATTGTCATCACTCCATACACATACATTTTCATTTATATATATATATATATCATCCCATTAAACACAATTGCATAAATTTTACAATCATTTAAGCAATATCAAATACGTGCTTAATGACTTACCTCGTGTTGGGTAAAATAGTTCCAAGTCGGCTACTCGATGACCTTCGTCTTTCCCTTGCTTGATTCTCCTTCTTTAACTCCTTGAGCTTAATCAATAAATCACTAGTTTAACCATCTTGCTAAACATTCATAATTCAACTACACATGCATATGTATGCTTGTATATTCGCAACCATTCTTACTAATCGCCCATTTGGTCGATTATACACCTAACCGAATATGCACCAAAAACTTGATTCAACATTACCTACATACTCACTTTAATGGCGAATATATATATATGTACAATGTCAACTAACATCTTTTAATCACCTAATTTCATCTCATGAACATTTAATCAAATTTTCCCAATCTAGCATATATTTTCACATCCATTTGTAACATCATGTACAAACACATATACACATATATCAAAACACAAATTTTACCTATCATGCAACAAGCATAAATCGCACTTATGAGCATGCCATGGCGAATACATCCCACACCATCCCCTTTCAATTTTTGGTCATGGTTAAACAAAGAAAACTCCATGTCTTACTCAAGAATGCTAAAAGAAATTTCAAGAGTAGTCAATCCATCATTACATGTATCATCAACAAGCTTCACATTTAGCATGCAATGGCTTTAACACAATATCAACCTTGGCCAAATACCATTTCCATGGCATAACAAGGATTTGAACCATGGGCTAACATGAACATCAAGTTAGCAACTAAAACATGCATGAATCTCATGACACAACCTCAAACATACCTTAATCTTGACACAAGTATGACCAAATCTCCTTTTAGTTCTCTTCTAAACCAAGCATGAAGCAAAAATCCTTCCTTTTCCCTTAGTATTTTCAGCCAAGATTTTGAGAATGGATGAACAATTTTTTCCTTTCTTTTTCCTCTACTCACGGCAACAAAGGGGGGCATCCATGCTCATTTTTTTTTCATTTCTTTATTTTTTCTACATAATCCACTAACTAAACATGTTGGAAACATGTTCCCTTGCCCATATTCTTGTCATGGCGGCCACTCACCTTAGGAAGTGGGTTATTTGACATGCAAGGACAACTATTTTCCCACATGTATTAATAGGCCACCTTACAATTGCCTAGCACATTTCTAAATTTTCTCACATAAGTCCTATTTGATAAAAATTCACTTACTATTAACAAAATCCAAACACGAAATTTTCACACATGCATATATACATATAATGAGCATCAATTATGATGGTTAATTATTATTATGACTCGGTTTGGTGGTCCCGAAACCACTTTCCGACTAGGGTCGATTTAGGGATGTCACAACTGAACTGGGCCTATGGGCCACACTGTTATGTAAAAGGGCTAAGGCCTTGCTCTTCAGATTCGAAAAGGGCTTGACCTCTTGTGTCTTGTTATCTGAATGGGGCTTAGGCCCAATGGGCTCGAGTTGAATTGGGCTTTGGATGGGTTTCCGTATACACTGAGTTTTCCAAACTCACCCCCTTCCTCTTCCCTCCTTGCAGGTGAGCCCTAGTTGGTGGACTTGGAGTCAAGGGATTCAGAGTGGCCATGAAGATGGATTGCCAATTTTAAATAAGTTTAGCATTTAATTTGGATTATTTTATTTTTATTATGTTTAAAGTTGTAATAAGGCCGCTCTTTTTAATTATTTTTATTTTGGGGATTATTAAACTGGTTAGCACTAGGGTTCGTTTTATAAAAACTACTTGATTTTTAAAAGATCACGATGACGCGCAAAGTTTCCATAAAGTAAATGTTTTCCAAGGAAATAAATATTTTAAACAAACGTTTTCAACTTAAACATTTTCTTAAGACGGACATAATCAAACGATTTTCTCAAAATTATACGAGATGTTAGAGTGTGGCAATGGTGGTGTGCATGTCTAGGATTGGATCCGGAAGAGCTTGGTACTTAAGCGGTCAAGCGGACTCACCTCCTCTTTTTCCGGTTTCTACCGGTGCTGACTTCTATTCACTTTAACCTACCTTTAAAAGTGTCTTTACAACACCAACTCAGCTTTTCCAAACTAAGTAATACGGAATGTTTTGAACGCATCAATGTGGCGCATCAGATCCGGTCATAACGTCCAGGCCGGGTTTGGGGTGTTACAGGTAAAGCCTACCTTAAAGGCAGATGCTGACAGCAGCAGTGATGTGGATGTGAAAAATCACTAAAAACAGTAGGAATGGTATTAAATAGTGAATAAATTATGTAAATGAACCTTGTTGAATCTACTTTCATATGGAAGAAACGAAATGGTCATATGAGTTATATGTTAAGAGATATTAAAGTTCTCGTGAAACAGGGCCAGAACGGTTTCTGGATCCCCTGTTCCGACTTTGGAAATTCATTGTAAATTAACCAGAGATAATTAGGAGTCATTCCATATATGTATAGATTCCTCTCTGAGTCTAGTTTCTATAGAAATAAACGGAAACAGCATTGAAGACCTGTATAGGAAGATATCCAATTCGTAATGCATAAAGGTCAGTGTAGTCGAACCCTGGAATAGGGGAGACTTTAACTAATAAACTATACTAATTGGCCCAACCAAAAATTCTAGAAAAAAATCTGTAGATGGACATATGAGTCTAGTTTCGGGGAAAAATTATGAAACTCATTTTTGAGTTTTGAAACTCAAGATATGATTTTTAAGGCGACAGTGACGCAGTAACCAGCTTGTCTGGAAATTTTTAAATGGACAGTGGAATTGATTAAGTCAAGTTTGTTTGCACCTTGTGTTCGACTCCGGTAACGGACTTGGGTACGGGGTGTTACAATGTACCTTATACTACACTAATTGATGTTGGGTCTACACATTCTTATATAGCATGCACTGTGTCTGAGACTTTGGGTATAATGGTTGAAAACACTATGAGTGAGGTTACTGTTTTGAGTCCATTAGGGCAGTCAGTGAGAGTGAATAAACTATTTAAAGATGTACCTTTGGTGGTTTAAGGAATGATCTTTTTGGCGGATTTAATGGAACTCCCTTTTGGAGAATTCGACTTAATACTGGGAATGGACTGGCTAGTTAAACATCAAGTGAATTTGGACTGTGTTGCTAAACGGGTGGTACTGAAAACTGCAGAAGGTGATGAGGTAGTTGTGATTGGGGAGCATTGGAATTATTTGTGAAATGTGATTTCTGGACTGAAGGCCGAGAAATTGGTTCATAAGGGTTGTGAGGTGTATCTAGCCTACATCGGTATTTCTGATTCTGATTGTTCGTCTGTTAAGGATATTAGAACAGTTAAGGACTTTCTGAATGTTTTTCCCGATGAGCTACCTGGGTTACCTCCAAACTATGAAGTTGAGTTTGGGATTGAGCTCCTGCCTGGTTTAGCTCCGGTGTCCATCGCTGCTTATAGAATGGCACCGAAGGAGCTAGTGGAGCTTAAGGCTCAGTTTCAAGAATTACTGGATCGAGGATTCATCCGACCTATTGTGTCTCCATGGGGAGAACCAGTTCTGTTTGTGAAAGAAGAATGGATCCATACATATATGCACCGACTACAGGAAACTGAATAAACTGACTACTAAAAATAAGTACCCCCTACCGAGGATAGACTATCTATTCGACCAATTTCGAGGAGCTTCAATTTTCTCTAAGATTGATCTCCGATCGAGGTACCATTAATTAACGGTGAAAGAGATTGATGTTTAAAAGACAGCATTTAGGACTCATTATGGTCATTACGAGTTCCTAGTGATGCCGTTTGGATTGATGAATACACTAGCAGCTTTTTTGGATCTGATGAACTGAGTGTTCCAGCCTTATTTGGATCGATTTGTAGTGGTTTTTATAGATGACATCTTGGTGTATTCGAGAACTGAAGATGATCACGATGCACATCTCTGAGTTGTTCTGCAGATTCTGAGGGAGAAACAACTATTTGCGAAGTTCAATAAATGCCAGTTCTGGTTGCGAGAGGTAACATTTCTGGGCCATGTGGTATCTGCTGAAGGGATTAGGGTTGATCCTCGAAAAATTGAAGCTATTCTAGATTGGAAGCCACCTAAGACGGTATTTGAGATTCAAAGTTTTCTAGGTCTGGCAGGGTATTACAGACGGTTTGTTGAGGGGTTTTCATTGATTGTTGCACCTCTGACTAATTTGTTGCGTAAGGGTGTGCCGTTTAACTGGACTGATGCTTAGCAAGAAAGTTTTGAGAAACTTAAGAAAGTTTTGACTAAGGCCCCTGTTTTGATACAACTAGAGCTTGGGAAAGAGTTTACTATCTACAGCGATGCATCATACATTGGTTTGGGTTGTGTGTTGATGCAAGAGGGCAAGGTGGTGGCATATGCGTCTCACCAGCTTAAGACTCATAAGGCGAATTATCCGACGCATGACTTGGAGTTCGCTGTGGTTGTATTCGCATTGAAAATTTAGAGGCATTACCTGTACAGTGAGAAGTGTATCATTTACATGGATCACAAGAACCTCAAGTACCTTCTCACTCAGAAGGGGCTAAACATAGCGTAGATGGATTGAGCTTATTAAGGATTATGATTGCTCGATTGAATACCATCCTAGTAAGGCCAATGTGGTGGCTGACGCACTAAGCTATAGGGTTATGATGGATCTGAGGGCAATGTTTGCTTGTCTAAGCTTATTTGATGGTGGTGGTCTGTTGGCCAAACTTCAGGTTAAACCGATGAGGATTGAATAGATTAAGGCTAAATAGTTGGAGGATGAGTCACTGGGTCCTCGATTCCGACAGATTGAGAGTGGGGAAACTTCAGATTTTGGACTAAATAGCGAAAGGGTACTGTGTTTCCGTGGGAGAGTTTGTGTACCAAGGGATACTGATTTGAGGCAGTCTATATTGCGAGATGCGCATAGTAGTCCTTATGCTATGCATCGCAGTGGGAATAAGATGTACCGAGACCTTCGTGAGTTATATTGGTGGCCAGGTCTTAAGCGGAAAGTTATCAAATTTGTAAATAAATGCCTTACTTGCTAGCAGGTCAAGGCGGAACATCAGTTACCTTTAAGGCTACTTCAGCCGGTTAAGATTCCACTTTGGAAGTGGTAGAGAGTAACTATAGACTTCGTAAGTGGGCTACCCTTAACGCCTACTAAGATGGATTCAGTATGGGTCATCGTGGATCGATTGACCAATTCTGCCTATTTCATACATGTTCGTACTGATTACTCATTGTAGAAGCTGACTAAACTGTATGTGTCTGAGATAGTGCGACTACATGGGGTACCAATTTCCATAATATTTGATAGAGATCCTTATTTCACATCTCGGGTCTGGAAGAAGTTACACGAGGCTGTAGGTACAAGGTTGGACTTCAGTACGGTGTTCCATCCTCAGACAGATGGTCAGTCAGAGAGGGTGATTCAGATACTAGAGGACATGTTAAGGAGTTGTGTGATAGAGTTCCGAGGCAATTGGGAGGATTACTTGCCATTAGCAGAGTTTACGTATAACAATAGCTATCAGTCTAGCATACAGATGGCACCATACGAGGCATTATATAGTCATAGGTGTCGTACTCCTTCGTGTTGGACTAAATTGGGTAAGCAGCGTGTTCTGGGCCCTCAATTGGTTTCTGATACTGAGGATAAAGTTAGACTAATTCGGAGCGATTGAAGGTGACATTTGATAGACAGAAGTCATATACAGATCTGAAGCATAAGGACATTGAGTATCCTATGGAGGACTTAGTTTTTCTCAAGGTCCTGCCATAGAAGAAGGTACTGAGGTTGGACGGAAGGGCAAGCTAAGCCCTAGCTTCATTAGGCCGTACCGCATACCGAAGCGTGTGGGACCGGTTGCCTATCAACTTGAGTTACCTCCAGAGTTGGACCGAATTCATGATGTGTTATTGCTCTAATCCTGTACATGTTATCTCGACTAAGGAGATTGAGGTTAGGCTAGATCTGACCTTTGAGGAGGAGCCGGTTCAGATTCTAGACTGTGAGGAAAAGGTTTTGCGGAAGAAGTCTATTCAACTGGTTAAGGTACTTTGGCGTAATCACAGATCAGAGGAGGCCACATGGGAACCAGAAGAGACAATGCAACAACAATACCCTCATCTATTTTGACTAGGTAAATTTCGAGGCCGAAATTTTCTTTTAGGGGGTAGAGTTGTAATGCCTAAAATCTTAAGTGATTAATTTTGTATGTTGTGTTGCATTATTGCATGCTTGTCTTAATGGTTAAGTGTCCTGAGAAGTGTTGAAGAAGTCCTGAGCTCAAGCCTTGGCTTGTACAAAATTTTGTTTTTACTTGATTAAATCCTGTCTCTAGTTAGTAGATTTCTTAAATAAATGTTGGTAAAACATGATAGAATGGGCCTGCTGGTCTGAGGGATAGGTGGCGTGTAGTGTTTGCCTGAGGTCTGAGGTTCGAATCTTGGTAGGCGCATTGGGTGATTTAATTTGTTGTTGTGCCATGTAAGAGATTGAATACCAGTGGAACTTTGAAGCTAGTGGGCGGTTGGAGTGTTTAAGGGGTGTAGGGGATTGTGTAGCTGAAATTTAGGAGGAGTGTTGTGACACCCCTAATGTGACCCTAGTCGAAAAGTGGTTTCGGGACCACAAAACCGAGTCACAAAAATAATTAGATGTTATATTCTGTGCTTATTGTATGTGGAATTTGTATGTGTGAATATTTCATGTTTGAATTTTGTTAATTGTGAGTGAATTTTATTAAATAGGACTTATGTGAAAGAATTTAGAAATGTGCTAGGCAAATGTAAGTGGCCTATTTATGCATGTTGCAAAATAATTGTACTTGCATGTCAAATTCCCCACTCTAGAGGAAGTGGCCGGCCATGATGGTATGGGATACAAAAAAACATGCATTTTGTGTTAATATTATAATGACTACATGGTTTTATAATAGGAAATAAGTATTAGAAAAAAAAAAAAGAAAGCCATACATTCCCACCTTGTTCTTGCCGAATGTTGGAGAAAGAAAGAAGAAATATGCTTTGAGAATTTCAGCAAGATAGCAAGCTAAAAATCCAAGGTATGTGCATTGGGTCATAGAGAAAATTGAATCAAAAATTGGTTGATCTTTGTCCTCCATTGCCGTAGCCTAAAGGGAGGAGAGGAAAGTTTGGTTGCTTTGATTTTTGGCTTAGAAGATGGCTAGAATGAGGTATGTATTGAAAGATTCTTGAAAATCTATGCATGTTTGAGATGATTAGTTCAAACTCTACTCATCCCATAGATGTGTTTTGGTTTTGGTTTGATAATGGTGTTAGTGATGGTGAGTTTCGGTCATGCATTAACTGAAATTGTAAGTATGATTTATGGTATAATTTGTGTGATGGAATGGTCTTGAGAGTTGGCTTGATTAAATGGGTAAAATGCTAAGTGTTTTAAAGATGATGTAATGGTTATTTCGGTTTATGTGAAGTAAATATAGATGATGGTTATAAGTTGTTTTATGATTTGATAATGGTGATTAAATCTTGTAGTTAAGTGTTTAGATATATATATATATATATTAATAATGAATTTAGTTGTACTTGCTATGTGAGAAATGTGCAATGCTATAGGTATTTGATTATTAGATATGGTTATTTTAAGTTGATTTGTGATGGTATGATTGCATTGATGAAGTGGTGGGAAGAATTAGCTATTATGCTTGATACTTATGCCGAAAATGAGAATGTTGTACTTGAAAAATGTAGGTGAACATGACAAGTGTATTCGGCTTAGGGCCTAGAGGATATGAAAAATTGGTATTTATTTTTGATTGTGTGTGTATGACCATGGATAATTGGCTGCACAAATATTATGAATACATAATGTATGATAAGTTTATTAAGTTACAAAACATTATACATGATCGGCTAGTATAAAATGTATATGGATGTCGTATGACTATGTTTAATTTGGGAAGTAAATTGTTTGATCTAGCTCAAGAGCCTAGAGGATCAAAGTTGGATAAGGGAAAGAAAGAGGTGATCGAATAGCCGTCGTAATCGTTCGGCAACGTCCGAGGTAAGTTTTAAGTGATCAAACGTCGAGTAAATTCAATCAAAATAGGACATAATGAGTTGATTTAATAAGATATGATGTGGTCATGATATGTTTAAAACTCAAATGGTAAGTTCATAAGTGTTTGGACTTGGAAATTTAAGAGCAAATTGTAATAATTTGCTTAGGACAGCAGCAGTAACGTGATTTTAGAAAATCACCATAAATTGTTGGTGTGGAATTATAGGCTGAATAAAGTATGTAATCAAAGCTTAATTAGTCTAGTTCCTTATAAAAGAGGCCGTGTGAGCAAAGAAATTTCCTATAAAGATATATTTAAAGTTGTGCGGGACAGTGTTGGAATGACTCCGAAATTCCCTATTCTGGTTTTGGAAAATCATTATAATTTGTACAAAAATGGTTATGAGATAAGATTTATATGCTTAGACTCCTTAATGAGTCTAGTTTCAAATGGAACCAAATAGAACACATTATGAATTCCGTACAATGAAAAATTTGATTCGTAGTGAAGGGTGGTCAGATTAGTCAAACAGTGAAATAGGGGAAACTTTAATAAAAATCTGGTATTGATTGGAAAAACCTAAAATTATGAAAATTTTATGGGTGGAAGATACATGAGTCTATATTCGGGGAAAATTAACGGCAATTGATTTTGAGTTTTGTAGCTCCAGTTATAAACAACTTAGTGACTGTTGTTCAGGAAAACTGCTTGTAGTGAATATGTGATGTTGTTGTAAACTTGATGAAACTATTTGAGTTGCTTATAGGCTATTGCTGAAATTGATGTACAAGAAAAATATGAAATTTGTATGAGATATATATATGTGATAAGGCCTAATGGCCGATGTGATGAATGTGAAAGTGTATATATATGTGATAAGGCCTAATGGCCGATGTGATGAATGTGAAAGTGTATAAATGTGATAAGTCCCGAAGGGCATTTGTGTCAGTACTATATCCGGGTTAAAACCCATGCAGGCTTTATCGAGAATATTATCTGATTAATGTCCGTAGGCTTCGTGCTCGTACTATATATCGAGCTTTAAAGACCCGACGGCTAAATGCTAGGATTCAAGTAAGACTTTGATATTGAGTATCTGCATTAAGTTATCATCAAATAAGTATTATGTATTTAAGATGTTCAGTGCACGTATCACTTACTCATCGGTGGAGTGATTTCGAGGTGAATTATCAGTATCAAAGAGGTAAGGATTATGATTTGTAAGCTTAAGTATGGATGTGATTATGAACAAGTGGAGAGGATTATTGAAAGATGATAATCGATGAAGCATGTGCTTTGGAAATATTTGACCATCTAGGTCATTATTATTGAAAGTATATATGTGGCAGCCAAGTGTTGCGTTTAATGACATTATAGATCGAGATGAAGCTTTAGATTAACTTCATCGAACAGTTGAAATGAATGACCAATGATAGTGATTGAGAACACTTTGTTTTGCTTAAAACTTACTAAGCATAAATTGCTTACTCCGTTTCTTTGTTCTCTGTTTTATAGATTTTGCTCGTTAGCTATCGGATTCGGGATAATCAAAGTCGAAGTCATCCACACTATCAAAGCCCCCATTTTGGTACAATTTTGGTTGAACTTTGAAATGGCATGTATAGGACTACCCTTTTGTTGTAGGTCATGTACCTTTCGGTTTGTGTAAACTTGGATAGCCATGCTAAAATGGCTTATATCGTTTTAGCATAGTACTATAATCGTTTGTATGTTGATCACTATGAGGTATGGAATTGTTTTGAAACGATTAGCCATTGGAATGGTTAATCATGATCACACTTTGTGCTATGTATGCAAAAAAAGGGCCAATTGAACCATGGAAATCATGAAATAGGTAAAGCCTACCTTAAAGGCAGATGCTGACAGCAGCAGTGATGTGGATGTGAAAAATAACTAAAAATAGTAGGAATGGTATTAAATAGTGAATAAATTATGTAAATGAACCTTGATGAATCTACTTTCATATGGAAGAAACGAAACTGTCATATGAGTTATATGTTAAGAGATATTAAAGTTCTCGTGAAGCAGGGCCAGAACGGTTTCTGGATCCCCTGTTTCAACTTTGGAAATTCATTGTAAATTAACCAGAGATGATTAGGAGTCATGCCATATATGTATAGATTCATATCTGAGTCTAGTTTCTATAGAAACAAACGGAATCAGTATTGAAGCCCTGTACAGGGAGATATCCAATTCGTAACACTAAGGTCAGTGTAGTCGATCCCTGCAACAGGGGAGACTTTAACTAATAAACTGTACTAATTGGCTTGACCAAAAATTCTAGAAAAGAATATGTTGATGGACTTATGAGTATAGTTTCAGGGAAAAATTACGAAACTGATTTTCGAGTTTTAAAACTCAAGATATGATTTTTAAGGCGACAGTGATGCAGTAACCAGCTAGTCTGGAAATTTTTTTTTATGGACTGTGAAAACAATTAAGTTAAGTCTGTGTGCACCTTGTGTTCGACTCCGGTAACGGACTCGGGTACGGGGTGTTACAATTGTAACATCCCAAACCCAGCCCGGACGTTATGGCCGAATTCAGCATGTCACATTGAAGTGTTTTAGCGAAAATTGTGCTTTTATTGAAAACCCTTCTTAAAATAAAAGAACCCCTAATTAACTAAAAAGAACCTTTTAGTTACGAAATCCTTGTTTAAAACATTTGATTTTTTAAAAAAAAAAAAAATTAGTTGCAGAAACATAGAAAACATACTCTAATTTAAGAAATCCATGTTCAACTTCTCGTAATTACATTGAAAATAATAATAATAATTCAAGTAATAGTAACATAATGAAAACCTTATTACTACCTGGTTTGAACACACTTAAAAATAAATAAAAACTTAAATGCTTAAAAAAAACCAAGTCCAAATTATCTTGCTAGCCGGCCACCCAGAGTCCCTCCAAACATCGAACCTTCTACTGAGCATCACCTGAAAATAAAATACAAGAGGGGGTGAGTTTTCGCAAATTCAGTGTGTCCAACCCTTGATGAAAAACAAGCATTCAAAGAGAAATCATCAAACATGCAATGCAATCCCATCCAAATTATCCATCTACTACACATCAACCCCGTCCCCCATCACACCATGTGGGGATACATATATCGACCCACCCAGCCCACACACCAATGGTAGCTCGGTTGCGGAACTACCTTCATTTACATATTGGGCTTTAAAAGCTGTCGTTGGATCCACAGTTGTCAGGCAACCATGCGATCCTCATATACTTCCTCTGTTTGATAGTTCCCACCCCATATGCAACCTAAGCAGAACATCATATGTATGCATGTCACATCCATAAAACTTACATTCAACACTTAGGGGTATTTTGGTCATTTTTGCCCTTAGGGGCGTTTCGATAATTTTCCCTTAATTATGGTTTTCACTTACCTGGACCCGTTAACAAGTCCTGCGAGCTAAGACGAACGAATACTATGCACCAGGTAGGATTCCAAAGAAGAGGAGGTAGGTCATTAAGACCGCTTAAGTACTAAGCTCTCCCTAGATCCAATCCTAGACATGCACATACCCGTTGCCACACCTTAACCCTATGACTTTTCTGTGGTCCTTAATAAATTAATTAAGTTTTATACTGTCATCATATACTAGGCCTTCAACCTCTTACAAAACCTAGACAAATCCACATACCTATATATATATGGCCCACTAGGCCAATCTCTTTTATATGGCCTATTAGGCCCATTCACATTTATGTGGCCTATTAGGCCCAAATTACATTCATATGGCCACTGGACCCAAATCATATTGACAGTCATGCTCACATACAATTTTCCATCACATAGCATCAAATATCAATTTTTACCTATTATGGGCCAAACAGCCCATTGAGCCCATTTAGCCCATTTTGGCCCGTTTGGCCAATTCAAAACCTAGGTCCGTGGAATAACCCATGAGCCCTAGGCAACCTATTAGTTTCCCCCTTACAAGTGTTCGCACACTCGCAAGACTACCATAGCCAAACTTTTGGCTTTTCGGTATTTTGGCTTTTAGACATTTCGGCTATTTGGTATTTCGACTTTTCGGGATTTGCCGATCTACTTATGTGTGCAGTCTATGTACACACCTGGTAAGCAAGAGTGTTGCGATTCCTTTAGTCACCAACCTACAACGATATCACCCTTCAATTAATCGCATGCCTAATACATATCTTTACTAAAACCGAAACCTCACCTTAACCTTACCTTGAACACCAATCCCTAATAGCTTTTCCTTGATCACGTACTACTTAGATCTGCATTAATCTTACTTATTAAAACCAGAATAATAGGTGACTCGTATCCAACACAACTCCCCTTACCTTAACTATGAACATTCAGCCAACCAAGATCAAAAGCACTTACCAAAGTCTCTCACCTGAGGAGCAAATCAGTAGAGATGCAATGACTGAGATTCATTACCTATTCCTACCTAAAAACGATTAGAAGAAGTAAGGGACTGTATACTCGATACTTAGCAAAAACCAATTATGAGAACAAAGCACTTACACTAGGCTTTACCGATTAGAAAGGGTACCGGCGGCACCAAGAGTATTCGGCCAAGAAAGTTTTTGCCCTTGCAATTTGTATGGCAAAACATAGTTATTCGGCTTCAAGAAGGAAGAAGTTGGCTAGAATAAAAAAAATGAATCAAAAACCTGAGTAGAAGAAGAATAGAAAATCGGCACAAGAAGAGAAAGAAAGACGCAACGATTTTTGGCTTTGTGGATCTTGAAGAGAAAAAGGTTTCCGGTAACAGTGTGACAAAGATTTCGGCATTAGCCTAGCAACCTTGCATTTGGCACCTATTTATAGCCCCTATCGTCAAATTCCTCATGGCTGAATTCCCATTTTGACACCATCACTTCCCCCTTCTCATCTCCTCGTTTTTCTCCCTGATAACTCCCCAATCTATTTCCTAAATTTTCTCTTCTGAACACTCCCTTTAGAGTCCATCTTCACCCCACTTCCAACCTTCTAGAAGGCCCAAAATTAAACTCCTAAAAATACTAAGCTAGGATTCGAACCTTGGATCTCCTTGCTAGCCACTAACACCACCTGCCTACACCCTAAGTGGCGTCACTTAGCCACTTCACCACAAGGCTTTTTTATGCCATTTTCCCCTATTTTTATTTAAAGCCCAACTACTCCTAACCCTAGTTATTTTAATAATTAAATTAAAATTTCTCTACCACAAAACTCAAACCCAGAACTTCTCCAACATACCTGACACTCCAAGTTCCTTAATCCCTTAAAGCGAACATGTCATTTGTCATTTTCTTGCTCACTTAAAAATTTTATGAGACCCAAAGTCCAAAGCCCAATTCATCTAGGCCCAAAATTTGGGGCATTACAAGGAGAAAGGGGGGATTTGGATAGTGATGGGTTTGGGGATGTTGTGGAGAGATTTTAGGAGAAAATCAAGGGGTTGGGAAGTTGAGGGAGTGTTAGGGCCGAATTGAGATTGTAGACACGATTTTGGGTGTAACAGTCTAATTTAGAACCTATTCAGAACGGTGGTTTTGAGACCACGAATCTGAGTCAAAAAAATATTTTAAAATTATTTTCTGTGTTTATTATGTGTGAATTTATGTCTATGAAATTTTCGTGCTTTAATTTTGTCATTTGAATGCTTGATTAAATAAAAGGGCTTAATCGCGTAAAATGAAAATTTGATAGTTATTTGTAAAAGGGATGAATTGTTATTGTTCTTTTAATAGGGAGGTTTTAAAATGAAATTAGACCAAATGGCTATAGCATGGACGGTTAAGGACATGATTATAATGGTTTTGAATTAATTTATAAAGGTTAATTATTTAAAATGCATAATATGTTAATATATCATAAAGCATAAAATAATTAAAAGCCATGTCCTTCATTTTCTCATGACTGAAAGTAAAGAAAAGAAAAAGAAATAAAGAAAGCTTAGGGTTTGGCACTATTGAACTTTGATTCAAGGTGAGTTCTAGCTCAGTTTTTGATATTTTTTTATATTTTTTAGATCATTTCTATAACAGCCTGATCTAGGCCGTAATCAGAATGGTGGTTTCAGGACCATGAATCCGAGTCAAAAAAATATTTTAAAATTATTTTCTGCGTTTATTTTGTGTGAATTTATATTTGTGAAATTTTCATGATTTAATTTTATTATTTGAGTGTCCTATTTAATAAAGGGACTTAATTGCGTAAAAGGAAAAGTTGGTGGTTAAATGTGAAAATACTTAATTGTAGTTGTCTTTATTAGTGGAGGCATTTATAATGCAATTAGACCAATGTTATGAGTGGTGAATGGTAATGACCTTAGATTATAATGATTTTATATTATAATTAAAAGGTTAAAATTGTAAATGAAATAATATGTTATAATATATCTTATAATAATATGATTAAAACCATGGTTTATATTTTTCTCACTATTGCTAAAACATAAACAAGAAAGAAAAGAAAAATAAGGCTAGGGTTCGGCCTTGTTAAGGCTAGGGTTCGGCCTTTTTCAAGCTAGATTAAGGTATGTGTTTAGCTCGATTTTTGATAATTTCTACGTTTTTGAGACCGTTGCTTCGAGTACTACAAAACCCATGTTTGAATTTTTTATTTTGGTGAATATTTTGAGTTATGCCATTGTTGAGAGCTTGTGATTTTTTTTTGGCGTACAATTTATTGTCTCTGAAGGTCTGTAATACTGTTCTCAAATGCTTCGCACACTCATTCTCATCACACGAGTAAATCAATATGTCGTCGATAAAGACCACCACGAACTTATCCAAATATAGCCAAAAAATGTGGTTCATCAAATCCATAAACACCGCCGGGGCATTAGTCAAACCAAAGGGCATGACAAGGAACTCATAATGCCGTATCTTGTTCAAAATGCAGTCTTCGGTAAATCTTGCTCTTTCACCCTTAACTGGTAGTATCCTGACCTCAGGTCAATCTTGGAAAATATAGCGGCTCCCTTTAACTGATCAAACAGGTCATCGATCTTTGGCAAAGGATACTTGCTCTTCATTGTTACCTTGTTGAGCTGTTTACATAACCTCAGCGGCACATCATTCTTTTTCACAAAGAGCACCGGAGCACCCTACGGGGAAAAGCTCGGTCTCGCAAAGCCCTTCTCAGTTAACTCTTGTAGTTGAAATTTCAACTCCTTTAACTTTGTCGGAGCCATCTTATACGGAGCAATTGAGATGGGTGCCGTACTGGGGACTAACTCGATTCCAAACTCAACTTCCCTCACTGGAGGTAATCCGGGTAATTCCTTTGGAAATACATCTATAAGCTTACAAACCACTGGTACTGATTAAATCTTCAACTCAGACACTTGAGTATTCAGCACAAAAGCTAGGTAAGCCTCATATCCTTTTCTCAAATATTTCTTAGTAGTCAAAGACGATACTATTACAGGCAAATTATCCGATTCATCTGGCCCAACCCAATGAACATTTTTGTAATGCCCCCACGCCCGAGACCATCACCGGAGTCGAGCTTGAGGGGTTACCGAACATAATTTATCAATTTAAGAACTTCAAATCATTTGTTTCTACATTCACAGCTTTCTAGCTACTCGCATCACAGTTACAAGAAAAATCATATCTCGAGTTACGAAACTCGAAATCAAGATCCGTAAATTTTCCCTGAATCTAGACTCATATATCTATTTACTAATTGTTTTCTATAATTTTTTATTAGGACAATTAGTACAGTTTATTAATTAAAGTATCCCCTGTTTCAGGGTTCGCTGCTCTGACCTCTGTGTATTACGAATCAGATATATCTATATACAAAATTTCAATGACTATGAGGTTTGTTTATATTAAAACTAGACTCAATAAGGAATCTGTACATAAAAATAAAAACTTCTAATTATTTTAGTAAAATTTATTATGAATTTTTAAAGTCAGAACAGGGATCCAGAAATCACTCGCCCTGTTTCACAAAAGTTTAAATATCTCATAAAATATAATTATATGCCTGATTTGTTCAATCCACATGAAAATAGACTCATTAAGCTTAAATTTCATAACTTACTCATCATTTAGTTCCATTTATACTATTTTAGTGATTTTTCAAATTCATGTTATTGCTGCAGACAATATTACATTTTAAGGCAAGTTTCATCTTTCCATGAATTTTTATGAACTAGGTAACCTATTAAACTTCCATAATATCAAACATGATCTAAATTAGCCATCACCATGACTTATCAATATCAAACATTTTCTCAACCAAACATGGCCATATCATAAAATTATTTACACAAAATAGGTATATTGTTATACATGCCATACTTAAGTAGTTGTACAAGCCATTTACCAAGATAAAAGTCCTTTGGATAGTGTGATCGAACTTTCGACCTGTCCCGATTCCTGAGCCGGCTTGTTCAAAACTACAGTGAATGAAAAGGAAGGAGTAAGCATAAATGCTTAGTAAGTTCATATGTAAATAACAAGTAACATAACAATACAAATATACCAAACAACTTTAGCATGGTACCACCAAAACATATATCACATTTCTAAACATCATTCATCATCTTACCACCTTATCGTTGTTGTATCTATTTTGAACCCGAGGGTTAAGAACATAACTGTCCAAAGTGTCCATTTCACAACACTTACCAAAACGTCGCTTGCATCTTAAGTGTTCTTCCATTTCACTAGAAATTTCACCCGTTGAACACATCGGAATACAACTCGGATACACGGATAATTTGCACATAAGTGCCTCATATGTAATCAAGAAATCATGTAACCCGCCCCTAAGTGAACTCGGACTCAACTCAACGAGCTCGGGCGTTTGCATCCATAAATGAACTCAGACTCAACTCAACGAGTTCGGATGCCTAGTTACATCTCACGAACTTGGACTCAACTCAACGAGTTCGGACATTCGCATCCATAGGTGAACTCGGACTCAACTCAACGAGTTCGGATGCTCAACCATCCTAGTGACATATCACTTGTATCCTAATCTATTCCTAAGGTTCAAACGGGCTTTTTCCCTCGATCTCATATTTGTCGTCTTCCATGGAATATCGGAACCGATACTTGGTAGCAATTCATATTTATCAAGTAGTAAACATAATTTGCATATTACTCAACATTAACCACAAAGCATAATATTTCACGATTAAAAATCAGCATATCATATAATTAACATTAATAACTTAAAAATAACATTTATGCTACATTATTTACACATGAACTTACCTTGGTACCAAAATATAAAGATTTTGCAATTTAGTCCACAATCTTTTCTTTTCCTCGATCACGACTTGAATCTCGTTTTTCTTGATCTATAATACCAAATTAATCTTATTTAATACATACATTTATCAAAACAGCATTTAATACGAACTTTAAAAAATTACACTTTTGCCCCTAGGCTCGGGAATTAAACTTTATTCCTTATTCTTATGTTTTATAACATGCTGATCACTTTTCCCTTCTATGGCAACATCAAATTCTCTCTCTAACATATACTTGTGACTATTAGGTATTTTTGCCGATTAAGCCCTTTTACTCGTTTTCACTCAAAACCGAGTAGCACAAGTTGTCTAACATAATTTAAAACCTCATATTATATCATAAAACATCAAAATACACAAATTTCACCTATGGGTATTGTGACACCCCTAATGTGACCCTAGTCGGAAAGTGGTTTCGGGACCACAAAACCGAGTCACAAAAATAATTAGATGTTATATTATGTGCTTATTATATGTGGGATTTGTATGTGTGAATATTTCGTGCCTTGATTTTATCAATTAGGTGCTAATTTATAAGAAAGGACCCATGTGATAGGACTTAAAAATGTGATAGGTGAAATTTAAAGTGGCCAAATAATGCATGAGTTATTGACATGAGGGACTTGCATGTCAAATTAGCCAAAAATCTAAATGGTGGCCGGCCATACTATGGGGTAAGGCATATTATAGACATATTATGCTAAAATGTGTGGGAAGAATAATAAAAAAAGAAGGGAGTGGGAGGAGAAACCAAAGTTGTCTCCCCCCCCTCCATTGCCGTGAAGGGAAGAAAGAAAGTCTTCAACATTATTTTCTATCTTGCTTCCTTGTCTCTTGCAAGGGAAGCTAGAGAGGAGAGGCCGGCTGCATGTAGTGGAAAACCATGAAATTTGTTTGCTTCTAAGTTGAAATTTTCAAGTAAAAGGCTAAAAAGGGGGATTAAGGTATGTTAATGCTCTTTCATTGAAAATCTTTGTATATTTGGAGTGGTCATCAAGTATAGAAGCTAGCTCATGGCAAATGTTTTTGTAAATTTATGAAGATGACATTCGGTCATGGATGTTTGTATTTTTTTTGATGTTGTTTTTGATGCTTTAGTGTATTGAAGGTTGATTATAGATAAGTTGAGCTTGGTAAAAATTGAATAGATGTGGCTTAATTGCTTAATGACAATCGGCTATGTTGAAGTGCTAAATGAGTGCTAAATTGAGCTTAAGATAGTAATTAGAATTTGGGAAATTCATATACTTTTAAGTGGTTATCTAGTATTTTAATTAGCCTATGGATTGAATTTTATACATTGTTGGGATAGCTCATTTGGCCATGGTTGTCTTGGCGTGAGGACTTGGTGGTTGATGAAATCGGAAATTCATTCATGAATCGGAAATTTTCTTTATAATTATATGAAAATGTGGTTAAGGTGTTAGAAATTAGAGATGATTAGATTGTAATTGCCGATTATAAGTTGATTATAAGGTATTATTTTAGTTCGAAGTGAAAATGTTTTGTAAAGTGGTTATGGACATTCGGTTAAGGGAGAGTATTTGTGTTAGAAATCAAGATTGGATAGTGAGTTAGACATGTGATCTTTGTGTTCGATTATTGAATGGAAAACTAAAGGGATGAGGTTGCATGTTGAGCTTGTATTGAATAATACAAATGAATTGCTAATGTGAGATGTTATGTGTTAATATGTGAATTAAGTGATAATTGATAATCAACTAAGTAGCTACATGGCATTTAGATATATATTATAGTAGCTGATTTTGGATTTGATTCTTATTGTGAATTAATAGTTGATATGGAGATTAGACCGAATGAAATTTAAAATGTTAAAGAAATTATTTCGCTAAGTGCTAACCTTGTTTATATTAGCGAATGTGTATATGTATACCATGAAGTGGTTTAGCTTAAAGTAAATCAAGGTTCTTGGAAGGTGATTTGCGGGATGGTTTAAGAAATGAATCTAATTTTGTTATGTATGTGATGACATTGCGAATGTAAATTGAGTTGTTAAATTGGTTGATTTAGTTCACGAGCTCAAGGAATCAATCTTGTATAGCGGGAAGGCGAATGTAATTGAATAGCCGTTTGAAATTGTTCAACAGTATCCGAGGTAAGTTCTCAAGTGTTTGAACTTTACTTTAGTATACTTAAAGATCGTATAAACTTAGTAGCGAGAAGGATGAATTTATATAGTTTAAGTGCCGAACTAGTCTTGACAGATTTGAGTTACTGCAGTATTGTAACTTTGAAATTACACCAAAAATTGTAGAAAGCGAGTTCGAAGTTGAATAAAATATGAAAATGAAGCTTGTTGAGTCTAGTGTCTTATAAAAGAAACTATGTAAGCAAAGGAATTTCCTATAAAGGTATATTTAAAGTTTTGTGAGACAGTGTCGGATTGACTCCGAAATTCCCTGTTTTGTTTTTGGAAAATCATTATAATTTGTACAAAAATGGTTGTAGGATAAGATTTATATGCTGAGACTCCTTAATGAGTCTAGTTTCAAATGGAATCAAATAGAACACACTATGAATTCTGTACAATGAAAAATTTAATTCGTAGCGAAGAGTGGTCAGATTAGTCAAACAGTCAAACAGGGGAAACTTTAAGAAAAGTCTGGTATTGATTGGCCAAACCAAAAATTCTGAAACTTTCATGGATGGAAGATATATGAGTCTATATTCTTAGAAAATTAACGGCAAGTGATTTGGAGTCTTGTAGCTCCGGGTATAAATAATTTAGTGACCATTGCTCAGGAAAACAGCTCGTAGCGAATATGTGATTTTGTTGTAAACATGGATAAAAACTCGTTTTAGTTGCTCATAAGCTATTGATTGATCCCATACTTGAATTCTAAATTGTGATATTGTAAAATGATACATGAGTGTTAGATGGATCTCTGATATCAAAATTTGTGAAATTGTAAGTTTATGAGTATTCGAATATGAAATGACAGTATGGCGTGAAATTGAATTATTCGTTGGAAAATGATTGATGAAGATTCGGCCAAGACCAAGTCTGTACATAATAATATATGTGATAAGGCCTAATGGCGATGTGATGAATGTGAAAATGTATACATATGTGATGAGGCCTAATGGCGATGTGATGAATGTGAAAATATATACATATGTGATGAGGCCTAATGGCCGATGTGATGAATGTGAAAATGTATATATATGTGATGGGACCTAATGGCGATGTGATGAATGTGAAAATGTATACATATGTGATGAGGCCTAATGGCGATGTGATGAATGTGAAAATGTATATATATGTGATAAGGCCTAATGGCCGACGTGATGAATGTGAAAGTGTATATATATATGTGGTAAAGCCGAATGGCTAATGTGAATGTTGTAACATGTGATTAAGTGTACATGAAACTTGGAAATATGTTAGGGTGAGACACGATGACTACGTGTGGAGATTATGTAAAGATGCGACCCGATGACTACGTGTAGAGATTATGTCCGGGTAAGACTTCAGTATTAAGAATTGCTTATAAATGTACGCAATGCAAAAGGTTAAGCAGTATGTACTCCAAGTTTACATGTGAGCTTGATTTAAACTAAACCATAAGGTAGTTATGTGATGTATCTGAGAGCAATCTATGAGACTATTCCCATGATTATGATGAGATGTGCATATTCGGATAAAGGGTGGTATGCCCGAAGGAAGAGCGAAATAAAAATACGAACAACTATGTTATAACTTGATTGTTATCTGTTGACACTGCTTGAAACTTACTAAGCATTGTAATGCTTACTCCGTGTACTTTGTTTCCTCTGTTTTATAGATCTCATTTGGAAGCTACATGCTCGGGGATCGTCAGCAACTAGTCACACTATCACTATCCACTGTTTGGTACTGCTATGTTTTGGAACATCTTATGGCATGTATAGAATAGAGTAGTAGTGAGAGGATGTCATGGTTAATGTATAGGCTATTATGTTTTGTTTGAACTTGGTATGTAAAATTTTGAATAGCCATGCGAAAATGGCTTATAAATGTTTTGAGCATAATGTTATAATCATTCGGTATGTATATGCTCATTAAGAGGCATGGAAATGTTTGGCAATGATCATCCATTAGAATGGTTCATCATGATTATATTTTGGACTATATATGCAAAAGGGTTAGTTGAATCATAGAAACTATGTGTTAGAGAAAGTCTACCCTAGAAATAGATGCTGGCAGCAGTAGTGATGTGGATGTGAAAAATCACTAAAAATAGTAGGAATGGAATTAAATAGTGAATAAATTATGTAAATGAACCTTGATGAATCTATTTTCATATGGAAGAAACGAAACGGTCATATAAATGGTATGTTAAGAGATATTTTGGTTTTCGTGAAACAGGGCCAGAACAGTTTCTGGATTCCCTATTCCGACTTTGGAAATTCATTTTAAATTAACCAGAGGTAATTAGGAGTCATGCCATATATGTATAGATTACTATTTGAGTCTAGTTTCTAAAGAAACAAACGTCATCAGTATTGAAGCCCTGTACAAGGAGATATCCAGGTCGTAATGCATGAAAGTCTGGGTAGTCGCACCCTGTAACAGGGGAGACTTTAACTAATAAACTGTACTAATTGGCCTGACCAATAATTCTAGAAAAAAATTTGTATATGCACATATGAGTCTAGTTTCAGAGAAAAATTATGAAACTGGTTTTCGAGTTTTGGAACTCAAGATATGGTTTTTAAAGCGATAGTGACGCAGTTAGCCAACTGCCTGGAAAAAAAAAATTTAAAATGGACTGTGAAAGTGAATGGTTTAAGCCGTTAACCCCTCTTGTCCGACTCCGGCAGTGGACTCGGGTACGAGGTGTTACAATTTTATTGGTATCAGAGCTACGGTTTAGTCGATTCTAGGACTAACGTAGCACGCGTGAGTCTATTTATACATGCCATAAAGTGATAAAATGATAGTGTGATGATTTTTGACTATTAAAAGGTGGTTCTTTGTATTGTAATGAATCTTGATCCCGATCAAGTCTGTAGCAAGCTTCGACTATGAGAATTTGCGATATAACTTCACTTAGATATGCCTAAATTATTAAGTTGTATCAGTACGTATCATGTACTCGTATTTGAATTTCGATTTGGATTGAATTAAGGGTATGAGTGATGCAATTTTGAAAGAGTGTTATATTTGTAAATGTGATTCTTTGTATGTGGCTATGGGCTGGAAGTTGAATGGTCGATAAGCATGTTGTGTTTGTATTCAAGTAATGTAAATGATATACTAATGTGTATTGCTATATGTGTATATGATCATGAGAATTGAGAGTGATATATCCGGACTAAGTTCAGAAGGGCATTCGTGCTAGTGATGTATCCGGACTAAGTTTCGAAGAGCATTCGTGCTAGTGATGTATCCGGACTAAGTTCCGAAGAGCATTCGTGCTAGTGATGTATCCGGACTAAGTTAGAAGAGCATTCGTGCTAGTAATGTATCCGGACTAAGTTAGAAGAGCATTCGTGCTAGTGATGTATCCGGACTAAGTTCAAGAGCATTCGTGCTAGTGACGATCCGGACTAAGTTCAAGAGCATTCGTGCTAGTGACGCATCCGGACTAAGTTCCGAAGAGCATTCGTGCTAGTGACGCATCCGGACTAAGTTTCGAAGAGCATTCGTGCTAGTGATGTATCCGGACTAAGTTAGAAGAGCATTCGTGCTAGTGATGTATCCGGCTAGGTCCCGAAGAGCAATCATCTTTGGTGGCGTGTATTCGCCTTCGTGCCTAGTAGGCTTCGTGCGGTAATTTGAGCAAAGTTTAAGTGTTCATTACTATACGAATTCAAATTTAAATGAGATGATATGTTTAAAAGTGTACATACATGATGTTTATCAACTTGGTTAAGTCATTTCAATGTGTAATAACGAATGAATAAGAGCACTATGTGTGTGAATGATTGGAGGCTTGTGTGTGTAAATCCCTTTAACCGAGCACTATGAGTGCGAGATCGGTCAGTGGGCACTAAGTGTGTGAAATGGAATTCAAGTAAGACCATGTCTGGGACATGGCATCGGCTCGATATGTGAGAATATGTAAGACCATATCTAGGATATGGCATTGTAAGAGCTATATGTGCTTGAATTAGTTGAGCCCTTACAAGTAAGTATTCGCTCAGTTGATAAACGAGCTACCGGCCTTTGGCTAAGTTGATCTTTTGTGTATGAACATAAGGGTTGGTAATGTGAAGTAAGTTCTTGAGTAAATAGAGCTTAAATTATGATTTGATTAGATCATGTCTTAAGCAAATCGAAATCATGCTCTTGGTGTGTGGCTATTGAGCCGAAATTGTAAATATGATAAGTGTCTTGTGTTTGAGCTTTGGTAATGAGAATGTAATAAGAATGTGTATTGATTTGTTGATATATGTGCTTGGTTATTGAATGGTATCCGGGTTAAGTCCGAAGGCTTTTGTGCTAAGTGACTAAGTCGGGCTAATTTCGAAGGCAATTGTGCAAATCACTATAACCGGACTATGTCCCGAAGACAATCGAGCGAGTCGCTATATCCGGTTAAATCCCGAAGGTACGTGATTCGGAGATGAGCAATCTTGCTGTAAAAATTTCAGTTAATACGCTTGCAAAAATTCCAGCAATGAGGTATGTTCGTATGTCTTGAATGAATTAAATGTTCGGTGTGTGGAAGTTGAATATTGAGATACGATAGAGTTATAAAGGATATTTATTGGGATGTTTGAGTATATGTGTATTTTCGGCCAGGTTACAGCTTATACATGGATGAAAATGTGGGTTACAAATATGTGGGTTGATGATGTGAATTATACATGTTAGTATGTGCTTGATATGTGTTTGAAATGCAATTATGAATTAAATTAAGTGATTATTGCTTATGAAATCAAGGAAATGAGATATATGTGCATACTTGTAGAAATGTTATGTATTTGTTTTGAGATAAGAAAATGATTTTATAGATCGATGTGAAATTAATAATGAATTACAATTGCTATCGATGAGCTAATGTTTATATGAATATAATTCAATAAGACGACGCTATTCTAAACTATGCATCGGTAGAAATTTTCGGGGACGAAAATTTCTTAAGTGGGAGAGAGTTGTGACACCCCTAATGTGACCCTAGTCGGAAAGTGGTTTCGGGACCACAAAACCGAGTCACAAAAATAATTAGATGTTATATTCTGTGCTTATTATATGTGGGATTTGTATGTGTGAATATTTCGTGCCTTGATTTTATCAATTAGGTGCTAATTTATAAGAAAGGACCCATGTGATAGGACTTAAAAATGTGATTGGTGAAATTTAAAGTGGCCAAATAATGCATGAGTTATTGACATGAGGGACTTGCATGTCAAATTAGCCAAAAATCTAAATGGTGGCCGGCCATGCTATGGGGTAAGGCATATTATAGACATATTATGCTAAAATGTGTGGGAAGAATAATAAAAAAAGAAGGGAGTGGGAGGAGAAACCAAAGTTGTCTCCCCCCCCCCCCTCCATTGCCGTGAAGGGAAGAAAGAAAGTCTTCAACATTATTTTCTATCTTACTTCCTTGTCTCTTGCAAGGGAAGCTAGAGAGGAGAGGCCGGCTGCATGTAGTGGAAAACCATGAAATTTGTTTGCTTCTAAGTTGAAATTTTCAAGTAAAAGGCTAAAAAGGGGGATTAAGGTATGTTAATGATCTTTGTGACAGCCAAAAATTGACCCTAGTCGGAAGGTGGTCTCGGGACCACAAAACCGAGGCATAAAAATAATTAAAAATTTATTTTGATGCCTATAATATGTGTGTGCTCATGTATGACATTTTATGATGATTGATTTAGTGTTATAAGGGTGAATTCCACAAGAAAGGACTTAGTAATGAACTTTGAAAGTATGATAGGAAATGTGTGATGACTAATTAAAGCATGCATGCAAAATAATGGACTTGCATGTCAAATTCCCCTTTATAGGTGGTGGCCGGCCATGACAAGGAGGATGGGCTAAACATGTCATGAAACATGTTTTGTTGGTGCATTAGGGTGAAATAATAAACAAAGGTGTATGGGTGATAAAAATGAAAAAAAATGTGTGTGAGTGTGGTAATCCCCCATTGCCGTGAGTTGTAGAGAAGGAAAGAAAAAATTTTGTTCATCCTTTCTTTGAGCCAAAACTAAGGAAGAAGGAGGATTTTTGCTTCATGCTTGGTTTGGAAGAGATCTAGAAGGAGATTTGGCTAAGTTTGCATCAAGATTAAGGTATGTATGAGGTTGTGTTAGGAGTTTCATGCATGTTTTGGTTGCTAACTTGATGTGCATGTTAGCCATGGCTCAAATCTTTGTTAAGCCATGGAAATGGTATTTGGCCAAAGTTGTTATGGTGATAAAGCCATTGCATGCTAAGTGTGAAGCTTGATGATGATGCATGCAATGATGGATTGTCTACTCTTGAGTAAGATTTTGAGCTTTCTTTTGTTTTATCATGATTGAAGTTGAAAAGGAGCATGATTGTCATATTCGCCATGATGCATTCATGAGCATGGTTCATGCTTCTTGCATGTTAGTTAAAATTTGTGTTTTGGATGGCTATGGACACCTTGAAATTCGCCATGCTCATATATGTATATATATGTTTGCACATGATGTTTTGGTTATGAAGGAAGTGATGAATAAGTTTGTTTAAAGAAGAAGATGTTGAAGAATAATTGTGAAATTGTAAGCACATTCGGCCTAGCACACATATGAGTGCTTGATGCTATATTGTAAGTTTTGAGCTACAATATGCAAAGCATTAACTAGTAAAATGCATGCTGTTTTGTGTGGTATTAAGTGCATAATTGGCCTCAACATGGACAAGTATATTCGGCCTTGGGTAGCCTATTGAAGGCCTTAGCTTTTCCTTGATGCTCGAATAAATTGTATTGAATTGCTTGATGTAGTATAAAATGTGCATGACCATTGTGTATTCAAGCTAAAGGGTGGCCATATGACCATTTAAATTCCTTGTCATATTCGCCATAAGCTAGCACAATGAGGTTTTGATAAATTGAATTTGTTTGAATTAGCTCAAGAGCTAAGAGGGCCACAATTGGACAAGGGAAGGAAAAAGTGATCGAATAGCCGTAAAAGCCGTTCGACAACATCCGAGGTAAGTCCTCAAGAAGTGACCTTACCTGAATTATGTGGAATGAAATATGGATGTATTGATTATTGATTTATGTGTGTATGAGTATTGAATGATACCGGGCTAAGTCCCGAAGGCGATTATGTTAGTGATTATAATTGTGTTTGAGCCTTAGTAACGAAAATAAATATGTATGTCCAATGATTATTGATGTATGTGTGCATGAGAAATTGATTGATATCGGGCTAAGCCCGAAGACAATTATGCTGGAAATTATAACCGGGTTAAGATCCGAAGGCAATTGTGCTAGTGGCTACATCCGGGCTAAGACCAAGGCATTCAGACGAGTCATTCTATCCGGGCTAAGACGAAGGCATTTGTGCAAATCGTGATATCCGGGTTAAGTCCGTGAGGCCTTGGTGCGGGTTACCATAACCGGGCTATGTCCCAAGGCGATTGATCGAGTAGCGACATCCGGTTAAACTCAAGGTATGTGATTTGAAAATTATAAGCTTGCTGGAAAATTTCAGCTAATGCACTTGTGAAATTTCCCAATGACAAGGTAAGTGCGGTGTGTGCTTATGGCGCTAGGAGTAAGCGTGTGAATATCCGCTCCTATGATGGAACGAGTTATCGGCCTTAATGAAGCCGTTATTTGTGTATGAACATAAGAGTTGGGATGGTGAAGTAAGTATGATTATGTGAATGTGCATTAATGAAATGATGCATTTAACTATGTGAATGTATTGCTGTAATTAGACTTGATTATATTCCTTGAGACTTACTAAGCATAAAAATGCTTACTCCATTGCTTTGGCTCTCGGTTTTCTAGATTTATTTCGATAGCAATCGGATTCGGGATCGTTGAAGTCGAAGTCATCCACACTATCAAGCCCCCATTTTGGTATAAATTCTTGGTTGAACTTGAAATGGCATGTATAGGACTACCCTTGTTGGTTTAAATATGTTATGATGTATATGTGTACGGCCATGCGAAAATGGCTCGTAATAGTGAAGTATCAACTTAAACTATTTGCGGTTTGTATATATATATATGGTGTCATGATGTGACTATGAATTGGAAATGGGAATGTTGGTCACATGATCAGCCATTGGCATGGTTAAAATGATCATATGTGGACCTATGTAAGGCAAGACTAGTTGGTTCATGGAGACTACAAAATAGGTAAGACCTACCTTAAAACAGATGCTGCCAGCTGCAGTAACGTGAATGTGAAAAATCACCAAAATTTGTAGGAATGGTATTAAAT